>NW_027210631.1:3527500-3907500 GCF_029030835.1 Brachyistius frenatus
ACCCCCCACACACATTCTCCGTGCTCTCATGTACCTCCCCACAGGAGCCAAGGACAGTCACAGACAAAGCCAATATTAATCTCTCGCTGAAGGTCGCCGGCATTTTCTTGCGAAATGAAGGCGGAGAGGATTTGAGATGAGATTCTCAAAAGGTCAAAGTGAAATTTGGCAGAGCGACGGTGTGACTGAGTCGTTCTTTCGCTCTGATGTCTTTCGACCGTATTGCAGCCGTTTAATTTACTGCAGGAATAGTTATGGTCAGTTAATGAAACGTTCCCAACTCATTAATCAGAATAACGTGCACAAATCAACTTTTTTCCAGTCACAACTCAGCTGAGGTCACCGTTTCATTCACCTTAATGTCTCTCGGCAACGAGTAAGACGACTTTCTTCAGCAAAGCAGACCATGAGTCATGACTGTTGAAAGTCACATATTTACAGTACAGGCAAAAACAGGTTTACAAGTAACACTCCCTCACAAAAAGAATGTACTTAATTTTTTTTTAAAGAGTTTAGCTGATTAAAGGAACATGAGGACATAATGCAGGTTTCCCTACTGTGTTGCTGCCACTTGCTGTTTCCACTAATCAACCACAGCTGCTTTGGAGCATCTTATTTCAGTCTTGTGTTTCTATGTCCTTATCAACTTTTTATCTCCTTGCTCAGACACTCACTATTCCACTACCTTCAATAATTTTTTTGTATTTATGATTGCTGCATTAAAAACAACAACAACAACAAAAAATCCTGATTTTACAGTGGCTTTTCAAAAAACATTGTGGAGTTTTATGTGATGTTTTAGTGATATAATTGTAATAGTTGCAAGTTGAGTAAAAAACAAAACAAAAAGAAAAATGTCAAAGGTGACATAGCTTTACAAAATAGACAGTCTATGAATTTTTTTTTAAATTTTATAGCACTCTATTAATCCCTGAGGGGAAATGTCTTCACTACAGCAGGGGGGCTCTCAGGGGGGAGATGCTGCAGCAGGCTGCCACTAGCGCGGCGCCAGGTAACCTGACCTGAGGTGCATGTTTTTGGATGATGGGAGGAAGCCGGAGAACCCGGAGAGAACCCACGCAAGCACAGGGAGAACATACAAACTCCACACAGAAAGGCCCAGGACCGGATTCGAATCCAGAACCTTTTTGCTGTGAGGCGACAATGCTAACCACTGCACCACCGTGACGCCCAATGCAGAATAGGTAGGTAGGTAGGTAGGTAGGTAGGTAGGTAGGTAGGTAGGTAGGTAGGTAGGTAGGTAGGTAGGTAGGTAGGTAGGTAGGTAGGTAGGTAGGTAGGTAGGTAGGTAGGTAGGTAGGTAGGTAGGTAGGTAGGTAGGTAGGTAGGTAGGTAGGTAGGTAGGTAGGTAGGTAGGTAGGTAGGTAGGTAGGTAGGTAGGTAGGTATTTACTTTATTAATCCCCGAGGGGGAATTTTTTGAATAAATAGAATAAATACTTACTGTCTACAGTCTCTTCTAGCTGTAAGTATGTATAAACTCATGTAATTTAACATGCCGTATAATTAGTATGACGCAGGGAAGTGCAACTAATCTCAGGTTAACACCACATTTCCACTAAACCCCGTCACTTTTAGAGGAAGTATGATATCAAAAATCCCCCACTGTGGTATCATTGTGTCGGCTTTGTTTGGTTCAGTGTAAATAAGAAAAGCCAGAGTACTGAGGGGACTCCATTACAACAGGATTGCTCGGTTTTTGTTTAAAACGGGCTCATGTTTAGGGAAGATCCAGATTTCTGTGCACTATCATCACAATATCAGTCTTCTAGGCCTGCCTGGGCAGAGGTTGGCTCTCTGCCTCCCTCCCCTGCCTCCAGCCCCCCTCCCGCCCGGACCCCCACACCCCAACCCCCCTCCCTCCAGCTCGGTGGCTCCGCCTCTCTGTAGCGGTCAGGGTGAGGGTTTTTCCACTGTCCACCAAGTCTGTAAACTTCCACTGCAGAGATGGGGATGGGCGGGGCATGAGGGAATCCTCTCACTCTCTCTTTGACACAAAAAAAAAAAAAAAGAAAAAGGAGAGAGGTGTCTGCTCAGGCAGATCCAGTCTGCAGGAGCAGAAAAAAACTAAAAAATAACAAATTGATACAAACAGATGTTGGCTGATGTAAGAAGGTGCAGATGCACAGAAATGTGCTAGTTCAGATCCTGTAACTGTGTGCGTGTTTGTGTGTGTGTTTCCATAACATGCACTCACTGCTGCATCATTGTCTGTCGGTACTTCCCCGGTTTCTGAATCTCAACGAAGCTGCTGCCCCCTGGTGGTAGCATGCTGTAATTACAACCACTTCAGAAATATTTCATTAAGAAGTCGCCACTTGTCTTTCCATTGAACCAAGTTTGTGTGCAAACATGTGTGTGTGTGTGTGTGTGTGTGTGTGTGTGCGCGCGCCCTAAAGTTAAAACGGGGCAGGAAACTTCCTCTGGCCAGCAGCCATTTTTGTGGAGTCTGATAAGAGCCAAGCTAAAATTAGCCCAGGACCAAATATGGAGAGGGAAGGAAGAGGGGAGTGTGTGTGAGTGTGTGTGTGTCTGTGTGTGGGTGTGGGTGTGTGACTGAGACCACAAGTTTTGGTGACTGAACATCACATGCAGTCCAGCCTTCGACTCCTACATTTACAGAAAATCAGGAAACTGACACAAAAAGTAAAATGGGCCTGACTGCAGCAATCTTCAAGTGTGTGTATGCAAGTGTGTGTTGATGTAATTAGGAGGTGTGGGCTTTTACAGCCTCGGCCTGTGGGAAGATGATGACACAAGACGAGCTCCCAACTGAACAGTTTGTTCTTTTTCTTTTACCAAACTGGAAAAAGCAGCTGTGTCCAGAAAATGACCAAAAAAAACAACAGATCGACTTTGCAGCAAACACAAAACAGCCTGTAAGCAGAATGACAGAGTGGTGGTAATGCTCAAAATGTATTAGGGTGGTGTATGTTTGTGTGTGCCTGTGTGCTCTGATGTAAATCAAGTTATAATGCTGCTTTCACGAGGCTGCATTTAATCATGCTGAGAGATGAGAGAGACGCAGGAGAAAACGCCCTGGACAGGATGCTGATGGACGTGTGTTCCCTGCTTGTCCTCAGAGAGGATCGGTTCAAACAAAAAAATTCATAAAGGGCTTTTCAAGACAGAACGGAGACAGACTGTTTTCAAACTTGTTGTACTTACAGGGAAAAGCACGATGGGGACAGTCAGGGTGACGGCAGTGAGGACAGCCAGACGCACCAGCAGCAGCATGGTGTCAAACTTGTACACTTTGGTGAAGGTGTGGAGTAACTCTGCCTCCACATTTTCTGTGTTTGACAGGAGACAAATAAAAAATATTAGTTTGTGAAGAACATCGAGACAAAATCTGTGACAAAATCAATTCTGCTGCAGAAATAGTCTGATTCCGATCGTATCTTATCACAGGAAAACAACATTTGAGGCTCCTTTTTGTCAATTCGTAAAGCTGACTCTCACTGCTTGGTTGTGTACTGTTTCTCTTACCATAGAAGGTGAGGTAGCCAAACAGCGCCGACAGCATGTACATGATGAGCATGGCCAAAATGGACAGGTTGGAGACGTTCTGCATCTTTTTCCGGCTGCGACTGCAACGCACACGGTCAGAGGGTTGCACTTCAATAACCCGACTTTAAAGATGCATATAAACTGTAAAAGATTGTACCAGGTGAGGATGTTTCTTCACTGCTTGATGTAAAGAGGTGCACTTACTCTTTCAGCTCACTGTAGATAGGCAGCACCTCGGGATGGCAGACGAAAGCAAAGGCCAGGATGGGCACAGTGTATGAAGTCTGTGGGAAAAACATACAAAAGGAGAAAGATGTAAGATTCACCATCGATGGTGCTGTCAATCCAAGACGTTGTTCAGACTGCAGGCAAATCTGATCTTTTAGGACAGACTGTACGAAATGATATTTGCAAGTTAACAGACTTTGGGAAGTCCAGATATCACTAGCTCATCTGCATTGGTTGCTGTGGTAACGACGAACCAGAACGTCCGGATTAAGACGCATCTGCAGAAATCTGACTAGAATCACATTTCAAACCACCTTAAAATCTGGCTTGGATCTGTATTTCAAACATTTTCATGTGGTTTTTTGCTGATGTGACAAAAAGTGGATTTGGTCTGAACAAAGTCCAGACAGCGTTTTGACAGTGGATGGTGCTGTGGTTCCAAGACAGAAACAGGAATAACAGGAAGCATCTAGAAACTGTTTCTACAGCATTTGAATGTTCTGACACACCAGACAGTTGGACATGAAGCAAGTTGTATTGTGGTCTACCATCACCCCATAGTTTTTGATCCACCACGGGGAGTTCTGGTTGTAGCGAGAAACAACGTTTGAAGCCAGAAACAACTGATTTCTTGCAGGTTTCTATTTATTTTCCTCCTACATGGTTTTCTTGTTCATCCACAATCGAAGCACCATGTACAGCCAATGAAAAGCCAAACAAAGCAACACATTACAGTTCCAGTTGCCACTATTAATCAGAGCTAGTCTTTTTGGTTTTGTCCTTCACTTTTCTGATGTATAGTTGAATTCTATTTGAGGCATGTTTCAAGGTGTTAAAGTGGAAGGTTCATTTGAATGACCCTGATCTAGCGGTGTTGGTTGGATTAGGACCACACACCACTAACTTGGTGCAGAACAACGTCTGTCTGCTGCAGTCTTCAAATATATCACGTTTTCACAGAAGCCGCGATGCTGTGTATTTTGTCAGTAATTCTTCTCGCTTTAACAAACTTCCACAATATGACAAACAAGCTGAAAGATCAAGTCACAGGTGGAAATACTTCACCTTCGAAACACATACAAATGACTCAGCAGTTAACCTTGTCTCACAGTGGGAACATAATTAATTGTGTCATAGACTAATTTAAGATCAGATAGGCCCAGGAAAAAAACCCTCTTCATGCACAACGACACGCCTGCTTTGACGCACCACCTTCACCAAACATGTCTTAACAAATACGTGGCATTTTTCTTCTGTTTGATTTGTAGGTTGAGATGCAAACAGATGTCTTTTCACTCCACTCGGCAGCCTCATGTCATATTGTATACGTTTATTGTTTTCTAATTTTCAATCTCTGTGTTCAACAGGTTGCCACAGGATTATCTTTGTTCGTTCCAAGTGGTAAACTGAGCCAATGGGGAACATTTAGTGCCTGTGACTAAATGACAAACTCGCTAGTTTTGCATTTAAAAAAAAGGTTATGTTTAGATGTAACATTGAACGAGTTGGATGGAAATCTGAAAAATATGCCAATCAAAGTTTTCTCAACCAGCATTACAAATCAACCTTTAGCCTGCACACATTGTACCTGTGAGTTGAAGACAAAGTATTTGGGCGTGCACATCTCCTCGTCGTCAGGGTGAGGCTCAAAATGGATTCCCGTGGAGTGATGGCTGCCGAGGGCCGACGGCGAAACGTTGGCACGGGAGAAATCCATCTGCGCCGACTTGTTCCGTACCGTGTACGGCCCCGGCATGTCCGAGGCGTTCATGCTGCCGTTGGACAAGTGGTCGTAAAAGAAAGGAAGAGGGCACGGCAGCTGGGTCTTCTTGTAGATCATCTGGAAAAGGTCAACATGAGGTCATGCTATGCTCTGACAAATTGTGTGCAAAATAATAAATAAATAAAAGGGGAGAAAAACAGAGAGAACTCCTTCATTGTAGCCTTTCTCTAAATCCACCATTTGTTTTGTACATTATGTAATTTTCTCAGAAAGTGACCTCCAGTCAAAAGTACACAAACATAGTACTCATATCGGATGTCCTCAACTCTCAGGCACACATTGTGCTTATTCAGCTACAGTAATTGGCAAGTTGAACTCTGGTTAGCCAAGCATGTCTTGTTGCTATGATGGTTTTTTTGTGGGAGCAAAAAAAAAAAGATAAACAATCTCGTCCTTGTCCATATGAATCATTTTTACACTACATTTGTACACGTTTTGATGTACTGCTGTGTTTAACATACAACACAGCGAGCAAATTAGTTACGCTCGTCTAACCGCTAGCTATTCCACCTCAGACAAAGTACATTTTGTCTTTCCACCACAAACCCTCCATGCTCAGTGACGTCAAGCCCACTTCTCACGGCTCAGCAATGCACCGTAACGTTTAGCTTTCAATTACCTCTAAAAATGTACTTTTGCCTTTTTGCTGACACTTCCGTACTATTTTGCACCGAGTTGGATATATTGAAGCTTTACATTTTTTTTTTTTACTTTCCCAGTAGAAATTTTGACTTGGATTTGAAAATGGGAAAATGACTGTGACTTTTATATGATGTGTAAGCAGCCGCAACACCAAAACAAGGAGCTAAAGGATGCTAACGTGCCCCAGAGCTGGGAAGTGACGTCTTTTATGTGACATGTTGATATGATTAATACAAATGTAGATTATAGCAGCTTTGACGTGTGCTGTAATATCCTAGTAGCATGTGTTCAGGCTGTCAGATGAACTTACCACACACAGGAAGAAGACCATGCAGGACAGGGAGAAACCACTGGTGTACCCCAGGTAACCTACAGTAGAGAAAACAGTAGTGAATAAAAATACATTTTTCTTATCTCACTCTTTTCAGCTTTCTAATAATTTCGGTGTCTATTCTAGGAATATGGGTCACAGCCTATTCCGGGGTTGTGACCCACATCCAAGAATAGACCAACAAAAATCAGACTGACAAAAGCAGAACTGACCTGCAGTTTCAATGAAGCCTTTATGATTTGAGAGAAACACTGGCCAAAACTAATACACACAAAAACAAATGTAATGCCAGAAGATGTCAATCATTAATTGTTGGTACCAGCTCTGATATACAGCTTTGATCCTTTTGGAGCCGAGCCAGCTGAGTCAGGTCTGACTCCTGCAGTCATAAATTACATCTGAGTGCCGCAGCTGTCTGCAGACTAAATGCAGTCTTCTGTTACTGTAACTCCTGATTGCCAGAGCTGACTAAGGGCTTGATGGAGCTGGTTACAGACAGCTGCATGATCATGGAGGCACTGAGAACTTTGGTTTGAGGCAGCAAATTGAACACTGTATTTTCTTGGACGTTGGAAGCTATAATTTAAGTTTGTTTGTTTGTTTTAACATATTTGAAAGCATCAAAAAGCATTTAAGTTTGAGGTACTATCACTTGTTTCCTTACCCAGATTTTTGAGGAGAGACAAAGGCAGAATGATTCCGATCGACACAAACACCACCAGGTAATTTCCGTTCATGTACCATTCACTGAAAACACGGCGCAGGATTAAAATCACAAGAGATGGCATACGAACACGGAAGTGTATATTATCCTAAAAAGCACACCCTCTCACCCAGTGATTTCTTCTAAGCCCAAGAAGGCTCGGATCACTTCTGGCAGCTCATACTTCACGATAAAGAGGTAGCTGGACATGGCTGCAGGAGGACAACCAGGAAAACATTATTATTTCCCTTCAAATATTCCTTTACATGTACACAGTACAGGCACACAAAGCTGTAGTAACTATTATATTGCACACAAAAAAAATATCTATCACACTAATGGGTGACAACTGAAAGTAAAAACTGTTAAGTATCTGCATTCATTATGTTGCCACACTCATGTATTCAGACTTTTACTTTAATTTGTCTCCCATGTGTACAATTGAACACACTGATTTAAAGTCTACCTCCGATGTTTTGCATGATGATTGATCCAAATGCTGCCATTTTCCCAGGCCAACCAAATGCCCTCTCTCCCAGTTTCTCATAGATGAGAGATCCTGCAGAGCAGACAGGTTGAAGAAAGTTTCACAAGATGCCCTCAGAGAAGGGTGGGACCATTTTTACAACAGTATACTTTGTCATGGAAATGTTTTGACAGTCACTCCTACATAACCGGTACTTATAGTGTCTTGAAGCTACTGACTGGTAAAATAGTATTGCTGCTGCTTCTTCAAGAGCATGAGCCTTAATACTTCTCAAATAGTATTGCTGTCTTTCCTTTAAGTACCTGATCACTTTATACTCCTCAGAATAGCTGTCAGTGACCCCCAAGTGCGTCCATCGGTACAGAAATATTTCAAATATATACCCATATGAATATTTTTTTGAGGTCTGAAGAAGTAAATCTGTTCTTTCACAAAAAGTAAACAAAAAATAAACATGGTTTTGTGTAGCCCAATTTAGACGTTTTCCTATTTCCTACTTGGGTGATCAGCTCCAGAGCGCAACCTATTCATCTCGCGGCCCCATAAGGGGTCGCAACCCTCAGGGACCAGTCGAGGTTGCTGCACCCGAACAGAACTTAAATACCAACCTCCTTCTTTAGCTGTCATAAGGAGCAGATGTACCGAGTATAAGGAGAGGATGGCAACAGCGACAAGGAGGATTCTGCAGAGACAGAGAGAGAGAGAGGATATAGATATTAGGTGGAGAAAATGTATACATGTAACTTTGAAATAGTTGCTTTGACTCAGTCCCGGTAGTCTGACTTTTTCCCGTTTAAATAAAATATAAGGTACCTCAAAGCAGCTTTAACGGCAGCTACTTAGATGTGTGTTTAGGAGGGGGGCTCGTGTCGGGACGTTGTGGCCTTTTAACAAGACTTTCAGCATAATCAGTGGAGTTTCAAAACTACGTCAACGTGTCCACCTGCAGCATTCCTCAGATGTCATACTGTATGTCAGCGGGGTGACGCTGGAAGCATTGGGACAGAGCATTTAGTCCTACAGCTTCCTGCAGTCATTTTACTGTTCAGTATTCCCGACTGTAATACTGGTCCCTGTAACTTCGCCAACCTCCAAGGTGGCCACGCAGCAGGGGCAGAGGACACAGGGCATTTAGGGGTGTTGGGTGACCGCGGGGTGTCGGTTGTTGGAAGTCACCCATGAAAGCTTGAAATGCACATGCAAGAAAGCAAGAAAAAGCCCGATGCAGGACGGACCAGGAACAGAGCCACGGGGTACTTGAGTTCAGATATTTCCATGAGGCCAAGCTGCTCTATTCCAGGTGGTAATGTGATCATGATTTCCACATATTCATACATCATCAAGTCACGATTTATATTTGTTCACTTTGATTTTATCACCTGCCAAATTGGGGACATTCCCTTGACCCTCACCTGGACTTTGTGGTTAGTGCTGCTACCAAATGCTAACCCGCCAAGTTAGGAGGGAGACGGTGGTCTGCTGAACATCAGTGCATTGGCATTGTGAACATATTAGCATGCTTAGCAGCTAGCTTGCCTGTAGACTCATTTCTTTAAGTCTTACAAGCTTGTTGACGCTTTACGACTTTAATCTACATAACTACGTTTCACTGTTGACAGCAGTACTTATTTAACGTCACATACAAAAAATAGGCTGAACTGCTTTGCTAACAGAAAGCGAAAGGGTTTCCTCTTTTCACACGGTATTATATAAACGGCACACACCTAACGTCATGCTTACTGTCAGCAAGAAATGTTTGCAAATCCCATAATGACAATGTCTTCATTTGATCGTGGAGTTATTAGTCAGCTGTGCCTGTAGGTTACTTTGAGGCTTTTAATTTGGGATTTCCCAGCTTAAAAAGAACAACACCGCCAGCTTGAAAGGGCTGATGGTTTTAGCTGCTCTCAGCTGCTTTAGTTGGTTTTTGAGGCTGCTCAAGTTGATCAGTCGGTATAATTGGGTGAAGAAAAATAGCATGCACAACTCCGCCGGGTTGTAGCGAGGATCAAAACTTGAAGTTTATGGATCCGTGAGTGCCTGACAGGTCACCCAGTCAGGAGAAGCTGGCCAAGTTGATTGGCCAGATGGTTGATCACCAAAACCAGCGGCTGGTAAACTGGTCGAGCTGGTTCAGATGTTTGGATGGCTGATCTCAGATCCTAGACATCCAGGAGTGAACGGCCAAAACACAGACACAGACCGCCTCAACACGGGTTACAATCCCAGAAACAAAAAGTTAAAATACACTGAAACCTCTTTGATTCTTTAGGTGATGTCTTTCCTTCTTGAGAGGAATTGTATTGTATTAACTATCACACTGTAAAAGTCAAATACATTTAAATTTATGAACAAGCAATTGACTGCTGTCAAACCTGGACAGCCAATCTGCTGACCGGTCCTCAAAGTGTTAGTGTGGTGATAATTCAGAACCATGACATTTTGTAAAGTAATGAAAATAATTATTCAAATTATGAATTAGAAAGAAATATAATTGTAGATGAAATACTATAATATCATAAAACTGTTGAATTGCAAAAAACACATTAGCCAGTTAGTTGGCACAAACATTTCAGCACTCAGAGGTGCTCTTGAGTGTGAGTAGATTTTGTTCTTACCCAAGAAGAAATCTCATATAAGAAAACACTGGTGAATGCCAGAATCTCATAAATACTGCATAAGTGGGGTTTAATAAGAAATTTCTTCTTAAGAACGGTGAGTGAATGAGGCCCAATGTCTTGAGAAAGTATTTAAAGGCACGACATAATCTATTTCAATTATTTTATGAAGCTAACACAAGTATTTATGAAGAAATTACAGTTTCGGTGCAGCCTATCTGACTCAAAGATATGTCTTCAGTTGGAAGACCTGTTATTAAGGCTTGACAGTGAATTTTCATAGCTGTTATTAAACAAGTTGTAAATAAAAATAACCTTTGTCTTACAGTTTTAAATATGTTGTATTTAATATATTTGATTTAAAAACATCCTACCAGTCGATCTCATTCAGGGTTGATGACATTGTTAGTAATTTAGAGATGAAACAAATATATTAAGACTCATGTAAGTAAAGACAGCCAACCTGTGATTAGTGTTGGGCAGCAACATGCAGAAAGGACTGTTTTAAAGAAATCCAATCGGTAACTACTCTGTATGGTGCTGCCCGTCCCATCACATCTCTTCTCATACATGCCCTAATAAACAGGCATGACAGTGTCTTTGTTCTGGCACCATTGTACTCACGAAAAGAGAACGATTCCCGTGTTGGCCATGGCGTAGGACAGGCCCAGGATGCCGCTGCCCATGATGGCGTTGCTCAAATTGAAGACGGACATGCCGAAGGAGGCGTGGCCGGGGTGCTGCTCAGAGAAGAGAGACAACGAGATCTGTAATCCTCTGAGGTAGAATCAGCTGCAGATGACAGATTTTTATTTAAAAAAAAAAAACTTTTTTTTTTAATGTACTCTGCATTGCAGCAAGAAAACAACATTTGGCAACTTTCAGCAAACCACACAAGACATTGATGCCGCTGGTAAATACTTTGTCAGACACGAGCTGCAGTTCAGGGAAAAGAACACGTTTACACTGTTTCACACTGACTGCTTGGTGTGTTTTCAGCAGTTTTTAATTTAATTCTCTTTCAACTTCGACTTCATTTCATAACTGCTGAGGCTGCATCTCCGCTCACCCGATGCAGTGGTGTCATTTAAATGAATGGAGAGCCTGTGTATTGACTGTCTGACTAAATTTGGCTGTCAGAATACGAAATGAAAACTGTTGCGTTCACGCAGTAAAAAAACTCGTACAAAAATCTGTGCTAATATGTGAATAATGCATACTTTGGATTTGCCACATTCCTATTTTCATTACTCACAAGGTCCATTATGTGGTAAATGTGCCTTTAAATGAATACCCTTTCACTGTACTTTCAAACTCCATTGCAGCTGCTCAATTTATGTTGTATAGAACAGAAACATTCATTAAATGACAATTTAAACTGACTGGGGAGCAGGAGGGTAATGTCAAAGCGAAAGCAAAACTAAAAACTTGTGTCTTCGCTTTTACTGCAGCTAGCTTCCCAACAATGAGAGTGCAGTGGATGTTACATTTTGTAGTATTCACCATCAACACTAAGTGGACATTAAAAACAAAAAAAGTGGCCAATTTTGCCTTTAACCTCCTGCTTTCAAATTAATTCACTGGAAAGACTACTTTGATTTGCTTTTGCCAAGAATTTACTTTTGAAATCTGTAGATTGGTGTATTCAGATGAACTATTTACTCTGACTGACAGACACGGGCTACATCAGTGATGAGACTTGTGAATCCTCTTACGTATTCTTCATGGTATTCCTCATATTTCTTCTTCATCATCCCGTTCGCCAGGAACTTCTGGCTCTCCCCGTCTTCATTTTCATCCATAAATTGGCTGCAAGGATCAAGAAAACAAGTCATTAGCAAAGACGGTGGGCAGTTTATGTGTATTACATTTTGCGATTTGTTTTCTTGCCATCAGCTGAAGTCTGCGTGTTCAGGTGTTACAGAAAAGAAAGACAAGTGTCTGTGCAGGTTATTTGAAGTCAGAAACGATGTAGCCGTCCACGCAATCAACCCGTTATCAGCAAGGCATGTTAAAACAAGTTTTTACATGCAATACAGCTCCTTGTTACAGTAAAACTGCATTCGGTAATCAGATTTGAAAATATCCCACAAAATTCCAGCTGACTGAATTCTTTTAACCTCTGAAGTGAGTTTAGTTTACATACGTCTTAAGAATTAACGAGACAAAAACTCCGGCATCTTGGTTGCTCACCTGTTGATGGTGGCCTTCTCAGAGTCGATGGGTTCGGTGTAGCGGTCGTCCAGGCTGTCGGTGCTGTCGTCATCGGCCTCTGTGGAGACTTTCCTCAGCTCCATGCGGTCCACAACTCCCGGCATGGTGGTGGTGCACACAGCAGGACGAGAGGCGGACAAATCTGGTTATCAGGATTTTCAGGCTTTAGACTTCACAAGGAGGAGACACAAAGTGTATTCTTCCACGACCTCAGCTATATCTTGTTACCGATGGGAAAAGACCTAGAAAAATAACAGAGGAAATACAAGAGGAAAAGTTCACTCAATGAGATGGTTTAGTAGAAGTTTGTTCAGATTTTCTATAGTTTCTTTCCCCAATCTTACAATATTCAAATTTACCGCAGGAATTTCAGTTTGCCACTGATTACAGGCCTGCATGCGCATTTATTGTTTGGCCCCAACAGCCTCCTCCGGAGCCTCTCGGCCTTGATGAAGAACACTTCAGAGTGAAATGGAGCCGAGTGACTCTCTGATATTTATTACTTGAAGAGGAAAACTGGATGAGGCAACCAGCACAAGGTTGTTAGCTTTATTGCAGTTTCCATTTCACACCAGGCTGATTGGCAGTGTTCACAGCTACACTTGATTTGTAATTACTAACACTGTGAGTGATGTCCGATAAAATACAAAATCATGTCACTCGAGTCTCTTCTATCTTTAGGGGGACATTACAAAGAAGTGTTAACGTACTTAAAGATTGCTGACAGGAGTTAAGTCACCAAACCTTGAAACCAGGTCAAGGATACGAAGTGTTCATGAACCTGTCTGACCACCATCATCAACAGGACGCCTTGTTCACGTATAAGCTATTCTCAGCCTCGCTCACTACCATTAAAGAAACAAATCCAGCATGCCACACAGGAGCCCACACTTCCAATTTCCATTCGTAACATTCATCATTAAATGATGTAAAGTAGAGGTCAAATCCAGTGAGCAGAGCCTGCATGACTCTAAATGCAACTAACAGCAAAATGATTTACAGTGTTACTTGTCAAACACACACACACACACACACACACACACACACACACACACACACACACACACACACACACACACACACACACACACACACACACACACACACACACACACACACACACACACACACACACACACACAAAGAGCTCTTTGATTAGGTTAGAAGAAAACGAGTCCAAGTACTTCTCAGGGAACAAAAACACAACCACACCAACGGAGTTGTTTCTCACATCGATGGACACACGAGAAAAAGGGGAGATCCGATCAGCCGACTTGTTGCTCTGCATGTTAGTATGTCAATATGAAAACATTGAAAAGAAATGCATAGCATGCTAAGTGTATTTATACCAGAAGATGCCAATGATGATATTTTAGTTCTAACTGCTTATAGCTGAGGCATTATGGGATGTTTTAATGGCTAACAAGTTAGCAAAAGAGCTATTATTTATGCATAAAGCAGACATAAAGCAACATTAGCATTCTTTAAAGGTGCAGTACTCACAGCCTTTCAGCTCTTGTTAATCTGGTCACTGATGCTGTGTTTAAATGGGACTCATGAGCTCGTGATTACGACACAGGAAGTCCGGTGCACAACATGCTTGATGTTCAAATGGTTAAATCGTAACAACACAGCTGTTACACAACGTGGACGTTGTCTAATAGCCACGGAGGCTGACAATTTAGCAAATGTAAAGGCAGAGAGGGAAAAGATGAGGCCATTGGGGGCATCAACATTTTCCTCGGACGCAGGCTATTATTATTTAAGTTAAGAAGGAGAACTCTAGTACATGACCAAAATTACAATATATTAGTTTACCTTGCAACAAAAAATGTACTTCCATGGCTTCTGTCATTTCCGTAAACGCCAGCACACGTCACAACTCGTGAACTCGAGGGCCGTTCAGATACACTCTTCTTGTGTATGTGGTAAATACGACCCCTTTTGAACTCAGCGTATGAGCCAACCAGCTTCTGCTACATGGCGCTTATAAGTTAGCATACGGTCAGTTTTTCTGTTGAAAATGGTGAAAATGAACCAAAACACTAAAGCTGTGGGCTGAAAAAACAAAATCAAACCAAAACAGAAGTGAAGCATATAGTAAAACTATAGGAGCAGCATGATAGTGCTCAGCTGGAAAAACTTTATAGTTGGAAATTTAACCTGAGTAAAATCTAGATCTGCACATAAATACAGCTCTAAATGAAGTATTGACCAAATGTAAAATATTCAAGTATTCAAGTAAAGCTGGTCAAGTCAATCCACCAAGCAACTTTCTGATAAATACTTTAAAGGTCGGCTGGTAAAATACCAGGAGATCATAATTAAGCAGCAGTTTCTAGTAAAGGAAGTGATTGAGCAGCAGGATATTTGCATCACAAGTGAGCGAGTGTTTACAGTCAACACACCACTGTGCATCACACAAAGCTTTCCATTTTGCAACAAGGACATCAGCTGCCAAACAAAGTGTTCATTCTCTCTGCCCTGACCTCCACCTGGCTGACGTAGGTTGACCCACAAGACCAGAACCTCCTTTCGAATAATGTTTGTGCTACTGATAGGCTGTCCTTCTGTTTCTGATCTTGCTCTTGTGGAAGTAAAACCTGATATCTTTGAGCCAACACAGATTAAGCGGCTACATTACCGTTAACAACCTCATTACACACACTGGTACACCTAATCTGCCCATGTCGCTCTCTGCTGTGAGGCGAGAGAACGGCTCTCGCTTTCTGCGGCCAAAGAGGATTAACCTGTCTAACTAGGTTAACTTCACATTTTGTTACAACCATAACTTTACAGAAGCACACAATTGGCAGTGTGCCACCCTGCCCATTGGCTAAGCTCTGATGTGGTATCAGACACACACACAGCAGGACGGACTACATTTCTCAACTACAATCAACATATTGTGCGCAGAAATAAAGCTTAAATTTAACTTGCATACTGGATAAACCCACATACAAATCTTAAATACCAAGAAATCAGCCAGAAAAGAAAGTAACAAATGGGATTGCGGAGATGAAAGATAACATCTTAATACTGCATGCAGACAAATGCATCCCAAATCCCTCCTGAAACTGGCCGAACTGTCTGGGTCCCATTGTGTTGTCAAGGTGTCCTGGATGCCTTCACACTTCTATCTATGGCTCCTCATATTAAATGCCAAATGTGGGGGACTTCGCTGGCCAACACACACTGCTGTCTGCAGCTTTTACATAATAACAGAAAGTCATTCAACTTCACGATTTCACCATCATTCCTTCCTTCACATTTTAGATGAAAGATAGTCAATGAAACAATCATTCGATGAGTTGGTCAAATGTGCTGTGACAGACTTGACTGTGGGATAAAGCATGCAAGTACTTTCATGGTAACTTGAGAAATTATTAAACAGGAAAGTGCAAGCAAGCCTGTCAGTAATCACACTTCCTGCAGTTGATAGCTGAAACATTCAAGAACAGCAAACACAACTGAACTTTGTGCTCAGTCAACAATATTAAAGCCCCCCCCCAAAAAACACACAACTTTGAAGTATTGCAGGCATCTTTCTAGTTTACTTTGATTGACAGAATATCTGCTATAGTTTCTACAATAAATTACCATGTGCTCAAACATTGGTTGTACAATGGAAATTCATTGATGTCGAAAAGCCCTAGAGACCAATATATACACAGATGTTTTTTCTCAACTTGAAACTTTTGCATGTAGTTTCAGAATAAAAAAAAACTGAAAATGTCCTTTTTTTTTCTCCATTCAGATCAATTTCAGTTCACTTCACTGTGAAAACATTCCTACTGCCTGATCCATCCTCCTACCAAACAAAGTCTTGCATCAGCCACCTCTAAAATCTCATTCAGCACGACTCTGCAGAACATAGTCTACATGACTTCCGACAAGCCCAACTGTGTGTTCTTCAAACACACCCTGCTGCAGCTGGGGAAATGAAATCAAAGGTCCAAACTGCTACATTTTACAGAGGAAATTCCTCAGAGACAAATAATATGTTAAAACTTCATCAGCATTTGAACTGCCATGTATGACTCACATTTTTCAAGCAAAACAAACGGCGCTCACTTACTGAGAAGTTCCTTCAAGAGGTTCCAAGAAGACTCCTTTTCCCCCCTGTTTTTTAATGAATGTATTTCAAGATGAAGGGCAGAGGACCGACAAGTGAGTGAGTGAGTGAGGAGCGCTCTTTTGTAACTCAGGTAAGAACGCAGGCTTTTAAAAGGGAGGAGGGAGGGCCTCTGTCAGCCAATGAGGAAAGGCTGTATGATCAGGCCCCACCTTTTTCTGAGCACAGTCATAGGCAGGGTCATAACCCCCCTGCACCTCCTCCCCCCAATGCACACACACACACACACACACACACACACACACACACACACACACACACACACACACACACACACACACACACACACACATACAGGAATGAGCAAGAAGTTAATTTTTTTTAAAAAGGTAAAGAAAGATAGATAGTTAAATTAGATATAGATAGATTAGATATAGATAGATAGGCAGATAGATAGATCAGCAATAGATAGATAGATCTATATTGTGACATCATTGTGTACATTGTATGTTCGCCACCATCAGACTGAAGACATCAGCGCGCACCAACGCTCTTATATAGCAACAGTTGCCTCAAGACATAATAATAGTCATAATCACATGTTGACTGATGAGAGACTGAGGTCAGACAGAGCCACCGGCCGGCCATGAGCAGACTGGTGAACTCATCACAGACAATCGCTTGCACACGCAGCCGCACACAGATGCCCAGGTGCAGTGGTTTCAGGGGTAGGCCGTGCCGCCGGCCAACCAATCAGAGGACAGCGTTGTCGGGATGTCGCGGCGCCCAAGGTCAGGTTTGTGTCAGGGTTTTATCTGTACACTTTGTCATGCTGTCCAAATGTGTGTGTGTGTGTGTGTGTGTGGGGGTACACACACACACACACACACACACACACACACACACACACACACACACACACAGACGCAGCATGAAAGAAACAAACTGCATCGCCAATTTGGTCTGAAAATCAGTGAGCAGCTAAGAAACTATGAACTTTATGTACCTGGTTTCAAAAAAACTTTTCCCATGTCATAGAAGAAACAATCCTTCAACTGGGCTGAACATTATCCATGAAAACCTTATTCGTGTCTTTAAATGAAAGCATCCAAATGTTGAAAATCTTTCGAGTGTGCCTATGTCAGCAAATTCCAACTAAATCAACACTTCTTCACAGAAGAGTAAAGTGATATTAAAAAGGGTTATTCGATGTTTAAATACAATCTGAGAAATGATTTAAGTTGATGGTTTGCTAACGTGGCCGACGCTACACCAGACCCAGTAAGATTGGTCTTGAGGCTGTCAAAGAATTATCTGCGAGTCTGATTGACAAAAAGGATCTTTTCTTGCTTATTCATTTATCTTTTCATTTGTAAGAAGATGAATGTGGTTTTTCTTCTAGTCTACCTTTAAATTCAGGAAAAGTCAAGCAATAGGCTATCTCAACAATCATGCTAACACAAGAAGTGCCGGTCGATTCAAATAAATAATATGGGGAATCTTTATACAGCGAGATTGATCATGTAGCTTTTTTTGAACAGCAGCTCCTGTGACCACAAGCTTGTCAACTTTAGCTAAAATTAGCCACCACATGGTTATACAGGTTATAACAGACCAAACAAAGCTACAGCAGCAAAACAAAGTTGTGCCTTTATTAACGTAACCAAGGAGGATGTGTGTTTGGAGTGGTTTGTTAGTTCATGTTTGTCTGCAGGATAATAGAAACCACCTCTCCATTGAAGTTTGGACACAAATCACAAGGGCAGATCCACCAATTACTTTTCATTTTCATTAACATTGCAAGATTGAGTACATCTTAGTTGGCTGAAAAGTTCAATTGTGAGAAAACATAGGCCAATCTCAAAATCGGATGACTCCATATTAACAGACTTTTCTTTGAGTCAGGTGAGTTTTGGTCATTTTGTAAAAAAAAAAAAAAAGAAGCCACAGAAAAATAATCCAATCACTACAAAAAACAACAACTGAAATGAAATGAAATCCAAATTCCCAACAACAGTGAACTCCTCGCCATGATTCCCCCATGTGGCTGCAGGGACATTTCTTAAATGGCATAGCAAACGTTGAAGAGTGCGTGTGGGCTTCACACACATACTCAGCCAATCACCTGTGACTGGAAAGCTGTTCATGGGCCAATCAGGCTCCATATCTAATGGGGACGGCAGTTAGCCTCGGGGTTTGGAGATCAGAAAACTTAAGAGCGGTGCAATGGCCAGCTATAGAAGAGCCCGAGCTCAGTGTTAGAGGTCAAATACGTCTCGCACACAAACAAAAAACAAAAAGATACTTCCACGGATCCAGTTGAAGAAAAGTCTCTGATATCTCCATTGTCAGAATCTGGTTTTATTAACATTGTTCAAGCAGGAACAAAATGACTTGATGCATGTCATGATTTGTATCAGCCCCAATACAACCCTGTAATGTTTAGAAGAAAAACCTAAAGAGGCAGTTCACCAATTCCACACGTGTAAAGATCTGTGTACTTGTCATAAGAAGTACTACTGTATGAAGTCTCTGTAGGAAGGTACCCAAAGTGTGACCAAATAACCCTGATAATGTCCTCTTGTGTTTGTGCTTGAGTTGAAAAATTGACGTTAAACAAGCAATGATGGACTCAAGAAAGATGTTAAGTTGCATTATGGGAACTGCAGGAGATTCATCCATATTTGGAAGTAAAATCAATGGATACCCATTTAAATTAAAATCACCTACCATATTTTGGTGCAACAATTTTCCCTAGATTATAAAACAGGGTGTGGATGGTCAATAATAAAATGTATATTGATTAGTCTGACTGGAAGAGGATGTAAGCTTCCATACTTTCAGTTTTGTTCTCAGTCTTTCCAGTAAATGTTGACCATTGCTTCAGCTGTCTCCCCTCTCTCTGCCAAGTGTTTTTGGGAAAAGTTTGTCATTTTACGAGCAGAGTCCTACTGCAGGAGCCTGCCGTAACATTTTAGATGTATTTTGAAGAGTCTACTTTTTGGTTTTGTTTTTACCCGGGGGTTTGTGAAAGGGATTGCTCAAACAAGAGGTGAGGAAACACTGTTTGGTTATTTCAATATATTTCAGTGTACACTTGTGATTTCGCTGCCGGGTTTGACCCTAACTTAGTGCTAAAAAGAAATCAACACAGAGTTTTCTGGTGTGTGATTGTGGTCATTTCTGTAGCAGGAGAATAATGGAGTGTGTTGTTATCAGCCAGTAAAAAAGAGGCCATGGAGGATGTTTCTGTTATGAATCAAGGGGTTATTAACCTCCCTTTTCTGACCAAAACATCCCTAACCTGACACCAGGGACCTTAGCTTCTCTACCTGCAATCCGCCTGAATCTTTGTTGTGAAACCCAACGTCTGTGTCGGTGCTCATCATGAGCTGGAATTTGAAGGCCTCTAAATTTTGCCTATACATCTCATTCCCATGTGACCGGGTGCAAATACCAAACACATTCTGCTGATAAATCATTGGCCAGATGACATCCAAATATCTGGCCAAATGCAAAATAAAATAAAATCTAAAAAGACCAAAGCACAGGTGAAGGTTGGGGCATGTATTTCTCTGAATAGTGTGAATCTACCGAACTCCTTAAAATAACTGAAAGGGGCCTATTGAAGAATTTCACAGGTCCAGAGCAACATATATTTCTGTCCCCTGCATGCAAAATCTATCATCTGTGGGCACTTGTTTACCAAATAGCACACCGCTATATGATGTAACATACAGTACATCATATGAGTCTTTGTCATGTGTAGAAATGCGTTATACAGGTCAAACCATTCAAGAGAAGCCTTGGGACATTTGCAATTAAAAACCTCTAAATCCATTTCAAGCACACTACACAATAAACTTTATTCAAAATAGGAAAATCCCATCTTTTTTACAGCATGTTATTTAAAAAGTTAGTGGAAAGTTATCAGGGCATGTTTGCTTCACGCTGACTCAGTTACACAAATTAACACACATCATGGGAGCTGCAATTTGCAACCACAGCCCTCCACTGGAAGACACACAGACAGATTAATGAGGGAGTTTGGATGAATAACTGGAGCTGTTAAAGAGAAGTTCCCACCTTACATAACTACTTCTCTGACCTGTGGAACAGAAATTATTAAAACTATCAGTCACTAATGATCACAACTTGGGTTGAACTGCATAACCATATGAACACCAGGCTGCTAATGGTTTCCTGTAACTTCATTTGAGGGATTAAATCTGTCCCGAAGGACCTCGGCTTCTCTTTAAATGTTGTATTTTTCTGTAACAATTAAGTTGCAGTGAATCAGTTTAGATTTGCAATAAAGACTGTAAACAGAGGATATCTGCTTGCTGGACACTATTTAGAGGTAAACGATTCTCCCAGAAGCTTTAGATTTTACTAATTGACAGACTATATCCTGTTTGTTGTATACATACCTGAGCAGGTATGTTAAATTAACAAAAGCCACCAGAAACATTTTATGGACCTCAGGGTTCTTGTGCTCAAGAGAGAAGTGTTTTGTAACTTGGTGGGGTTCGCACCACTGAACGTTTCTGATTGGTCCAGTAAGCTACAACTTTAGCCAACGACCAGAAAATTAGAAAAACCTTCAACTGCTTCAACACAACCACAAAACTACTGAGTAAGTTCTATGATAGATGGACTGAAGTCTCAAGCATTTATGCAGAGAAAAATATATTCAGCAGGACTCTGGCTCTTTCTGACATGTCAGCCTGACAGATTTTTGCCTCATCTGCATGGTAAATGCAGATAACAAAGGCCTGAAGGAAGCCTTTAGTTTTCTGGAAAGTTCCCCGAAATGAAGCAATGTTAAACTATTCCTTTAAGTCATTAAGCCCTCTTTCTCCCAAGTTCAAATCATAACCATCTCATCAAAACTAAACCATCATGCAGCAGCAATGTGTAATGATGCCCAACCCAACTATTCGGCAGTAGTGAAGTATGTCATACAGGACAGATTTAAAGTTGCTGGTTACTTTCACTTGTGTCCTTGTGTGGTAAACGGCCACCGAAGTACAGCGAGCTGAGAGCCACACATGCTCCTCCGGATGATTCAATCTGTGTGTGTTTCCACTCGGGAGGAATTTATCATATGCAGCACTTTGAGACAACTCCCACCCTCTTATGTATTTCCTTCCATCACACTGCGGTTACACATTTTACATCTCCAGAGCATGAGGACGGACCATCAGGACAGGCTGTGATCCACCATTAACATCTGGCTTCAAGAAATCCAGAGGTCATTTTCATACATAGGTCAAAGCTAAAAGCCAAAAACACATCTTGTAGGTTTCCACTTCACATCAACCTGTTTTTTTTCGACACTGCATTTTATCATAGAAATCCACCAGTTCATAGTTCTCAGACATGATAGTTGTCGTAAAGCCTCACAAGTCTAGTAGTGACTAAAATTCAGCTGATTATTTCTGTAGTTTGTTGTTGTATGCATCAACACCTGCTAGGATCATTTTAAGCACTTTTACATATTCGTTTTATGTTATATTGTTTTTGCAGTTTACAGCATATCTTAACTGTAAAAAAAGAAATCTGTGCTCCATTGTGGCTTTATGTTTGGTTAAAATTTTACAACTACAACTACACTTTTCTTTTTATTCGGCGGTTGATATTACCATCCCTAAAGCCTCGTCGCTAGCACGGCTAAAAACACATGGGTCAAAAAAGAAGAAAAAAGTTGGTCTTTGCTTGTACCATTGCACTAATTTCACTCCTTTGCTGTTCCAATAACTTGTTCAGCGGTCGAGATGTCTGAACACAACTCAATTCATGTGAGCCAATACGTCTTTGGCAGAGTTTATATGATTTGAATAATATAGAACGCATGAGCATAAGAAGATTGTGGTATTTAATTGAGTAATTACTGAGTTAGACTTTATATGCTCTTCCTAAAAGAAGTTGTGGAGGCAGCGCTTATCTGCCGGTCGGATAGCTTCAGAGACTTCCTTTCCTCCACACCAGTCCAAATCTTAGTTTCTTGTCGCTGCCTGAATTTATGCAGAAAACTGATTCTCAGAAAGAAGGCAGAAAATCACAAAGAACATTTGGTTTGGTTTCAATCAGGATTTCTATCTGGTGGAGGACACTGATCATTTACATTAAAACTGTTACATAGAAGTGGACTTTTCTATGACGGATCTAAAACAAATCAGATTCGTGGAAAAAAACAACAACCATATTGACAAAACCTCTCTGACTCCAGAGTTGTCATGTGACATTAAAGGCCGGCCAGCCTTGAGTAAACACCGTATTGGCCTTTTGTACATAAGCCGAGTGTTTCTTAACCTGTTGTGAACTCTCTCTCTCTTCATCTTATCAATGAGTATTGATCTGCCAGCTCGTGCGCTAATAATGACGACAACATCTTGTTTAGTATGCAATTCCTCTCGAGTACAAGGTTTCGACCTCGACTCTGGATCAGTCGGGAACAGTCGGATCTGACTTCAGTTTCAGTTTGACTGATATGGAGCTTAAACACTAAAAAGGTTCAGTCTGTGCCGTTGTCCACCACAAAAACATCCTCTGACTGTAACTGGAGAGCACAGCCCGTTTGCTCATTCAGCAACCGAGCACATTTTCAGAATAATCTGCTCCTTGTTTCTCTTGTTTGCAGCATGTTGAACTCTGACTGTCCTCAACAGACCATCACAAACACTGGGTACACAATTCTGCACATTTCTAAGTTCTTCACCGAAGTACAATCAGAGAAATACACACAACTGGCCTCACTACCTGTTTAAAGATATCGGGCGACTGTCATCTTCTCCCCTCCCACCTGTGACATGTTTATCTAATGCAATCAAAGTAAACAGTATTAAATTAGCCCAAACTGAGAGATACCTTTCTACATTAGGTAAGCATTAATTTGTGATTTAGGTCAATTTAATTACACAAGATGGTTCATTGGACCTTTCAGTGACCATGAACTTGGTGTGTCCTGGTTGTTTAGAGGCAAATTGTGGGACTTTATGAAGGGGTGTAGTGCTATTTGTTCAAGTGTGGAGTGCATCTCTCTCTGACACACACACACACAGTTAAGCCGTGGTTCCTTTCCACTCATTTTTACAGATGAATTTTCCAAACTTTTCCGTAACATTTTGCCCCATATCAATGACGTTAGCTAAGTAGTTTAGAAAAGGAAAGACCTACATACCCGAGTGGTTACGTTGTTGAGGGGTAAAATTAGGCCCCTGAACCACTGGTCCTACAATGGCAAGTTTACATACAATAATCAGTCATGTATATTTCTATCATTTTTATTCAATAAATAGTGAACAATATAATCATGTGATGGAAAAATAATGAGCTCATCGTACTTGTCAAATATTTGTCTATCTGTTGCACAACATCTTCCTATTGTCTCAGAAAAAAATTACTGTTGCACAACATGGTTCTGTAGTCTCAGTTACGTCTCTGTACCTTTATCTTGTGACCTACGACCTCACTCGGTACTATCTACAAAATCCGATATACAGAGGAAGTGGGGATGACTGTCAACTGTTTGTCACACTGTATATAAGATGAACTACGGAGGAGAGACTTCGAGCAATGCTGGACATCTTTCTTTGAGTGTACATGTATTTGCTCCTTCTTGCAAGAATAAATGTCCGATGTGTTTGATTTTGAATCCAGCCTCGGAGTAATTTTTCTAACATCCTGTTATTTTCATCAGTTGTTTTGTATTACCAATCTAAGGTGTTTTGTCTGATATCAGTGACAAAATGTTCCTGTAAATATTTCAAAATACAAGTTTTGTTAAGAAATGAAGGGTTTCTGTTAACTGAAATTATACAGAGCTTTTAATTTGCAACGGATACAAGAAGTGTTGTTTGTTTTAACAGTGTAATGCAGTAACTTTAACAGAGTAAACGGGTCAGGAGAACTGGGAGCATAACATTTTCTCACTTGGAGAAAAAAAAAGTGTACATAGTAAAGAAAGAAAAAGTATAAATATACTCTATCTTGACATGCACAGGAACAGTGTTGGCTTCATTTACCTTTACTTGTAGCCGCTAGCATTGACTGATACCAGGCTGCAGGCCTGTCACTGGACATGTTGCATTCTTTAAGGAAGAACATGGCATTTAAAAAAGGACATGGGATTACCTTTAAATACTGAGCTTGAGGACTCTTGCATGAAACTGCTAATAAATAAAATGCATGTGACTTTTTTAGGTTACCATCACAGATTACGTGGATCTCCATATTAACAATGACTTTAATATGACAAATATTATAATAGAAGTAAACTCGGTTGTCAACACGAACCGCACACGTTGTAAAGGTTTTGTGGAGTGAACAAAGTGCTGAGGCAGCTGCATCGGCAAACATCCCCTGATGTTTATATGATCTTCAGCAAGACACCGAACCCCTGCAGCTGACCTCTGACCCCTGACCACCATGTTGGCCGAGAAAAAGAGGCAGAATTCCCCTACGTGGATCAACAAAGTTTTACATGAATAAAAAAACCACAAACAATCCCACATGCATGCAGTTATTAAATCACACATTCCAGGTTGGTGAATTATGTAATCCTGCAGGTATGAATTGGCGCCTTCTTTGATTGTAGGGCGTATCACTTTCTCACATCTCAATTGAAAGTGTTGACAGTTATTTTTGGAAAGCTGACAAACCTATGGGACCCCCCCCAACCCACCACCACCACCCCGCTAAGCAGCAGGGGCCGACCTACAGTTGTCATTTAGGTCTCCTCACAGCCAATGAGGAGCCAGGAGCTGCGGCCAAGCTCCGCCCTGCTGACAGGTGTTCGGACTTGTGCTGGAATTTCCTCCTCACCTGCAGCTTTGGTAAAAGTTACTGTAGAATGTTTTAACAAAATGTGTTAAAGTCTACAGGTGCAACATTAAAGGGGCGATCCGCTGATGTTACACATGGAGGTCGGTTTACCAGCCAGCCAGCCTGAGAAAACAGCTGGACAACTACGTAACTATAATCTCTGTGGAGGCCGCTTTTACACAACCTGTTCAAGGCGGGAATGTTGCTCCGTTACTACGCCTTGCTGTTCTGTATAAAAAGGTACGGATACTGAATGGGAAGGTGTTATTGTGCCGCAGTGAAGGTGGTCACAGAGACAAATTGGCACCATGTCGGCTCTCCCTTTTACAAAGGCATTGAGGACCAGCATTTCATGGGACTCCAGCCCCACACTGTTGTGTCACGTCACAGTTCTGACTCTGGAACATCAGCAGGCTATCTAAGGGTGCTTTCACATCTACCTTGTCTAGTCCGGACCGTTGGACTTTTCAGTTTGGTGCAAACCAAAGTAGCAGGTGTGAAAGGAGCCTCAGACAACGGTCTGCACCAAAGGATCAGAATTTAGTTTGACCAAAAGAGGTGGTTCCGGTCCAGATCAAAACAAATCATGATTTGGTTTGTTTGCAGTGTGAAAACACGGAATTTTTTTTTTTTTTTTTTTTTTTTTTTTTTGGACCAATTATAGGGCATCAAGGCAGCTCATTAAATGATAGAAAAAGGAAACGAACCAGAAAAGAAGCAAAAATGAGCCATGTTAGCACGAGGAGAAGAATAGAGCATCTAACTGGAATCTGGTCTGACAAAGAAATCAAAACCCAGCTTTAAAAATGCACAAAAATAACAAAACGCACTTTCTGAGAGGAAAATTGGTGTCGGTTGAAGCACCATAGTGGCAATGAAATGAATCTGTTCATTCAGTTTTCTGTGTTAAAACAGAAAAGGCTACAGGCTGAAGTGTCAACACACCGACGTCAGACGCACGCATGTCCACAAACCAATCAATGTAAAGTACAAGGATGTAGGTTCGCCATGCAAAGTTCTAAATGCACTCGCAGAATTGCAAAGTAAAGCCAAAATGAACCAGATCAGATGTTCAGAATGTATCAGAAACATGCACCTTGGTTTGGACCTTGAACCGGTGTTTCAGTTCTGAAAAAGTCCCAAAAGTCCCAGTCTATGGCAGCATTGTCTCGATCAGTGTAGAAAGGAAAAGTCGCAGTAATTAGGGGTCTTCTTTATGGAAGCATTGCAATATCTAAGTATGTAAAACAGGCAAATAAAAGACACTAACAATGTGCCTGGGAAATGAATTATCCGGACCAGGAAGTAAAAGTCAGGATATTTCAACTTCTAAATTTTCGTATTTTGATTATTTTTTTTAATAAACTTGAGTGTTGTACGTCCTCAAACCTTCTGGAAGTGTACTTTTAAAGAGCTGGAACGAACCTTTAAACGAAGTAAGTAGCTTTTACACACCTCCATTTAAACTTCATCCAATTCACACTTTACTTTGTAATCCTTTTTAAAAGCAGCCTTAATCTTTCTTCAATAACTCCAGTCTGTGTTGCGCCTTCACTAAAGGTTTCATCATCACCACACACACACAGCATAAAACTTGACCATGGCTGGAGGTGGAGCTTCATTTGGGGAGGCTACAACCAGATCACTATTATGCAAGTCAGGAGCAAACTGCCCTGGCTTTAAAAGAGTACATTCACTGTGTGGCAACCGGGTATTTTTAGTGTTCAGCGGGGCAGCGACAGAACCTGAAGTCACCGCTTAAATATACCGAAGCCCTGATATTCTCCGGCTGTCTGCGTTTTCAGTCCTGAGCTGTCAGTCTGATGTGTGCGGCCGGTGGGCTGCTTCAAATAACGGAACCAGAACTGACTCGAGAAAATAATGAAAGTGGAATATTATAGTGAAGAAAGTCACGACAAGCGACGCAAGTCTGAAAAGCAGCTGAGGAAAAGCAGATTTTGGAAAATCCTCAACATTACTTGTTGTCTTGCCAATTAAATTCGTCTGATTTTCCACCTCTGAGTGACTACAGTACGTGCAGTATACACATGATCACTTTTACAACATAACCTAAAAAAAACCAACCTTGTTTCTGTAGTTTTCAGAGAAAAGAATCCACTCAGGGGAGTCCAGGAGAAGTTTTTAGAGCTTAAATCGAGTTAAAATGAACTCCAATAACTTATATAATGTTTCCCATCAAAGCATGGCATCAATTCGAGCCTGTGATTGCAGTCATAACATATTTGTTAGTCCTTAGTGCGCTCTGCAGGCCACACTCCGCATGTTACATAAGCCAGCATCCATATTTGTCAACCTTTTATTTACCTTTTCCCACAATCCACCACTGCCAAACAATGATCCATATGATTTCTGCGCTGCAGACACACTGTGGAAGCAGACACTGATGATGCAGACTGGGAACGATAAAGACTCGCCTTTGTGTGTTGCCTTTTTGTTTTTCAGTGAACGCGGCGAGGCAGTCGCAGCAAGCAGGATACAACGGCTCCACGCAAAAAAAAAAAAAAAAAAATCACGTTTCGGTCCGGATGATCAACCGGTGGCTTGAGAGACTTTGTAGTTTTTGGTGACACTGAACAATGACCACAATGAAGCGAGATTATCTCTTATGATAAATAAAGACGCGTGCCTGTCGCGTCCACGCTGCTTTATGTTGACTTCAGGCAACACCCTGCAAGAAGCGCTCCACAGACAGCTGCTCTTTAAAAGACAGCGGGCTCACTTTACAAACACGAGAAGAAATGGTAAATGAAACAAGAAAGAAGGCTGTAAAATCAGTTAAATCCACGGACATCAGAGTCTGCTTTTTATTTTCTTACATTTTCTAATTGGGGCTATCAAACCTCCAGGCTGAGAAATAACCGGAATTAAACTGCCCGCTTTCCGCGCGTCAAACATGGTCAGAAATTAACCATCTAATCACACGAGGGAGAGAAAAGGAATAAAGAAGAGATGTGGAAGGAAGTTTTGGGGTCTTACCGAGTGTGTCGGAGCGGCGAACAGCTGCAGCGGGCGGAGGAGGAGGCGGACTACTGGAAACAAGAGTTGAAGACCCTTCCCATTTAACAAGCAAGGAGACTCAGTGGAAATTTCCATCTGCCATGTGATGATGGCAACCTTCGAAGCGTCGTGTTACGCCACCGCACGCTGCTGGGGGCCCCTTGTTCTCTCCGAGACCTCTTTTTTTGTGTGCTCCAGGTACTTAAAAGATACTTAAAAGCTGGAAAACATCTTGTGGCCATAAATTAAGTGGATTGAGTCAACAATTTCCTCATCTGAAAATGTGTAATCTTCCCGTATGGTAATCAGTAAACTATACATATTTGCAGTGGCTAAAGTACGATTGCGCAACGTTTAAGATAAAAAAGAAAAGAAAAAAGAAAAGGTTTATTCAATGATTGCGGTCGTTTTCTGAGTCAGATCCTTTGTTTACATTCTGGCTGACCACGTTGTGGGAGGAAAGAGCTCCGCACTGCCCGTTCACTGTAGTTCTGTTTTAAAGGGAAAGCAGGAGCAAAGATGGGAGTAGTGTCAGAAATAGTGGAAGAATTTCCCTGTAAACCTTCATTTAAGTTTTCATGTGGTGGACAGTCTGAGGATCGTTTACCTTTTCAGAGGGATGCATATTATTATTATTATTATTTTATTTTTTTACTTCATTCCAATTCAGAATTTCACAACAAAAAACAAAAAAAACTCTCCTGTTTTAAAATGTTCATTTGTTTTCAAGGATTGAACCATTAACCAGGATGTGAATACTCATTAAAAATCTGTGTATATGTTATTTAGATGTATTTATTCAACTGAAATGACATTTGTATTGCACCATTCAGAAACACAATAAAGCATCGAAAAGTGATTCACAGAAGAAGATACAAAACTTAAAAGTATAGTCAAAATAATAAAGAAAAAAACAATGCAGCTGTAAAACAAAGATTAAACAACGGCAACCTCAATTAACATCAATCTAAAAATACTATTCCAGACTCCCCGTACGTCTTTGTAGGAATAACCAGAAAACAAAAAAGTTTCAGACTGGACATGACAACATCAGGCGCACAAGTAAAAGAGTTATAAAAAGCAGGTAACAATGTATGAATCTTTGAAGAAAAATACATTTCAAAACAATACGGAAAATGAAAAGAGCTAAAAAAATTAGTGTAGAAATCGTTTTTCCTCTTTAAACTCTTCCAGGTGTCTGCAACAGGAACTTTCTGATGGCTACTTTTTATGTTTAGTACATTTTGCTTCTCTTCTTACCAATAATCTGCCAGATGTCTACAGTGTGGTCCTACTTAACTCCTTTTCTCTGCACTTCGCTCCTCAGAGTTCAGCTGTCAGTCAAACAGCGTGGGTGGCGCTCTCATTCTTTCTTTGATTTGCTGCAGCACCCTTTTCTTTGTCTGCTCACTCATCGAGTATTTCTGTTGCACAAATCTCTGTTCTTCTTCCATTTACTGCAGACAAACCTATGAATACGAACACGGGACTCTCTGTGCTGGAGGATTTTTTTTTCAAAGAAATAACGACTCCAACGAGTCCATTTAAAAAACAGGCATTTATGTATTTAGGCATTTCTAAACATTTGTAATCCCATTCCACATGAGATTAAAAACACTGCTGGCTGTCAAACATACTACACTAATATGCGGTATATCTTCTAGTAGCACATTCACAAGATCAAAAGAAAAATATAATTTTTTTAGTTTGAAATACATGTTTATTTGCAAAAATTGAAACAAGGTGTAGAACAAATAGCAGGGAAAAAGCAGGAAATGCTACGTTTATCCTGATAGATGACTTTTTTTCCCCCATCTTGCAGACTTTCACAGAGTAACTGTCTCACTTTAATGTTTCATATATGGACAGTCAACTTAGTTTTTGTGCATTCTTTTGGTTTTATCCTCCAGTGAACAACATTTTCCCAGGCACACAGTAAGTAACCTTTATTTCTCTATTATTGTGCAACATATAAATACTTTATGATCATTGCCTTTGAGTGGCCTTTCTTCTGACAAGGTAGCTGTCGCCCAGCACCTCTCTTTTGCTTCAGCTTGTACTGACTCTGAAACTGGTTGGTTGGAAACTCAGAACCAGAAGCCTCTGAAAGAGGTTCAAAATGCACAAACTGTTCTCATTCCAGGGCGTCAAATACTGCAGTTTCATCACTGCGTTTCACACAGTATTGAAACGCAAGGTGTTTTAGGTTTAGGCACTAAAAACCACGAGGTTATGCTCAGGAAAAGATCATGGTTTTGGTTTAATGTGACACTGTTGCAGTTTCTAATGTTTAGGGATCAAAACTTATTGATTAGGGTTAGAAAAAGATTATGGTTTTGGTTAAAGATAAGTACTTTCAAAGTTACACATGTCCTTTAAGTTACTTTCCATAAGTTACATAAAGTAAATACATTCCCTTACCCAACTAACTTACTCATGCAAGAAATCCATGTTAACTTTTGCTTTCTTACGTACTCAAACTTCAATGTCCAAGGTGAAAGTCCAGTATTTGTTCCATCCAATACCCCCATCGGCCTCCCTACACAAACTTTGTCACTCTTTCTACTCGGTCAAATGACCTTCTTCTTCGACCCGGGCAGTCTTGGTGCCTCCGATGCCAATGACTTCAACAAAACGGCAGTAGTTTATTTGACGCCGTACAAATGAGAACAAGCTGATATGACCACATAAAATGCCAGAAGTCTGATCCCAACGCAACATGTCCCAGGTGACAAAAATCCTCACTGTGTAGAAGACTCTGAAATAATGGGGCAGCTACATTCATGTAGAACAGGGCAGAGCCTGAAACAAATACTGTATACATACCCGTATATTTAAGGAATGACTAATGTTTCTGGGATAGAAAAAATACATCACCTATGTCTGACTGAAGATCACTGATGATGTTTCCTGATCAAAAACACAAAAGAAGAATACACCTGAATGTTCTGGGCGGCCACTGAGTTCAGAAATAACCATGTAGGGCAGCTCACAGCGCAGCAGCTCGACTTGTTCTGGTGCTGCGTGACAAGAGTTGTCTCATGTTCTGAATCACAGCACAGAAACTCAGTAAAGCATTTCACGTGAGAGTCGGCCTGCTTCAGCTGACAATGATTATGAACACTTCAGACTTCTGTCAACAGGTAAGTAGTTCTTGAGAACATTTATGCTCATCATTGACCCTCCATGTGTGCTGTGTTCAACGACGAGCTGTCTGCTGGTGTCTTTTTCCTCCTCTGTATCATGTGAGCTGCACGTGGCACTGCTCTTATACTTTTTGTCTATCAATAAGTAAATATTGTTTACAAAGCTGCTGCTCTAGCTGCTGTACATCTGTTGCAGTGGAGACTCTGTTTCTGAGACTGGAGGATCTGCAGGCTGAGATTCTGAACTACACGCCAGAACTATTCGAAACTCAACTCACAAAGCCGTCTGACCCAGTTATCTGAAAGAGAACATGCCTTTCATATCTGGAAAAGGAGACAGCTGAAGGTTGGTGACAACACGGCGGCACTGCACAATGTGTGCCTCAACTCCACTGCGTTTCTCTTCACACAGTATCCTACGCATGTTTCAGGACAGTAACGTTCATTTATGAATGTAGTAGAAGAGTTGAATTTAAGACTTTTATGTTTAAATTATATGATGGTGATGATGGAGTGAAATGGCTGCCTACAGACTGCACCCCAATTTTAAAATGAAAACGTATAATGTCGACGTAGCCATGGAGCACATCGATCAGCTCAAACATTGTGCCAGCAGGTCTGATGAGAGCCTCGGCTTTGTCATTTCAAACTTAAAGAGTTGCTCCTTGTGTCGATGTCTTTTCAGTAACTTCAGTAAAAACACCACAGCTGCGTGTGTTTAAGCACTGTAGCCTCCAAAATGTTCATTTTCCCCTGATAACAGAAAGTTTAGAAAAAGCCAAGATAAAGTTATATTGAATAAACAGGCACTTATTAAAAACAATAATAGTAGCTAGTCTGAAGTTAAAAAAAAAAACCTAAAAGCTTTTCAAAAGTGATTCACCTTATTAGTGTTTAATAAATTAATCTGAAGTCTGTTACAAATGAAACCCAATTCATTAATCAAAAATAACAAAATCATTGACAGACATGAGATTATAGACAATATTAGTAACTTCTGTTGTCCAAATATAATAGCAGACATAAGATTAACATTGCAGTAGGGTGTATTTTGAATTTACACTGAGATGACTTGGTCTGAAGGCAGTAACCTGAAAAGCCCTCACCTGCATGAACTTGAGTTAGCTGCTCCACTTTAACCCTTTAACCTCCAACAATAAAGATAATGGAGCTCACATGAGCTCTTTATGCAAATTACATTTGACTTACATGATGAAAGAAGCAATAAAGACAGTGTGATAGTGGATTATATTGCTCCTTTTTTTTTTTTTTTTTTTTTTTACAGTTGTCACTTTTCCGTGTTTTTATTCCTTTATGTTGAGCACATTGATTGTCGTTCAAGTGCAAAAGAAAAAACATGTTTCATCATGTTTGCGGTCACAGGTCTGACTCAATTTTCAATTGCATATCTTGGCTATGAAGGAGGTGATCTCACTTTTTTACCAGGCATGTAAAGGCTTCGCTACCTTGAATGAGTCACACAGTTGTAGAAAAGACACAACCATGTTTAAAAATGAATCAACGAGAGCTGACTTTGTGCAGCACTTCTGTTGGATGATTGCGACTCAACAACAATGTCTCTCCAACTCGTTAAGAGTTAAATATGCACGGCGACAACTGAACCAGCAGCAGCCGTCCTGTCCACTCTCTTCCAACAAACTTGATAGCTTGAACTTGGAACGTAATATTAACAAATAGAGCTTACATAAACTGGGGACTGGAGCGTACCTGTTACTGTGGGGAGACTCCCATTGAACAAACCAGTCAAACAAAAGCTCTCGTTATGTAACCGGCACAGAAATGACATGAATGCACGCGGCAACTTTCTCCTCCTGTGTTGGAACCATCGCTGGGACAAGCTGACTTCACCGCACATGAAGATGAAGATGATGAAGTCAGACAGGGAATTGAAACTTTGAGCCAGGCAGTGCCTTGCTCAAGGCCGGAGAGACATGTGTTATGTAATCCCACCATGTTTTCAGGATAATAACCACATCTGTGTTTTGATGCAGTTGAAAGTCTTGCAGACAAACAGCACAGGAGGGCGAATGGTCAGTATGTGTTTTTGTTAAGTCCAACATCTGCCCGCTTGATTTAGCATAAAAGAAGTTCTCATCTGTCCGAGGGAGAGAGCACGGACCCTCACAAAGACCCCTCACCTCTTACAAATGGATGTTTATCCAGATGGATGTTATTTTGACCATTAGAGCAAATACAGACTAAGAATAGATTTATGTCTCAACACCAATAACTGAACTGCAAAACACTGAATTTACCTAAAATTAAATTTAAATTGAAGCTTTTCAAGAGTTCATTAAAACAAACATGTCACCACAACATGGACAAATACCATTTTATTAGAGTGGATACTGAGTCAACAGATCTCCCACTAAGCACTCATGGCTCCATGTAGGTTTGCACAGCAAAGAAAAGTGTATTTTTTTCCAACCTTTATTTACCCAGAGTGGGTTCATGGAGTATATAACAGTTTCAGTAACCGAGCCTCACACTCACACACAAATACACACATTCAATTTTTCAGTACAACTGCAGTCTAAATATATGACATGAATACATTTGAAACAAAGTCCACAGGAGTTCAGGCTAAAGATTTCCTCCACTTAAAACTAGTGGCACTTAAAGGGTATGCAATTCTACTAATTTAGATTAGAGAATACTTTTCTTTTCTTTTATATGGACAGGGAGACAGCAAATAAAGGGGGAATTGAGTAGGGGCAGGACATGCAGTAAAGGTCCACCCAGTGAAGGAACCGAACCCGAGGCTTGCTGCTCAGAGCAGATGCACCCACGTGGGATGTGCCCTAACAACTCAGCTGTCGGATCGAAGAGCATATACTTTTTGGGGAGAAGTGAACGTTGGATCTGACTGATCGGATTGGAAATCCACAGATTCGACGTCCCGCCTACCGATAACTGTAACCTGATTGCACCACAGGCCTGTCAATCAAACAGACACGCCCCCAGAACTCATCTTTTCAAGGCTTATTTTCTACTTAGGATAGGATTATTTTTAGACGGACTCCTAGAAAACTGATAAGAAGGAGAGACTTTAGCTAAGTTAAAACTTTAGCTTTAGTTGTGGGATGGGAGTCTATAGAGCTGGAGGCTCTTTAGAGCCAACCTCTGGCGGCCCTCGTGGTATTGCAGCTTGAGGCATTTACACCCTGGCCTAATTTTTCAGACCCGGAACCATGTCCACTTTATTATAGAGTTTATGGTAGAAACTCACCAACTGTGAACAATAGAAACCTCCCGCCAACGTGAGCAGAGTGCAATGCCATGTTAGTATGTGACAATTGCAGACTTTAGAAAAAAATGAGGCATAGTTCTTGCTCCGGCATCAATTCCTCCATATTTGCTGGTGTTGTGTCCTGGCTGATTGGTGAGGTCATCACACTGTAGTATCATGTGATCAATCTGCAGGACTGTGACTATCAGATAAAGAAAAAAAAAAAATCTTCACCTGAGATTTCGCAACAGTTTATAGCTGAAATATTTATGCCATTCCTATTTTTCTGTTGCTAAAGTAGCACATGGAGGCGAACCTTTAACTTTATTATCAGTAGAACTATCCTCCCTCCCTCATTATGCAGAATTTCATTGCCCTTTCACACTGTGCAAACCAAGCAGAGGAAACTGAGTTTCCTTATCTTAAAGTCAGACTTGTTCAAATGTGTTTGCAAACATCACACCACAGATCTTATCTAATAGTGTTTTTATGACATATTTGACCACAGCTACTAACTAGAAAGTGGAATTTTCTAGGACCATGGTAAAAAAAGACTTTTGGAAAAGGATACGATTAAACCGTTTAGTCTTTAGTGGTTTTCGTAAGTGTCCCAGTGTGTTGAATCTCTTTCATTGTTAATTAGTGATCGTTTGGAGAACGCTTTTTTTTTTTTTTTATATCTACTTTAAATGACAGCAAATATTTTCATTGTTGCACATTGTTAGAGAACAGTGTGTATCCTCCGCAAGCAGTTGGCGTTCCCCTTGGTGAATGCTCCGAGCCCTCCTGTGTGCCCCTCATGTCAGGGCGACAACACAATACTGCAAGGCCTTGACATAATTTCCCGATTCTTCCGCTTCTCCGCACCACCTATTAATTTCTGAGGCTTGTTACGGAAGGTATTATGCAATATGTTTTTCCGACGCCTATTTTTCAGGCCCCTGCTCACTAATGGGTCTGGGGGGAGCTTTTCTGGTGGCTGTGGCTGTTGTTGACGTTCACATGCTCACCCCCTGCTCCCTTCCTGCTGACGGAGTCCGGCCCCAACAAACCCAAACAGGCCAACGGTCGGCTGGGTCGGAGAGACCACCGTCACGACGCACACGTGTCCCGAAACAAGTTTGGAGAAAACAGGGGACACGTGGAGTTTGTCAGTTATTGCACAGCATGGGTTATCCGGATCGTAGATTTATTTTTGTTTGGAAACACGGCAGACAAAAGAATTATTAATCGGCCATCTGCTGTGAAATATTTCAAATCCGGATTCACATTGGTTTGTCTGAAAAATAACTTTTACTTGATGTCACATTAACCCAGAAGGAAAATGGATAGATCTGATATGTTTTTATCTCTTTGAAAATTTTAAGAAATACATGAGAGCCTTAGACATTTATAACATGTTATGAATCATGTTGTGAACATGTTTGCAAAGAGTTTTTACATCAAAAATACATTAAATATTTGCTTAAATGTATTTATATTTCTAATTTCTAATTTATATGTATGACTTATTAACATAATTCCAAGAACACATCTCACAATTATGAGATATAATTATGAGAAAACGATACATTATCAATCATGACTGCTTGAAAGGAATCTCTTATAAATAAGCTAATAAATATGACCTTAAATATCAGTGTGTTTATTTTTATCAAAAATATTTTGGAAAATGTCATGTTAAAAGTAATCATTTGTGTAAACAGATGTAAACTTTACACAACAGAGGAATTTAAATTCCACAGATACAGTATGGGCTGCAACTCCAGACTCATTTGTTACAATTTTAGAAAATGAAGTATGCTAAATTATCTATCCTTTTTTTTTGTTTTTTTTTGTTGCTATCACAGGGGTATACTGACTGTCACGTGATTAGTTTGATACTTGACACATTTTAAGATCCTGATTGCAAGTTCTAAGGAGTTCCCCTTTTAGCCTAGCCTACACATTAGTTTGTGTTTATGAAATGTCATATTAATTATGACCCAAGTTAAATTTTTGTTCTTTTGTGAATGCATTGCTTTTCTGTTGTTTTGCTCTTCAACAACTTCCGAGAAAAATACCTTTGTCTTTAACAAGTCATTCACTGAACTGAGCTGTTAAACCACTATGTCGACTCAATAGTTGCAAACTGTCTTGTGTTTGAAAGACACAGTTGGTTTATCAGAGTGTGTTTTTGCTAAAGCTGCCAGCTGAAAACAGCAGAGCTGGTGGTATTTTTCTCTGCCTACGTTTCACTATTAACCTTTCAGATTATTCACTCATTTTCATTATTGGTAATATAAAAATATTCACTTTACAGCGTTAAAATTGATGTCAAATAAGCTAACGTGGATAAAGGTCATTTGGGTCATTCTGGGAAATGTCCCTCCTTTTCTAAATGCCATTAAATAAGGTGATGCTTGTTTTATTTTGTCCTTTTCCTTTAGAGGCAGCGGGGGAAAACTTGAGAAGTGTCATGTGTCCATCTGAAATATCATTTGCGAACCATCTTCTATATATTCTATACTCAAACTTACTAAAACTATAAAACTATTAATTGTAAAATTCATACCACACCTGTAATTTTAAACATTTCTGACCTGATTTTGATATTTTTGGTCTCAAATACCCTCCAATAACCCTCAATTTCCAACTGTGCACCTAAAATAGCCATGACCATCAGAGTTCAGCATCTGTAAAATCTAAATATTACTATTCCCATATAAAAATAAAGACTATCTGGCAGAGCTCAAACTTTGCAATATAATCCTCTGACACAGGAGCCAACAGGCAGACTTCTCTCTGTCAAACCCGAAAATAACCTCCATTAGCTGTTTGTCCCCACGTGACTGACGAAGGCAGCCGCCAATTACTGTCACCGCTGTCACATGAACTAATCATATTGGTCCCTGTAATGTCTCCCGTCCTCCTGGAACCAATGGGGAACCAATGTCCTGCTCAAAGACACTTCAGCAGAACGGATGTCTGACCTTGTTCTTCCATTCAGATGGAAACCTCAGTTCAGTCTGTTGCAGTGTGTGCAGAAAATGACACCCATTTGGTGTCAATTTTCGCATCTTTGTCGGGGTGAGAGTTCAAGGGTGCCAAAAGCTTCAGACATGTTGCTCAACACGTCCGACATTTACTGTCCATCAAACATCAGTAGGTGGAGTGTGGAGTGCAACCAGAGCAAATACGTCTGTTAGCACAACCCCAAAAGGGCCTTGACTGCGAATCAATCCATTACTTTGACAGTTTGGCCATTTCACCACCCCATGACCGGGCTGCAAGCAACACTGACATCACATTTTAAAAAGTAAACTTGCCACTAAAGATTTGCCTGTTTACACATCCAACTGATGAAGAGAACATTTGTATTAAATTGGAGTAATATATCTGACATCAGCTTCACTTTAGTTTGTCTGCCACGTGGCGCTAATCAGGTTTAATACTGTTTTTAGAACAATAACAATATCAGGATAGTGATAAGTATGAACCAAGTGGAAGTTAAACAATCAAAACTGTTCTAACTTTTGCAGAATGTTGTGCGTTCATGTTGGATCCCTTCACTCATTGTAAAAAGTTGATTAAGAAAAAAAAGGTTTTTAGGGCCTTTACTTCCTCAAAGCACCCGGACTCAGTGCAAATGTCTCCGATATTTCTGTGTCCTCCTCTGGCTTGTTTTTCCTGCTGTGTCACCACTCATGATGAGGAGTTGTCCCTCGTGAGAGCGTTTGCACAAACAGGGATTTGTCCGACGGAACGTCATGCGGCAGTTGTTTTCACAAATTGAATTGTGCTAATTCTACAGACAGAGCTGCAGCTCAGGAGGACGAGACGCGATGCTACCATGCGAGCGAGTGGGTGGGCGGGTGGCCGGTCAAAGCCCTGTACTTTTCCATCAGGCAGCTGAACAAATGGCAAGGGCCTCTGGAATTTTCTAAGAGGCCGAGCCTTATCAAGGGGAATCCGTTTTTCCCTCCTTCTTCTCTTTGAGCTTTTGTCCGGACGGTCGGGTGTGTGTGTGTGTGTGTGTGTGTGTGTGTGTGTGTGTGTGTGTGTGTGTGTGACTAAAAGAAGCCCCTGAGTGAGAATGTTATTGTTTCCGGAGCTGCAGATGACACGCTTATTGGAGGATCTGCTACGTGTGTGAGGGCGACACTTTGTCTGAACGCCTGCCACCTGCAAAACGGGCACCGCCACCTTCCTGTCAACATTATATTTTTGGATTTGACCCTCTGACCTTAAACTGGTCTTAAGTTGAGGCCATCCATTTGACTAATCAGAGAACTAAAATATGTGACTTTAAAAAAAAAAAAAAAGCATAATTTTTGCATAATTCTGGAGGAGAAGAAAGAGCTCCAGAAATAAATGAATTTAAAGCAGGTGAAACCAAAACTGTTGCAGCTTTGTGTTTCATTCAAGGACACATTCAGGCCTCATGACCTCTACCTGGAATGTGAACTCCATAACCTCCCCTGGGACACACCTTTCCCCAGTGACTGTGTGGGTGTGTGTCTGTGTGTACAGACACACAGACACACACCCACACAGTCACACGTGTGTTGTTGGGGGTTGTCGTTACATACAGCGATGAAAGCATGATGTATGATATGCGCAGTAGTTTTTACCTCCCACAGTTGTCAGTGCGAGCACACTTGTGTCAACATGGTGGTGAAGGAAAATGATCCCTGACAGGAAGGGCCACACACACACACACACACACACACACACACACACACACACACACACACACACACACACACACACACACACACACACACACACACACACACACACACACACACACACACACTAATCTTGACAAACAGGCACAAAACACACAGAAAATTCAGGTACAGAAACACAAAATGAATGTGACACTCTGAGCTACAGAGGATAAGTAGAAATGCCAGAAGAAGAGTTTCTTTACAAACAGCAGATGAGCAACTCGTAAAGTGACTTTTAAATTTTTTTTTTTTATAGTGAATTACGCTCAGTTGTCTTTTACTCTGAGAAGTGTTCCCAGGAGAGCTGCTTTGATGTGATTTTGGGACTGGAAATAATATTATAATGAGCACAGGTTTGATCATGCTGTTCTGGGAACTTTTATTGTATTTCTCTGGTGAGCTGCTGGCCAGTCTCATGTACAAACTTCATGAAAGTCAGTAACACATTTAATAAACTTCTGGGTCTCTTCTGGGTGATGTTAAGTTTGAATATAAATGTTTCTGATTTTGCAGTAGATGTTGTCTTGTCATTTTGACAGTTATTTTCATGTTTTCTGTCTTTCACTGCGCATGAGGCTTAACACTGACTAAATGTAGTGAACACAAGTCAAAATTATAACTGAATACATTAATAGATAATGCAATCCGTGAAATAATTAAAATGGAAGGAATAAAACTTTAGTAGAAATACAACTTTATAGTTGTCCATTAACAAATGAAGAAACTAAATTAAATGCATTGTATTGTATAAAATATAAATACATAAAATGAAAAATACATACAAATAATATAAAAAAATATTATATAATATTACATGTAAATGTATAAATGTAAAATATATAATTCTATATATAAATTCTAGATAAAACTACGATGGCGCCGCGCTAGCGGCAGCCTGTTGCAGCAGCTCCCCTCCCCTTGTTATTAGTATTATTAGTATTTTTAAGCCTTTCTTCTCTCTTCGGAGTTGTGTTTTTTTTCTTTCTCTCGTGTTCAGTTAACGGTCCGTAATGGACCGTAATTTTTCCACGTTTCTGGCTGGGGGCTCTGTTATTGTTTACTCTTGTGATCAGCTGATCGTGCTGAGTAGCCCTCTACCTCTACTGCTGCTGCCCGGAGCGAGGCCTGAGATCCCCGTTGAACTTCGGAGAAGACGGCGGGGTTGCAGAGCTGGAGCTAAGATGAAGGCGGAAAGGAGGAAATACAAGCCAGCGGTACCGGAGATCTTAACGGGGAACGTGAGGTCGTTGGCCAACAAGACGGACGAGCTCGGTGCTGGTAAAGACCCAGAGGGAGTACCGGGAATGCAGCATCATGTGTTTCACCGAGACGTGGCTGCACTCACATTTCCCGGACCACAGCGGGTACCCGGCTTCAGGACTGTTCGGGCGGACAGAGACGTTGTTCGGAGCGGCAAGAAGAAAGGTGGAGGGATTGCAGTCTATGTGAACGAGAGGTGGTGTAATCCCGACCACGTGTGTGTGAAGTAACGTTTCTGTAGCCCGGACATTGAACTGCTCGCCGTGGGGATGCGCCCTTACTATTTACTGAGGGAGTTCACGTCCTCCATTGTTATCGTTGTTTACATTCCTCCATCAGCTGACGTAGAGGCAGCAGTGGACACCATCCACTCCACTGTGTCTAAACTACAGACTAAGCATCCCGGTGCATTTTTGTTAGTTACTGGAGACTTTAACCAGTCTGGATAAAGTACTGCCAACTTTGCACCAGTATGTGAACTGCCCCACAAGGAACAATAAAACTCTGGACCTACTGTATGCTAATGCCATGGATGCATACAGTACTACTGCCCTTCCCCCCTTGGTAGATCAGACCACAACCTGGTCCTGCTGACTCCCAGGTATGTTCCCCTGGTACAGAGGCAGCCTGTAACCACCAGGACTGTGAGGAGGTGGACACAGGAGGCTAAAGATGCCCTGCAGGACTGCTTTGAGTCCACGGACTGGAATGTGCTGTGTGGACCACATGGGGAGGACATCAACAGCATGACGGACTGTATCACAGAATACATTAAATTCTGTGAACACACCACCGTACCATCCCGGACTGGACACTGCTTCCCCAACAATAAACCGTGGATCACCAGTGACCTGAAGGTGCTTCTTAATAAGAAGAAAGCAGCCTTCAGGTCTGGGGACAGGGAGGAGCTCAGGAGAGTGCAGCGCCACCTGAAGGAGAAGATGAGGGAGTGCAAGGACTCCTACAGGAGGAAGCTGGAGGCCAAACTCCAGCAGAACAACGTGAGGGAGGTGTGGACCGGTATGAAGGAGATTACTGGGTTCAAGGGGAGAGAGAGACAACCAGGGGGAACCTGGAGAGGAACGACCAGGGGGAACCTGGAGAGGAACAACCAGGGGGCTCCATGGAGAGGAACAACCAGGGGGAACCTGGAGAGGAACAACCAGGGGGAACCTGGAGAGGAACAACCAGGGGGAACCTGGAGAGGTCCAATGAGCTAAACTGTTTCTTCAACAGGTTTAGTTCACCACCCTCATCTGTCTCCTCCACACCTCACACCTCCCAAACACCTCTGCTGCCTCCCCCTCTCCCCTCTGCGCCCCCTGGTGAACTGCATAGAGCCCTCAATCTCAAAGGGCTCTTCCTCCATCGACACCTCGACCCCCCCCCCTCCCACACACACACACACACACACACCTCCCTCACCCCCCTCTCTGTGACGACTGGCCAGGTTAGGAGACAGCTGGAGAGAATCCACCAGCGCAAGGCTGCAGGACCTGATGGCATCGGCCCCGGGGTCCTGAAGACCTGCGCCGTCCAGCTGGCTGAGGTCCTACAACACCTCTTCAACCTGAGCCTGAAGCAGGAGGAGGTCCCGGTGCTGTGGAAGACGTCCTGCCTGGTTCCTGTCCCCAAGAAGACGACTCCATCTGGCCTCAACGACTACCGACCGGTTGCCCTCACATCTCATGTGATGAAGGTACTGGAGAGGCTGGTCTTGGCCCACCTCAGGCCGCTGGTGAAATCTTCTCTGGACCCTCTGCAATCTGCGTACCAGCCTCGTGTGGGAGTGGACGACGCCATCATCTACCTGCTGCAACGAGCTCAGTCTCACCTGGATGGAACCGGTGAATCTGTGAGAATCACTTTCTTTGATTTCTCCAGTGCATTCAACACCATCCAACCACTGCTGCTGGGTGAGAAGCTGCAGGTGGTGGGGGTGGATGCGCCCACCGTCTCCTGGATCAATGACTACCTGACAGGCAGACCACAGTTTGTCCGTCTGGGCAGTGTGCTGTCTGATACGGTGGTCTGTGGTACTGGAGCTCCACAGGGAACTGTTCTGTCCCCCTTCCTGTTCACCTGATACACAACTGACTTCCAGTCCAACTCAGAGTCCTGCCATCTGCAGAAGTTCTCTGATGACTCTGCAGTGGTCGGATGTATAAGGGACGGACGGGAGGAGGAGTACAGGGCAGTAGTGGAGGGCTTTGTGGAGTGGGCGGGAAGAAATCACCTGCTCCTGAACGTGGCCAAGACCAGAGAGATGGTGGTCGACTTCAGGAGGAAGACGACGGCTCCACAACCGCTGAGAGTTCTGGGAGAGGAGGTGGACATGGTGGAGGAGTACAAGTACCTGGGTGTCTCCATGACAACAGACTGAACTGGAAGACCAACATCAACGCTGTCTACAAGAAGGGGATGAGTCGACTCTTTTTCTTGAGGAAACTTCGATCCTTCAATGTGTGCAGCGAGATGTTGGAGATGTTCTACCATCTGTTGTGGCCAGTGAACTGTACTTCGCTGGGGTCTGCTGGGGGAGCAGCATTGGAGCCGGAGACACCAACAGACTTAACAAACTGGTTAAGAAGGCCGGCTCCATCATCGGCTACAATCTGGACAGTCTGGAAAAGGTGGTGGAGAGGAGGACGCTGAACAAACTATTGTCCATCTTGGATAATCCTGTCCACCCTCTCAACCACCTGTTGCAGGGACAGCGGAGCACTTTCTCCAAAAGATTCCTCCAGCTCCGCTGTCACAAGGACAGATACAGGAGATCATTCCTGCCCACTGCCATAAGACTGTACAATAACTCACCTCTGGCAAAATCCATCACAGTACAAAAACACTGTTGACTGTGTTTCTTGGTTGCTTGTATATTATATATATAGATATATACTGTACTGTATGTATATATATATATACATATATATATGTTGACTGTGTTTATTGGTTTGTTGTATATAATATATATAGATATATAATGTACTGTATATATACTGTATATACTGTGCATTTTAAATTTATATTTTTTACTGCTATTTAATTTGATTGCTTTTCTATTATATTATTCTATTCTATTATTTGATTCTATTGTTTCTATTATTGCTTCTGTATGTATGCTGCTGTGGCGAAAAAATTTCCCCTCGGGGATTAATAAAGTATATACATACCTACCTACCTACCTACCTACCTACCTACCTATAAATGTACTTATAATGTTATACTCGTTATTTTTTTTAATTATTTGCTCATAAAACTTCCTACTTAATTTTCCTGTTTTCCTTTTTGTCTTGATGCACTTTTGTAGCCCGACTATGTCTCACAGCTTCAGTTTTCTTCACTGTGATTATCATCTGGAAACCCTGCTCACATTAAGATTTGCTTAGAAATTGTGAAAGTTGACCAATCAGCGACCAATGGTGGTGGCTAAGGGTGATGACACTGAAGTTAAATGCGGCATTTAAATAAACCTGACATGACTTCACTTTGCAGTAACAACCAATCACCAGCAGAGCTATACCTCCTGCGCTATCCAGTCTGGCACGAGCCATAAAGGATAACTGTGTAGTGACAACATGAATCTGGGAACACTGCCAGCTAAGATGCCTTTTTTTCTTCATATCTTATCAGAATCTTCCTGATCGTCTACATTATATATTCCAGGTGATGAGATCTGATCTGAGTCCGAGTGGCAACCCTTATTTTCAGTTTCATCCACATTAGTTGCTATAGTAATGACATTATGCCCGAAGCAGAAGTGGCTGAGATAAACAAACCAAAATGGAGGTTAATGAATGGAAGTGAATAAGTGACTTTTTGTTTTATTTAATTTGACTTTATGAATTAGGAAACATCAAATCCCATCCATAAACAAAATGTTGTGCATATCGAAATAAAATCCAAGATTAATTTCTCAGTCCTCTGTGCTGCAGAGTTTGTTTCAGTGGTTCACAATTGTGGTCCACAATTTTTTTGCAAAGAATTCATCATGCTCATTATAGTCATTGAATTAACCATACTTAATTCTGTAACTAATGTGTTCTTCATGTTTGACATCATGAATAAAAGACTCTTGATGATTTCATGAGGCATTAATGCATGATGTAATGCTGAAGTCATTGATAGTTCATTCACCCTTAAGCAAAACATAATATAAGTCTTATAACTATAGCGTGACGGGGTTCCTCCACAACACAGGGACAAATAGTTAGCTCATACTTTGGGATTCCTCTTATCTGCCAGGGATGTACAGTCCACATAGTGAAAAGGAGCTTTGGGTGAAGTAGAAGTACCTCATGTGTCCACTTGAGAGTGCCACTTCTCTACAATAATAAAACCAGCGGAGGAGTTCAGTACAGATATTGACTGCTGTGGTTTCAATCATCTTAACTGTTGTGTATTAAAATACAAACATGAAGAATACTTAAATTGTATAAGTACTAAGTAAATGAATCCAAACTATTTCACATCCTTGAAGGATTTAGCTGAAACCAAAAGATTTTAAATCCTACAGAGTGAAGCCAAACTGCTTTGTCAGCACGTACAGTAAAACAAAACTGCCTCTGAGCCCCTGGATTTTTTGTCAGACAAAAAGACCTGATTTGAATGAGACAAAGGACTGAAGTTTTTTTAAAGCTTTAATTGGTGTTGGACTGCAGGATCAGAACGGAGAACGTTAGTCCGTGGGAAATACCGCACACAATAGACAGTAAAAAGCTGTCATTGTTAGCTGCAATCACAAAGACCTAAATCTGCCAAATGTATGAATGTGTACCACAGCAGCCGGAAGATACTTTAATCCTCAGAAATGAGCAGCTCTAATGGAGGGGCAAGTTCTCTCCGTCTTCTCATCATGTTTCTGCTAACGGCATTTTGCACTCTTCATTAGCCTCGAAGATTCGAGGAACATTTGTGTATTTTGCAGTAATCTGGTGATGAGGATATTTTATTATTGTCCCAGTAAATTACACTGGATGAGAAAGTGAACTAAATGGATTAAATGTGAAAACTTCCAAAGCTCTTTTACATTGTAAGCAATAAAATTCTCAACGATTTTGAATTTACTTTCATGCTGTGACTACAGAGGTCAAACCTGTCAATCACAGAATGGGTGTTGCTGTCAGATGATTCAGTTCAGTTTGTGTCGGTCACTTTTCTTGGTCTGTTCAGACATACAGAGCTTTTTATATTCTGCCCTCATTTCCAAGAGCCACCAGATGTACATACTGACAAACACACACCTGTAACAATGTTTGTGTTCAAACTGAAAGAAAATTTGAAATAAATGGCACAAAAAAAGAGCCAAATTGTGCACAAGAATGTTATGAATGCTGCTGTTTCTGATTGCAACTAATGACAATGATGGGAAAAAAAATTCTGCAAGGCAGGAAATGAAAATTGATTTGCAGTCTCTTCAGACACAAGTACTGCACAATGTAAAGCAAAGGACAGTGTTAGATTTAAAAAAGAGAACAAAAATGCAATAAATTTGTGTGGTCCTGGTTCTTGTTCCAACTCTGACAGCAGTGCTCTGCATGACCTGCAGTGTAATGGTCTTGAGTTGATTAAAGGATTTATTTGAAAGATGAAAGTCGAATTTACTGTTTTTACGTTTCTGCAGCTCAAAAAGTCACGAAAACCTGTTGTTAGAATTTGATGTTTGATCCTAAATCAGAGATGCAGCTCAGCTCATCACAACACATTAATTTCCCTCCAACAAAATGTTAACAATGGATGTTTTTGCTACTTTATATTGACACAGATTTGATTAAAAAGTCATTTAAATATAGAGTCCCCTTCTTTTTCAGATGCGCAAATGTGCGCTAACGAGTGACTGGTAGGAGTGACTCGTTGTCCAGGTGCTCTGTTTTACATGAATTGTTCATACATACAGTAAAAGGACTGCAGGTGTTGAGCTGTTATTTCAGTCTGTTCTTTTGTCTTTTAAGGTTGAAGTTGGAGCCAGAAGACAGAGAGACCAGAGAACAACTGACCAGAAAAACATTTTGTCTAGAACAGGGGTCTTCAACGTTTTTCAGGCCAAGGACTCCTAAACTGATAAAGAGGTGAAGCAGGGACCCCCTACTATATATATATTGTACAAAATGTTTTTTATATCAAACTGGGCCTAGTGCCATGTATAAACATATCTTGTTATTGTATCTTCTTTTCCAAAAATATTGCAGTGTGCGTCCTTGTGTCTGGGATCTTAGTCAGCTGGGCACTGAATAGGCTCTCGGCCAATCACAGGGAACCTGACAGAGCCAGCGTGTAACATGCGGCCTTGATTGGCACAGCAGCGATAGGGGCGGGTCCTCCTCTTTGTGTGCAGGAGACTTGGAGGGACACGTCCAGGTTAGTGTGAGTGAACCGGTGTCCAGCTTGAGAGAGCTCCCGTCTGTCACTGAATGTGTCCATTTCTGACTGAAAGATAACATCTTCTGCCTCCATTTATCCATTCGCTACAATATGTTGGATTCATGTTAATGTGTATTTAAAGACATTTAAATTTGTGGGGAAAAAAATGGGGGGGGGATATTAAAAAAATATGAAAAATTGTCTAATCAACCAAAAATTTCACGACCCTCTGCAGTACCCCTGCGGATCCCATAGGGATCGCGGATCCCTTGTTGAAGACCTCTGGTCTAGAAGAAAAAAAGAAAAACAATAGACTGGAATTAGCCAAAAGACAAGCCAGAAAGGTTCTAAAGTTTTATGGACAAATGAGACAAAAAAATTAACTTTAACCAGAGAAACACACGACGTGCCCACAAATGTCAGGACCTTCAGACATGTAGTCAGGATGCTTCTGGAAGTGACTCACTCGACTTTATTGATTTGATGAAGAGATGATGGTAGCACAATGAATACATAAGTAAACATTTTTACTCAGCAATTCGTCCTGCAACAGTTTTAATCAGGGACAGAAACTAGAAGGTGTCAGACTGAGTCACCAGATTTAAACCCTTCTATTTTTATCAAATCCCTTTTTACCAAAATTTGAGTCACTGGTACAAACATCAACTGAAGGCTTTGAAAGTCTGGAAAATAATGACCAAAGAAGATGCTTAGCTATGTCAGCAGGTCGTAGACTTGACGCCTTCATAACAACCAAGTATTAAACTTTATTACTTTTATTTCCTCCTTCTGTTAACTTACTTTTGCACATTTGAAATAAGGGGAGTCAACATTGAAATGCCTCTTTGTTTGAAATGACAAAACGTATGTGCATAAACAGCATGAAATAAAAGCTGAAAGTGAGTCTCTACTTTTGTCGTGTTTTGATCTCTAATTCTTAAAGTAGCACAAACATTAAATTTCCCTCTACTTCCACTTTTAGTGGGAACTGTACATCCAAATTTCACTCCAAGCTTCCACATGACACAGGTCTGTCTGTGTTGTGTTCTCAGCTCAAACAGTAAATACTGTGGGAGTGGGTTGCTAGTTTTAGGTGATGCTCAATTAACACATCCCCTTTAACCTAAAAAGGGTGAAAGGTCACATGAAAAATGACTAAATTCTGTCACTTCATGAATTTTCAACATTAGAATTCTAAATCGTGTGCTTAACCCCTGCTGAGCTGAATTTAGAAGGTACGACCGTTACAGAAAAACTACATGAATTTCACGTGCAAAAACTCACGTGACCACATTCACATATGATTGTGTACATGTGAAACATGTATTTTGGGAAAAGAAAAACTGACAAACAGTGGAAGAGAGCAGGAGGAAAAATGTGCAGCTGATAGCGAAGTGGAAACGAGGGAGCGAGCGGGGGATCTGATTCGATCTGATGGGAAACTGCAATACTACGCCCCGCCCACCGATAGCTGTAACGTGACTGCACCACAGGCCTGTCAATCAAACTGACACGCCCCCAAAAACACAGCTTTTTGAAGCTTCTTTTCCAGTTGATGATGGGATTATTTTCAGATGGACCGCCAGAAAACTAATAAGAAGGAGTGACTTTAGCTAACAACACCGAGATAACTTGTGGAGAAATGTTAGAGAGAATGATAACCCACCTTCTGTCAAAATGCAATGGATGGTGACCTTTGACCTGACCTGTCAAGTGATTTATGATCCCTTTTAAGGTCCATTAAGGAAGTAAGGTATTTTATGGTGGATGACCTTTGACCCATCAAGGTATTTATGATCCCTAATGTCCATTAAGGAAGTAAGTAAGGTATTTATGGTGGATGACCTTTGACCTCTCATAAAGGTGGTTTATGACCCGTCAAATGTCCATTAAGGAAGGAAGTAAGAGGAAGTAAGTAAGGTATTTATGGTGGATGACCTTTGACCTGTCATAAAGGTGGCTTATGACCTGTCAAATGTCCATTAAGGAAGGAAGTAAGAGGAAGTAAGTAAGGTATTTATGGTAGATGACCTTTGACCTGTCATAAAGGTGGTTTATGACCCGTCAAATGTCCACTAAGGAAGTAAGTAAGGTATTTATGGTGGATGACTTGTGACCTGTCCAATGGTTTATGAACCTCTTTCGATCTTAGCTGACCTTAGCTCCCATACAGACTTCCCCTGATGACGTGGCCCCACAGGTAGAGTTTAAAATGAACCAATGAGAGTGGAGTAGGTTGGGTTTATACTGAGCGAATGGATTCGTACGGTCAAAATGAAGTCGTCACTCTAAGCACCGCCACGACAACTGGTAACTAAAAAGTTAAACCATCCAAGTCTCCGATTAACTAATCCATTGTGCCAGAATCAAACAATGTCCATGCAAGCACCGTTCAGCAAACATTTAGGGTATTGTGTCAGATAGTCAGCCTTCAACCACAGAGCACACAGATCTTTGTAAGTCACCAAGTTAATGACAGCAGTCAAAGCACAGTTGGAACATATTGAGCGAGCAACCACACTGCTACTCAGTTTTCCAGCCTTTTTTCAGTTCAGCTTCACTGGACTCCCCACAAGTCTTCTGTCTCTATCTTTTCTTATCTTACCTTGAAACCCTTCCCACAGAGATTTACACCTGAAAAAGTAAACATTTCAACAGTTATTAGATTTAAAATGTTCACTTCTGCACAGTTGTACTCACTTAAAATGGACAGCAATGGATATATGTCGCTTTGTGTTATGACAACATTTTGCAACTATAAACTGTAAGTAATCCACATTAAGTCAACACAAGCATGAGAGAGACATTAAGATATCACTTTCCTTCATTGCACATGTTAGCTGAACACGTCCCGATGCAGAGTACACTTCTGCATGATGCCACACATTGTGCTCTCTGTTTATGACAGTTGACGTGAAACAAAGAAGCCAAGTATAGTTTAGTATAGCCGATGACACTGATACCAATCTTGGAGATCAGCTGAAGGCTGACTATCTGACACAATACCCTAAATGCTTGCTGAACGGTGCTTGCATGGACATTGTTTGATTCTGGCACAATGGATTAGTTAATCGGAGACTTGGATGGTTTAACTTTTTAGTTACCAGTTGTCGTGGCGGTGCTTAGAGTGACGACTTCATTTTGACCGTACGAATCCATTCGCTCAGTATAAACCCAACCTACTCCACTCTCATTGGTTCATTTTAAACTCTACCTGTGGGGCCACGTCATCAGGGGAAGTCTGTATGGGGGCTAAGGTCAGCTAAGATCGAAAGAGGTTCATAAACCATTGGACAGGTCACAAGTCATCCACCATAAATACCTTACTTACTTCCTTAGTGGACATTTGACGGGTCATAAACCACCTTTATGACAGGTCAAAGGTCATCCACCATAAATACCTTACTTCCTTCCTTAATGGACCTTAGGGATCATAAATACCTTGACGGGTCAAACGTCATCCACCATAAATACCATACCTCCTTAATGGACCTTAAAAGGGATCATAAATCACTTGACAGGTCAAAGGTCATCAACCTTAAATTCCTCACTGCCTTTCCCACAGCCATAAAATGGGCGGGGATTAGGGATCATAAATCACTTGACAGGTCAGGTCAAAGGTGACCATCCATCACGTTTCGACAGAAGGTGGGTTATCATTCTGTCTAATGTTATTGACTGAGATTTTAATGAGACTAGTTGAATGGGAGTCTATGGAACCAGAGCCTTTTTGAAGCCAACCTCTAGTGGCACTCGGTTGTATTGCAGCTTGAGGCACTTCCACATCGGCCTCATTTTTCGGAGCTGGAAGCAACGTCTACTTTTATATACAGTCTATGTTTACTAGTACTACCACAGTATAGAGCACCTGCACGTACGCATGCTAGAAAACACGAGCCCTCTGTCACACACACACACACACACACACACACACACACACACACACACACACACACACACACACACACACACACACACACACACACACACACACACACACACACACACACACACACACACACAGACAACTTAACTGCTCTTTAATACAGATGATGGACTTGCACATTCTTAAGGTAATTATGGTATATGCACTTAATCAAATATGGCAGGTCCTGCCATTAAAAGCACTCTGGCAGCTCCTCAGACCTGTCACAGGCTGCAGCGCTTGAAGGGTCATCATTAACTGCAGCACACAGAGCAGCTGCTGGATGGAAACGGATAAAATGAAGCACTGTGCAGACTTTCAAGAACGTAGGCTGTGCTTTCCCCCCCATGATAAAGGCCCAACATGATATCGGTCCTAATTGTGCAGATCGGAACTGATCACCTGTTCCAATTAGGACTGATATCATGTTTTAAAAATTTGAGAACAAAATCTGTAATTACTGTAATACATACAGAATTTATATTTGAAGTTATTGAAGAAACTACGTCCCTCCATGGTTAAGCAACAACAGATCACATAATTTGATGTCTGCTTTCAAAGGGCTGATGAAAAAAGATGATTTGTTTAATGGTTTTCTAACATTATTTTCAGCATGATGGTTGGATGGATTTCATTTTCCATTAGTGGGTTTATTCATCTCACCTGGTGTTTAAAATCACACTTCAGTTCTGGACATTCAGTCAGTCCTTAAAGTTCAAGTGCTGAAAATGGAGACAGTTCATGCTGGGAGATGCACACTTGAATAGTGCAATGCTTTGCCTGTGAAAAGTGGAGGGGAAATTTTGACAGCTGCTTTAAACACAAAATTAACACGTCTGAAATTTCTCTCTTAGTTATGAATGTGCATGGAAACTAAAATTGCACTTTATTCCTACAATTATGTCCCTAGCTTAGCTTAAAATAGTTTAAGACTTGGAGAAATTCTTGCTTACAGGTAGATGAGAAGCGTGATACCTTTCGAATGTCTCTATCAGTGTAACAGTGACGTCACCCATTGGTTTGTATTATGAAGCCTGAAGTTCGAATTTTGGCCGCTGCCATCTTACTATTTTGAAGCCAGAAATATTTGGACAAGCTGGGGAGAAGCAAGTGGTGGATCTAACTTGATCTGATTGGAAACCCTAGGACACTATGCCCTGCACCATGGGCTTGTCAATCCAACAGATACCCCCCAAAAATGCCACTTTTTGAGGCTAAATATCTAATTAATGATGGAATTATTTTCAGATCGGCCACCAGAAAACTAATGACAAGGAGTGACTTCAGCTAATGACACCAAAATGAGTCATGGAGCCAGAGTGTTTCTGGAGTTAATTGGCCCCTGGTGGTATTGCACTTCATGGCAACGTCCCTTTTCATATACTGTCTACATACATGGTCTTTATGCTAAATATAGGTTCAAGCCTACAGCAAGCAGCTGATTAGTTTATGTTAGCATAAAGACTTGGAAATTGTTGGCTCATCTCTAGCCACAGGTCACGAGTTAAATCCTCCGACTAGCACCTCTAAAGCTCAGTAATTTTACATAACATTAGTTTACATCTCTTGTTTAACTACCAGCTAAGTGGTAAACTAAGCTAATCACCTTCTGGTTAACAGACAGATTTGAGAGTCTTGGCAAAAAAGCGAATAGGGCCAACCATTCATATAATTTACCTTTAAATTACAAAACACTTGTTACAGAAATATATGATCTATTTCTGAAATGCAAAATCTAGCCAACAGATTAAATTTTGGTCATTTTTATAACATGCAACACTTCTGAATCTCACTATTGTTTCTGCATACTGGCATGTTGAGATGGTCTCCACTCACCCCGGAGAGTAATACGTGGTTGGAGGTCCAGTTAAATGAAAAAAACATACAGACTAAAATCCCTACTCTTCAAAGGTTGTCATCAGCTGATGCTCAAAACCCTGCTGACGTTGGTTCGAAACATGTAATCAGTGACTATTTTACACCTGGGATGCAAAATAGATGCAATTACTTATATTTAACTGCCAGGCAAGACAGAACACCAGCAGGCATTGGTGCATGCTGAGTTGCAGAAGTGAAAGCTACAAGCCATGAGATTCTAACAAGACAATGGATGCTTCGTATTCTGCACAGGTAACACTGCCCCTCTGCATTGTTCATTACAGCAGAAAGTTGTCTGAAATGACTGAGGAATTAGAAAGCTCTTGGTCCATGCCTTCCTTGCATATCAAGAGCCTGACTGTGTGATCCTGGAGCGAAGATGGATACTCTGGCAAAATCCCCAGAGACTTTCCTCTTTGATGGTCGGCACCATGGAAACATACAGCGATTTCACTGTCACAGCATCCCGGGTGGAAAGCTCATAATTACGAGTGCATTGTGATTAGACCAAAGTCGGGATTATAAGGCCCCCTGACAGGCCTCATTCTCTCTCTTCTCTTTTAGTTAATGGAATTGACTCATCTTTAAAACTTAGAAATCCATTGATTTTTTTTTTTGCCCCTTTGCTTTTTTGTCAGGTACTCAATTGGATTGGATTGGTGTATGTGTGGATCCAGAAGATCGAACAAGAAATCAAAAAGAAAAAAAAAAAAAACGGAGCTTTGAGCTTGACGAACTGATTATGTGAAGAATACTTTCATGTTGTATGAAAGACTTCAACTGCTGCTTGCAAACTATGCTCATATGCACGCACGCACACACACAAACACACATACATACACACACAAAGGGGTAAACAGCATCTGAAGCACAGATAAAAAGAATCATAGAAACTGGATGTGAATGTAATGGAGAATGCTTCAGACTAAATGTAGAAACATTATGTAAATAAATATACAGCGCACACATTTTTTTTAAAAATTGCCATACTATAAAGACAAACAGTATTTTGATAAAGAGAGGGACTTCTTAAATCCTTCTGAGATGTTCTGCCTCAACAAGCAAACACTAAAATGCTGCTCTTCTTTTGCAGTAACAAATAGGCAAGATTTTCTTTTGCTACAGCAGCTTTGTTTACTTATCTCCTCGACTCAAGGCGCTTTCTGTGGCACACAATTGAGTCACAATGTGAGCCAGTAGCAACAAAGCTGCGGCACCACTGGAGAAAATGAAAAAGATACATTTCAAGGTCACAGATGTTTAATTACAATGATGTTATCACTAATGAACCGTGTCGTCCTTGCCAAGCCACCATTAACAGCATAATGCTACTTCAGCACGAGTATCCTAAGGCAGGCTGGGAAATCTCTGCAGGGGTTACGATCCTTCAGCGCACAAAAATAACATTGAAACCTTTTAAATGCCGGTTCACACAGAGGAACAATGTGACAGAGTGTGGGACTTAAAGGAGCATTGGATGGGATTTAAGGCTGTCAGTCACAAGATATTCCTCGAACACCATGGAGGATATCCTGGATTTTAAGATTAATGTGACCAAGGGAATGATTTCTCTGTGCCAACTTCCATTTCTGTGGTGATTGATGGGAAGCATTTTGAACCATCATGCAGTCAACAGTGAGTTTTACGTGTCACTGAAGCATAACAGTTGGGTCAAAACAGTCAGTTTTTAGTAAAATGAGATCAAATAAAAAAATAAAATAAAATAGAACAGTATTTGGAAGGAATTGACTCTAAAGACAAACATTTAGAGGATGACTGCAGCTGCTCAGTATTGCCAGGAATTGAACCTCTCCATGTTCCAGCACAGAGACAGTTGCATTGATTTTTTTTTGCTACATGTCCTGGTGTCAGTTTGACCAGTCATACATCACTGCCGCAGAAAATGTTCTGTTACAGCAAGTGCCAACACATTACATGCTGAGCCATGATTGGTAAATTGCATACAAGCCCCAGAATAAAGAAAATTAAAAACCTAGTTGATGTAGACAAAACTTGAATCCAAAGTAAAGTCTGATTCATAACATCCACAAATACACAATCAAAGACGCACTGAGCACATCAGTAAACACAATATGAAGGAATTACCTATACTGGCTTCAGCAAAGAAGGAAAGGAAGTGATTGTAGACTCACAAAGTCTGCAATAGTTTAATTGTTGGTAAAAAATTGCATTTGGCCAATTATTTCAATCAATATTCTCCTGCCCTTCTGCTACCTGTTTGTTACTGTTTTCAAAATCCACATTGCAATGGAAAACAACGACAACCTCCGAGCTGACAACCAATGGCATGTTTTGACTTGGATCATACAATAAGACAGGCTGGCTTGGTTCTGTTCGGTCTTTTCTGGCATGTTGCCATTTTATTGGCAGAACTCGCCTCCATACATGCAAATGTTCCACCAAAACAAATTCCCCACAGCAACGTTTCGTGAAGACATTGTCACTGGATCGTGGACTTCATGCCGGCAAAATGACTGTGATTGGGTTAAAGAAACAAAAACAAGTTAGAGAGATTTTTTCTCCCTATCCCAGATTTATATGGGTGAAGGCGTGTCAGTGTGGAGGAGCAATGTCCGGTCATGCAAGAATAGAATATGTAGGAGATTGGGGTGGATGGACAGGCTGGCAAACACTTAACTTTAACACTGTCAAAGGCTGTTTGCTTCCCCTTTTAAACCATTTGTCTCCACTGCTTTTAACCATGACCGTACCAGAACCTTAACTGAAACCTTAGCTGAGCCTTAATTGTATATAAGTGTAACTATGACAACAAAGGCCTGCTGCTTGTTCCCAGTTTTACCAAAACATTTAAGGTTTCTTTACTGTGATGACACAGGTACTCAATTTTAACCCAAACCGTGACCTTTCCCTAAAACCTAAGTAAGTTAGCTTTGTTTCTAAACCCAAACAAACAGGTACAATTTCTGAGCTGTATTATCTGCTGCTGGCAGGGGGCGCTAATGCAAGAAATACTCTTATGGGTTGTATTCACAGGGTAGGGACAGTTTGTGCCACTCAGTGCTGGGCAGTTAGTTTACAGTGGGTTTGTCACCATGAGCGACCCCTGGCACACTGCATGGTCATTTGATCCATTGGTAAAATATTAATCAGTGAATCTGTGACTCATTAAACAGGTAAAAGACATGCTCAGAGCAGCTTCAATAAAAGTGTTGTAAACACTTTCATTTGACCATCTGCCAAACAGGTGTGGTTTGATAAGTCACTTTTATACTGAGAAGTTTTGATAAATGTAGATTCTTTACATTACAGGCAACAGTATTTATATACAGGCTATATTTTGTTGGTGTTTTGTGACCAAAGAATAAATAAATAGATTCACAGAAATACTGTCTGTGTGTGGTGCTGATGCCGCCCTTTCTCCCTCTCTCTCTACCCCAACTTCTCCTCCTCCTCCTCCTCCTCCTCCTCCAGGGTTCCCCCTCTCCTCCTTTTGGCATCATCCACTTACATCGCTGGTGAGTCGGCTGCTGTTGTGTTCCGTGTTTACTCTCAGGACGAGCCCTCCCACAGCGATGCGCAACCGGACTTGCAGGTGAACGGTTTCCTCCTCACACTCTCGGTGGATTCTCTACCGGAAACGGTGCGCTTTGTTCCAAAAAAGAGCCAGATTGCCTTTTAGGACTCACAAACGGGACGCGGTCCTGCTGCGCGTCCGGAGAGCGCGTCTGGATATGAAGGCAGAGCAGAGGACGATTTGAAAAAGCAGCTGCGTGGATATGAAGGTGAGCGGGGTTTATGTCGTAAAATTCTGTTTTTTTGTTACCTACTTAGCTTCAGGAAACAGAGCAGGAGAGGACAGAGTTGGATCATGCACATGCAGATTAATAGTAAAATAAGAGTATTTGATACTCATTTTGTCCCCGTGTCTGTTACTTTGACGCAACAATTGCAGTATTTTTGAATTCTCTCACTTCTGTAAACTTTACAGGGCTGCATCTAACAATCACTACTTCGAGTTTAATTGTAGGAACTAGAGGCAGTAAATCATGTTTAGGTGTGACACATTCGGACAACGTTTTTGGCTTGGGTGGGTGTATGAGGCCAGTGTAGATGAGAAACATGTGTGCCAAAGGAGAAAGTAGTTGAGTAAATTAATGAAAAAGTAATTTTTTTTTAATTTTATATCATTAATTTAGGCAAACATAGGCCTGAAATTAAAAAAAGGCTTCTTTTGTCAAAGTCAAAAACCCAAAGATATTCAGTTTGTAGTGATATATAAGTGAATAAACGAGCCAGTCCTCATATTAAAGAGGATGCAACCACAGAATGATTTGCATTTTACAATTTTACATTGAAACTACTGCTATTTGTATGTTTGATTATGAAATGAATTCTCTCTCAATTGTTCATGCATCTCTAAACTCCACCTTTTTTTCTCCCATGTTTCTTTACTTTTACTCTGATGACTTTTGCAGATGGTTTAAAAATTATTATGAGAATGATTTTTACAAAAAAAAACAGCTGCAGATGGAAATTTAAAAATACAAGGTTGTGTACCTTGATAATACAAAAACTATTGCACAATTGTTTCATGTTTGCATATTGTATTTATTGTTTTGGTTGTGACATTAGTCTTCTATGATAGCTTCCATTTAACAGTTACACAACAGTAGATAGATAGATAGATAGATAGATAGATAGATAGATAGATAGATAGATAGATAGATAGATAGATAGATAGATTAAGAAGAATCAAATCAAAAATAAATATACATAGTAAAGGGCTAAAAGTGAGTGTAAACAGTTGCAAAGACATATAAAATGTTGTGCATTAAAGCACAAAGAAACTAGACTGTATTTGTATATTACTAACGTGCATGGATTAAGTTACAGTTATTCCTTCAGTTACTAACAGTTGCCATGTGCAGGGGATGCCAACAGCCTTCATTGTTGTACTTGAATGTGAATTCCAATTTATTTTTAGAGTTACATATATACATTGCATTTACTTGTTTGGTCCTTTTTCTCATGCAGTCTTACTGCATGCTCTGTTTATCTTAATGGCTTTTTTTTTTTTTTTAAATTTCTAACACTGGGTTCTGGTTGTGATATTTTAGCGCAGTGGAAACTGTTTCTGAGATTTTTATCATCAGTTAGTTTAAAACATAGGAGAATCATTTCCATTGTCCTTTTCTTCTCTTCCTCTTTTCCGTTCCTCAGTTCATAAACGCCGTACATCATCCGAGGCTTGTAAACCTGACATGTGCACACCCATTGAGACGGTAACCTGAAATCCCATCCTGAGGGAAAACCAGGATGCATCCCATTGCGTCACAGCTTTTAGGCAAGACCGATGTTGGGGGCAGCCGTTGCAACCCTGCTGCTGCAGCCGTGCTGCTCCTCCTGTGCCTTGGCTTCCTTCCCTCTGTGGCCACTTGCCCACCCTGCTGCCTTTGTGCCAGTGATATCATTTCCTGCAGTGGCTGCAATCTGTCCGTGCTGCCCTTTGACCTACCGAGCTATGCCACACGTTTGGACCTGAGCCACAACGCCCTCACTGTCCTGCATGCGGACTGGATTTCACAACCGTTTGACCGGCTTGCTGCACTGATTCTCAGCAAGAACTCCGTCAGCCGAATTGAGGTGAACACCTTCAATTTGACGCTACATCTCCTCCACCTGGACCTCTCGTCCAACCAACTGACAGTGCTGAACTCGTCCATATTCACTGGCTTGAAGGAACTGAAAGAGCTGCTGCTGTTCGGCAACCAGATCGTCCAGATCAACCCAGGAACCTTCAGCGACCTCTACAGCCTGCAGAGGCTCTACCTCTCCACCAACAGACTGACTGTCTTCCCCCTCTGGCTTTTTGAGGAATCTGGAGGACCTCATAACCTGACCTTTCTCGACCTGTCATACAACAGGCTCCCCAAGGTGCCTGTCCAGAGTCTGCTGAATCTCACCCGGGAAGGAGGGATTTATTTGCAGGAAAACCCTTTGGTTTGTGACTGTGCTTTACTTGCTTTGCAAGACTATTGGATGTGGAAACAGTATCGCCCTTTGGTTGATTTCAGAGGTGAATACCCATGCAAAGAAGATGCAGGGCTTGAATGCAGCCAGCAGGGAGTGTCTGACATGCCCCTTGAGGCACCAACCTACCAAGTAGACCCTGGTAACTGGCTAAGAGTGCCATGTCCAGGGCTGACTTTGCCTGTCCAGGAGGGGCTGGTGGTGTTCTGGGTGACCCCGAGCACGGCACTGAATTCATCAACCAATGATCTCAGTGCCCACGTAACAGTTCTTCCCAATGGCACCCTTGAAATCCGAGGAGCACTGATAGAGGATTCGGGTACATATGGTTGCGTGGTTGCCCGCGGGCGCTACACTGACCCCAGTGAATCTTTGGAGATCAGTGTGGTGGTTGGAAACTTGACCACGACTTCCGCCAGTGGCTTGGTACATCGTAACGGTGCCGAGCATTTCAACACTGCGTTCACCACCCTTGCTTCCTGTGTGGTCAGCATCGTACTTGTGCTGCTTTACCTCTACCTCACCCCCTGTCGGTGCCGAGAAAGCAGGGCTGAGGGCTCGAGAGGGTGCGGCGGACGAGCCATTATCCTCTGTTCGGACCCCAGCGATGTAGAGTCAGGACAGCGGCGGTCAAATGGAAAGAGGGTGGCGTTCTTAGAGCCACAGGCTGAGGACTCCAACAGTGGTGACCCAAAACCACCAGTAATGAACGTGGGTCATGTTACCACTGAGGGAATTCTCAAAAATGGAAGTAGGACAGTAGGACAGACCCTCACAGACCCTGCTCAAATGGCGTAGCAACAAAAAGTACCTATTGCACATTCCTGTACTCTTACAGTCCAAACCCAGGTGTTTTTTTTTCAGGTGTTTGTCTTGTGTCTGTACACAATGAAAAAAATTCCATTTGATGTAAAGTAGTGCACTGTGATTATTGTGAAGTAGTTAAGCACTCTGGGGTTTGTGCGTTTGTTCTAAAGCAGAAAATGCAGTCGTTTTGTGGGCAGAATTTCAATTATGTCTCAATGGTAAGTGGTGTCTGTTTTTTTTAAAAAATATTTAGAGTTCATATGGAAATTTCGCTGTTACCTGGGGAAATTGTCACTGCAAAGATCACAAAGATCATATAAACGTGGGTGTTTTTTTTAAATTGGGTTGAGAGGAGTGTCCATGCTGGATTTAATAAGCTGTTAGAGGCATTGATGGTTAATATACAGTATCCAGCATGCATTGTAAAAAACGCCTTCATTTTGTTGTTATTTTTAACCATTTGTCTGATACTGTGGAGCATATCGTTGCCATAATAGGCCAGTCATTCATGTGTAATTAATGTAGCTTGATATTTTGTACATCAGGCTGTGCATGTCTTTAAATTTTGTGTAACCCTGTGATAGTTTCTTTATAAAAGCAAAGAGAGAGTACAAAACATTCAGTGTTTCTGTTCAGTGTAAACCAAAAAAATATCTCTGTTGTTAGAAATACAGACATTGTATTCAGTCAGAGAAAAATGCATTTGATGAACTGTCAAAGGGATGGTTCACTCAGATTACAAAAGAAATATGCCTACTTCCTAACTCCCCATAGTGTGGTATGTCTGTAAATCTGTCTTTGAGATTTCTGCCTCCGCCCCAGACATAATGGGGAAGAATGGAATTTCATTTTTACTGAAAAAATTTTAAAAATATATTTTTTTAATATAAAGCTGCACGATTCACTATTATGAATAACAAGGGAGTCAAATGACAAAGTGCGATGTGAAATGAGTGATTGAAATGAATCAATCAAACTACGATTTATCACCCGACTCTGCAGTTTCCTCTAGGTGTCTTTATTATTATTATTTATTTAGGGCTCATTATTTTGTTTTTACAACCAGATGTTTAACCAAATGTGTAAAGAGGCAAATCTTTGTTAAAACACCGCTTATTTCAATCTTAGAAGGACATAGAATGCAAAGCTGTGTTTAGCCTGTTCCAATACATCCACGTGACCCAAAAGAATGGTTACCCTGTCAGTAGTGTTGTTTGGAGCCATTTTCTGCCTAAGTAAAGACTTTACGAAAATGATACACTACTGCGTGTTTTTGTCGATTATTATAAGCATAATCCACCCCTTACAATGTTAGTCTGATAACAGGTTGGATGGAGAACCAATGCATATGTGAAAAAGGTTGTTTAAAGCCGTTTGTGCCTTGTGTGTGTGTGTGTGAAATCGAATAAACTACCTGAAGTGATGTCCCCCGACTCAGCGCTGGTTGGGGGAGGACTCCAAGTTGGAAAAAGGAAAAAAAAAATCTGGGGCTTAGAGTGGAAAAAAACCGAGTTTACTTGATTGAGCTAGTTGCTCCAGGCTATATGAGTCACTACTAGCGTAACACTGCCATAGATCTGACTGAACAATTAGCGTTTGATTTGAATTGTTGGTAACGTAGGAGCGAAGGATTGACAAGGAAGGAAAATGAACGGAATTGGTATTTTTCAGGTTCTGCTGGGTCAATTCAAGTTTTTCTAAAATTTCGGTATGAGTATGTTGTAAAAGCCCTAAATCAGTGGAGTGACCGTGCTTAAAAAAAAAAAAAAAAAAATCCATTTATTGTCTGTGGTGGAGGCAAATAAACATTATCAGCATAAACAGATAGTAGAAGGAAGAGAGAAAACATTTGTTTGTAATTTGTGTGGAACGACCCTTTAATCATGACATTTTATTGTGCAAACTAGTCAAACTGTAGCAGCTCCAACTGCCGTCATTTGAGCACCACATCAAAACAGTGGTGTTTTGTTAACATTGCAGAAAAATCTATTTGCACTTCCTTACAGGTGTTCAGAGTTCAGGTCCAAAGCTGGACTTAACACTTCAGCATCCCGGACACATGTCAACTTGATGTCCAGTCGTCCTGTTAAAACTTGACTTCCCTGGTCATCCTCCACCTTGTTACACCGACCTGCAGCTCTCCAGATTTCCTGAGGAATTGATCCTGATCGGTTCAGACAGGAGGAGAGTTTACTCTCGCTGACGAAGCCCTTGTCAGCTCAGATCAGTGTCACAGGAATCAGAAGGAGTTTTGGCCAGCTCGCCCCCGAGTCCACTGTGACCCACATTCCTCCATCATCCCTTTGTTTGCTTTTTATAGGTGTGTGGAATCATTTCAAAGGTGCCAAGAGGCTCGTTAAGTTGTCTTCAGCCGTACACGTCCATGCCACCGCTCTCTGAATATTATAGCATTTTCAATTATTTTCAGATTTAAGAGACACAGTAGAGCAGCAATGGTAACACTTTCTCATGATGATGTTTGCAGGTGTGAAATAAAATGTTAAAAATGTTGGAGGTGTGTGTTCTTTTATTCCTGAAAGTGACTACTAGAGTAACATTTGTCTTGTTAAGTTTCTGGTTTCATCACGTTTGTCTGCTCTCCCTGGTCACATTTGTTTCGGTATTATTCTGACCTGAAATGAAAAGGCAGTTTGGGTGAAACATGAAAAGTAATGTTATGTCAGAAGGATTTAAGGATGACAAATAACCTCTTAGTCAGTCAACAAATCGCCTTTCCAGAAATCCTCTTACAAGCGTTTCCAATGGCCATTAGAAAAAAAGCAAAACCACTTTAAACCCTCTTTTTGTCTTGTGCACTTTTTGTTTGAAAAACATTTGATATGAATGTCCAGTAATTCCAGAATTTTGTAATGGCAGTGAGGACTCGAGGAAACTTTTACACCAGCTTCATGCTTTCAGAGGCGGCACACCCCTGGCAGGTGACGAATAGAGGCAGTGGGTGCTGATGGATACCATTGGGACTAATTTAAGCATCCCTCCCCGTGACAAGGTGCTTTTCGTAGGTCAGCATGGTGACATATGGAGAGTGTTGCAAGTGTTGTCAGTCGGGTCGCGAAAACTAGCAACTAGTTCCAATTAGCAGATTACATGAAGTGGTGACTCCACTGAATAATACATCATTTTGAGGCGAGATGATCTATTAAGACAATATAATGTTGCTGCTGCTTCCATGTTGACCATTCAGGATTTTGTAATCTGGCAGTTGCCAAGTAAATGCTTTTATTTATATATGTATGTACTTACACATTTGTATTTATGTGTATGAACAATATGCATTCATCAAGCACCTTATGAGGAACTTCCTTTTCTGTTAAAGAGCCTCAGTTCTTGGTGTCATGAATTCTACAAGATGTGTGATGCTGCTCCATGTCTACATGATCGCATCACCTCATTATTCCACATTTGTCAGCTCCACATTCATGCTGTGCATCTACTGTTCTACATCCTAAAGGTGTTGGGCTGGATTCAGATCTGCTGACAGGGGGAGGCCACTGACGTCCACTGAATTTATTGTCATGTTCATGAAACCAGTTTAAGATGACTTGTTTTGTGACATGGTATATTAATGTCTTGGAAGTAGCCATTAGGAAATTATGGTAAGCTATGGTCATAAAAGGAGTTAAAAACAATACTCAGACAAGCTGTAGCGTTCAAACCATGATTGAGTGGTATTAAGGCGACTGTATTTGAAGAACGACTGTACATCCAGAGGTGTCCTGAAGCGCAGTTCCAGATGCCATCTTTAATAGTGCGTGACTCAAATGTGTAGGTGGAGCTCAGGTGGGCCAGATGAAGCATGGTTGCTGAAACTTGCAGGAAGCTAGCAAACTGTCCCAGCACCCTCCTGTAACACAAAGCAGCCCTGCCCTTAATTATGCATAACTTTAAGCCTTAATACACTTTAAATGGATGAGGAATATAAAAATTCACCCTGTACACTTGTCATGAATGCATAAATTAGCTATAAACACCAGAACTGTATTTTATACCAGGCTGTAAACTGTAAGTGGTTTATTTCTGCTGTAAATTTGGGCGTTTTAGCATGAGGGTCTGTTTAGACTCACTTTTGGGGCCAGCCTCATGTGGCCATGCGAGTGGCACAACTGGCACATGGCAGATTAATGGTGGCAGGCTTTGACTGTCCACATTTGGTGAGCCTCTGCCCACTGCAGCCTCAGATTTCTCTCCTCGGCTGACAAGAGAGGAATCCATGTGGTCCTGTAATGTTGTTGTCCATCCATCTCGATGTTGGATGTGTTTTGCATTCTGAGATGCTTTTATTCTCAGCACAGTGGTTTTCTGAGTTACTGTAGCCTTTCTTTCAGCTCCAACTTATTCTCCTCTGTCCATGACATAGTGAATGCATCAGTCTATCCCGTGGAGCTATTCTTGCATACTTCTGTTTGTCTGTTTAGTTGGTAATGACTCTAAACTGGTGTTAGCATTAAGTTTGTCGCACTCTCTGCTGTTGTTTAGGACGGAAATGTTTTCGTAATTGATTAGCAGCATAGTAATGGTAATGAGTTTTATAATAGAGAAGCAAGGACAGTGGTAGTTCATCTAATTCAATTTGGATCATTTTTACACAAAGTCCTGCACTAATTGCAAATGCTCCACAAAAGTTAGATATGCAAATATAGTCCCGACACCACGGAGATGTTTAATCTCTGAGCCCAATATAAATGTAGCTATTTCCTGACTATCCATAATTCAAATGTTGGAGGGGTATAATGGATGTGAGGGTTGTGGCTGAAATAGAAACATTAATCTGAATACGTTCAAGACAAAGGGACCATTTAGCAAACTGTGCCCACTGTTTAATTAACATGACTTTATTAATGATGCCCTGTTAACAGTGCGGTCGGGGCACCATGTCCTGAAGGGTCCATTCAAGGCGTCGTCGTGCTTCCTACAGACATGCTGTCATAGTTTACAGGAATGAGGACCCGGCATGACAAAAAGCAGAGGTTTGAAACAAACAAAGGATCTTTTCTCACAAATATTTGGCAGATAAAACAAAGTCTATGTAGTTTAATCAGTTTACAGAGTCTTTACAGAATGTTCAGGGACATCAGCAGTCCAGGAAATGCAAAATAAATTCCGGTAAATGAGATAAAAACAGAAGCTTACACACGAGGGATCGACATGGAGGTTTGACTTGATAATCTGTCAATGAGTGATCTCAGGCAGGAAGTACATAAACTGGCTTTGGTGATGGCAGAGCAAGTGTATCTGGGACTGATTGGAAAACTGGGAACAGGTGAAATAGGTGTGACAGATCGGAGACCAGTCATGGAGAGAGACAGAAAAAAACAGGATGTGTTCGAATTGCAAACTTGCTCTTTTTACTTTTAGCACATACTGCAGCTACTCATACAAAAGTATGTGCTGTTGAATGAAATAGTATGCATACAATTGGGACATATGCTGCTTTCAAATGGGGTCGTATTTACCACGTACACAAGAGTCCATATGTATGATCCCCTTGTTGGAACTCAACATTTTCTGTAAGCCTCGAGTTCACCAGTTGTGACGTGTTTGCTGACGTTTACGGAAATGGCATAGACCATGCAAATTCATTTTTATATATTGTATGTATATATATATATATATATATATATATATATATATATATATATATATGTGGCCTTTGCTTTTCCTGCATTACGTTAGTCCCTGTTAGTTTGCTAAATTGTTAGCCTGTGTGGCTTTTAGACACCATCCACGTTGTCGTTGCCAAGCAACAGTGTTTTTCCATGTTGTAACCACGAGCTCACAAGTTCCATTTGAACGTAAGATAACATGCAAAAATTAATGGCATTTTTGAGTTTCGCTCTCATAGTGTTGGTTTCAAATGTACTCACAGACAGTATATGTAGGACATGAGAGTAACGCTGGTGATATGCATCAAACAATTTCCATGAATACATTGAAAAATAGTTGTTTAATTTTTCATGCAAAGTGAAGGTATTGGAGTGAAGAAATGTTAATGGAGCTAAAAAAAATATAACATTAATAATTTAATCTCACGGGTCGAATGGTTGGAACACCTGCAGTTTTCTTTGCTCTGCAGAGTTTGTAGCACATATTATTGAGTAAAAAAAGAGCGACAGAAAGAAATTCCATTACCTGCAGGATGAAACCATAATGGACCACATAAGAGTTCTGCAACAACAGTGGACAGCTTAAGATTGATGATCAACTGGCTGCGTCAGTAGGAAGGTCAACAAGCTTCAAAATCACAGAGACTTTATTACATCCTGCAGGGCTGTAATGTCCAATACTCAAGATGGATTTTCTTCGTGATGTCTCACCTTCCTCTTAAGTTTTTGCATGGATACATAGGTGACTGTCAATTCTGGGTTTTTTGAATGTCAAGTGCATTTACTTTCAGTATATTTATGGCAAAGGTATTTACAAGTATAGTGACTCACCGCACCAGTTAGCATCACAGGTAAACTACATATAACACTGAAAGGCAATTTTAAATGTAAGTTTTATTTGTATTAGTATGCATTTTAGATGCATCCTGTTACATTAGCCAAGTTTCCATTCCTGTTTCAGCAAAAGAAAAAAAAAAAGAAAAATCGGAATATCTTTTTCCAGTTATTACAATCAGGACTATACGAGAAGTAAAATCCAGGGCACTGTGACTTGAAGTGTAATGCTAAAAAACAATAATGTCACACCAATGAGTGTCAGCTGCAGGCGTCTGTCAGGGTGGTGAAATAAGATACAGAAATCTAACAGGAGATCAGGAAGGTACAAAGACACAATGAAATGTGAAACAAATCAGAAGGGACAGAAGAAATACAAATTTCTACAAATTTCTGAGATTTGTTATTGTTCACAAAGAAAAGACAGTGCAGACTTTATCTTCTTTGAATTTTACTGTCGGGTGTATATTAGGAGTTGGTTGCATTGAGATGGGAGCATTAATTGTTCGGTCAGGTACCTGTAAACCACTGCAGAAGAAAAGGGAAAAATAAAATAGTGTAAAAAAGATACTGATCAGACATCAAACAGTGGGAAAGCGTGAAGGAGGATTTCTGTTCATTTCATGTCTGAATGTGTCGAAGGTTACAGTTTCCTCATCGCTCCACACAGACTTGATGTTTTCATCTCTTCAGTGACATCCAAACCTTCATGTACATCATGATTTGTTTTCCTTTACACTTTGACACATTATGTCTTCACTGAAATGGAAAAATCTATATTTGTACCAAGCGTAAATGTTTTTTGTTTTTTTCATATTTTCAATCTTTTCAACTGAGGTGAGTTTTTTAAAATTGAAAATGTGCATAAAAACAGTAGAATGGAAATGCAGTCAAAGTAGCCTCTGCCAAACTGCCTTTTGCAGATTAACTACTTAACTTTGTAACTAGTCAGCTCGGTACTATATTTTAGAGCTATACTAATATATTTGCTAATTGATCATTTCAAGATTATAAAGCCTATTTACTGATTGAAACATTGTACAACTGTTGACAATCAAATTAAAATCAAATCTAAATATATATTTTACATATATCATTATTCTATTGATTTTACCTTTATATTTACTGTTGACATGGATGCCTAATTAATATGCTTATTAAACAGGATAGAGTGAGGAAACCACCAGATAAAGAAAACCAGTGGGAAAAATGCAACGCTACAATCAATGATTCTGATACTCAAATGTTTCTCATGGTTTCTTTTAAATATGTGAAAAAAGAATTAAAATAGAACAGATGAATTAATAAAAAACACTAACTCAAATATGGGTAATTTGTGAGGCCCATCTAGAACAGTGTTTAATGCTTTTCAGTGTCACCACAACACCAACCTTGTTCATGACATTGTATCATGACAGTATGAAGGCAGTGCTGAGCAGAAGAAGCAACAGTGAGGTTCAAGTTCCACAGGAGTACAAATCAGAGAGCCTGAACATATTTTTGCAAGCTTATAAATGACAAAGTGCTTCAGCCCAAAACAGCGAGAGCTTAGTAGAGAATGGATGTTTCATCTACTAATATGCTTTAGCTTAAGTTGCATATCAGTGTGAGGAGGAGGGAGACAGAGGAGGGAACGTGACTCAGAGCTGAGACTGATGTGAGCTATTTGTTGAGGGGATGAGTGTTTAGCCCACAATGAGACAGGGAGGACGTGTAATATTATGACTGTAGATTACAATCACACCGACTTGCTATTATAGATATGTCGGATAAGTTTTTCAAAGCCAAGATAAAGAGGAGTTTGGGAGTAGGTGGCATGATTTTTCAGCTCATGGGATGCATTTTTACAGCTCGGTGATATTTTCATGCTGTTTACTGCCAGCGGTGTGAGATAATTCAGTGGGATTCGCAAGATAAACGCAGCACATTACCTGTGAAATTGCCAGTGAAATTTGTCTGAAACATGAAAGAGCAAACATCTGTGCAGTTCAACCGGGAACAAAAAGGCATCCGCCACCACCATGTTAAAAGCTCCAAAGCCCTGTTACATGAGAAATGTGTGTTTTCCAATCATCAAGGTAATACTACACTGGAGGGGCGGGGGAGGAGGTCAGTTACTGGGGCAACCGACTGCCATAAATAAAGTGATATAATTTGCAATCAAATGCTAATGATGGCAGCGTAATGAAGGATAAAGACACAGGAAGCAAGGGCAATTAATTTAGTTTAATTTCACCTCAGGTTGCCTCATAACCGTTGCAGCTATGTTCTTTACCCCCAATACTAGTCCAAGAAGCTGTATTGTATTTAGTGTACTAAGGCAATGTCTGTCAGATGGTGTCAACCTTATTTTATTTTTGCCAAAGCCCCATCAAGTCCAGGAAGTGTCCTGAGCTCTGCAGTATCATGATCCAAATTTTAAGCATGTATTTAATTGAGTATGTTGTAAAGTATTTATTTTCTTGACGACACATTAAGTAAAGGAAGTACATGGAAGGTGGTGATTTGAGGTTTTTCTTTAATGAAACCTAATGAGCAAGGCATGCTGGGAAATTTAATGGTTCTATTCAATGCGTCAGTTTAAGTGCCATTAAAGTGATTAGTTTTAATAGACGACATAATGTTGACTAGTATCATTTATCTTCTATTTAACCATTGTTGTTTTTCAAACATATGAATTTGACTTGTACCACAGTGAGTGTTTACTGCTGAGTGCACTGTTCCATAGTGAAACTGTGTAGGCGGTAGCTGCTGGGAATTTTCAGTTTTTTCTGTTGACTGCTAAAATATAAATTACAACCTCCCATTTAGTCAGTAGGGGTTTCAACCCTACTCATGTATGCTCATGTCGTACTGCATGTAACAAAGCCACAACAGTGCGAGCACATTTCATCTCAGCAGACTCTAGCACAGCCAGGTGTGAAGTGCAGCATCTGACCTCCATCATCCAGTGATGAAACAGTGGGAGACCGAAGAGACAGATGGAGGAAATGTGCCGGCTACAGATACGGCAGCTGACCCAGATTCCTTGGGAAAGAAGGTGAAAGGGGGGTCTTATCTGCACAGTAATTTCCTCTGTCTCTGAGGCAGGTGATGGCAGATTTGCCCTTAAAATTGTCTGATCAAATATTTCAGCATGGATGTAGGGTCACAGTCTGGGCTGGATGTGAGCTGCTGCCCATATCTCAAGCTTGTATTAGGCCTCTTTATCTGTCCACTGTTGCACACGGTGAATGTGTGTGTGCGTGTTTATCTGTATTACCAAAATGAGCACAGCCTAATGACTTTACAAGGGTAGAGTAAATGAGATGAAATTACTAGTTTCAAGGTCATTCGTGCTGCTTTTAGACAAAGTGAGTTTTTCAGATTTTGAGCAAAACTTAAGACAATGATTGAAGTCTTCTTTCGGTATTACATGGGAATGTTAAAGTGGCTATTATCAATCTTTTAGATCAACAATTGATCAAATGGCTTCTTGTATTTGAAAAGGGTTGGTCGTATTTACTGTTTATATGTTTACAACATTAATTTGTAAGGCGCTGGTCTTGTTTCAGCTTTTCTTAGACTTTTTTCTGCTTCCATGGGTCATAAAAATAAGAGGTTGTTGGGAATTTAAAATCAAGCTGAAATTTCAATTTTCCTCACATCAGTGAAAGGAAACATGTTCCAATTGTGTGGTTTTAAGGCACATTTGCGGACACAGTGTTTAACCTTCAAACCTCAGACTTTGGCTCATGGTTACCAGGGTTGCCAACTCTCACCGTTATGAGGTGAGGTGTAAACGGACCCAAACGCGGGCACACAGACTCAGGTAACAGGCAGGCTCAAAGTAAAACAAAACTATCTTTATTGTTTGTACAGGGGTGGTACCTAAAGTCTCTGCCTTTCCTCCCGACTCGGGAGGGAAACTCCACCGGAGACGAAGCCAGCTGGTGCGAACCCGCAACAGACTGGGTACTGGAGTCACCGGGCAGCACTGACTGGTAGCACTGCAACACCTGGCATACCCAGGCTGTCTCCCATCCAGGCCCGACCCTGCTTAGCATCTGAGATCAGACAAGATTGGGAGCACTGACTGATAGCACTGACTGGTAGCACTGACTGGTAGCAGGAACAGGTACCGGAGCAGGAACAGGAACGAACGGACGGACGGACGGACTGACTGGTATGACTGGCGGCAGATAGTGGATGACTGGTAGTGGCAACCTCTCACTGGCAGTAACTAGCAGTATGGACCGACGCCTCATGACTGCAGGGGCAGAGTAGATATAGTCCGGGGAGGTGATTAATGGAATGAGCCACCTGCAGGTGGTGATTGGAGAGAGTGGTGGCAGCTGACCAGACCGGTGAGGGGTGTGGTCATGGGAGGTGACAGGAGGTGGGGAGAGGAGGACACAGAACACATGGGACAATAACAAACAGACAGGGGAATAACAGCACAAATGAGGAGAAGCGACTGGGGACCAAACAGAGGGAGACACACCAGGGTCACACAGGGATCCTGACACTCACGGCTTTGATATGAGATAATACCAAAGGCTTTCTCTGCACGCAGCACGAAATCTGAATTTCAGGATTATTACATATTTCAGCACTAATACTGGTCTATAAACCTCACAGAAAGGGCAACAGACATAGTTGTCTTATGGAGTCACACAGGTATTACTTTGTAATGGGACTTTAAGTTGCTATTACTAACAATTACTTCCTTTCTATCCGCCCAGATTGTTCCCTGAATATCGCTCTGTCTTGTCGCTGAAGGCTGCAACTCTGAATTTGCAGCATTTGAGTGGTGAGGATGCAGGTGAAGTGGAAATTACTGCTCCGACGACTTCTGGCTGTAACGTGGTTGCCAGAGTTGATCGTGGCCTTCTAGACATTTCTTGTGATTCCACCAGACGTATCGTAGCACCATCAGTCTCTCACAGTCCTGGATTAGACATGCTCTCCAGAAAGTCATCGTATCACAGCGGGAACATAATCTTCCTGTCTAAAATTAACCCAGGCAACCTTTTTTTTTGTTTGAAATGTAGCAGTGAAGGTCTGTCTCGTCACCTGCAAAAATCGCATCCAGGCAAAAGAGCAGCTCTGTTGTTGGGAGAAGTGTTGTGACAGGCTGAAGTCACAGCCTCTCAGACTCACCGCACGGGAGCACTGCTTAAAATGTCTGCTTTTTCCATCTGAATATCTTTATGCATTTGTCACATGAAACAATCCAAAATCCAGCATTACCTTTTCAAACAATCATTTACAAGAAATACTAAGTATAAATTCAGTGAAAAATTCAAGCAGCAAGTTGCTCGATTTTTTTGTTAACTCGTATCTTCCTGTTTCACAATTTACCTGTGTCCTGCTCGCCTACAAGGGTAACGTAGAGAGTGGTTTGACCAACATGTTCCCATTCCTGGGGCGTCAATTAATACCGTTGTGTCACAGCTGTTGGTGTGAGCGACACAACGTACCTCGTGTTAGACTGTGACGAGGCTGTTCAAAGACAGTCACGAGACGAAGTACAAAGGGGCGTAAAGTCTGCGCAGGAAGGGGGTCGTGCTTAGCATGGCATACTCAGACCCAAATTCACCGAGTGAATATATGAGTCTGCGCACGCTCCATAAGGAATCGCTTGCGGTCATTTCATCCTACTGGGTGTAGACCTCAGGTTAATATGAACCAAATCAGCATGCGCCAAAACTCACTCTGCCACTGCTGCAATTACCTCAAGCACTTTGGTGGACCTCTGGTCTATACAGTATACTGAAGGTATGAGTTAATCATGTTTTGTTAAATGTATCCTCTACAAATATATCTGACTATAAGGACAAGCATTTATAATTTATCGGTTTCATTTTTCTTAAAGCTCATGTTTTGGGAGGATAATCAAACATGTTTTTCTTCCTCTTATACCAACATATCATGTCAGTGTGCTCTACTCAAAGATTTCACACACAAACCTTTCTGTGACTTGTTGAAACTCAACAATTGACATTCACAGGTATTGCACCCATCATGTTACCAGTTCCAACATCGTCTGTCAGAACCAAAAGTGAGAACACTTATGTGTAGGACATCATCAAAAATAAATACAAACAGGTTTTGGCATTAACATTTTTTTACCAAATCACCAAGGAAATGTGTATATAGTTCCATTTCTGTGTCGGAAAAAAGTAAGTTTGATGTTCAAGGAAAGTCAGGATGTATTTGCTGCTGATCCCGTGTGTGTGTGTGTGTGTGTGTGTGTGTGTGTGTGTGTGTGTGTGTGTGTGTGTGTGTGTGTGTGTGTGTGTGTGTGTGTGTGTGTGTGTGTGTGTGTGTGCGTGTGCGAGTGTGAGTGAGTGTGTAAGAATCACAGAGAACAAATAGTCTGAGAAAGAAAAACACAGGGAGAAAAGATTGAACGATGGAGGGAAATTGAAATGGACTTGTCAGCTTGGTTGCCTTGGCAACCGCAGCCAAGAAACAGCAGGGGTGAATTGCTGTGTGATTTGTCTCGTAACCGCGGGTTACAAGGGGAAGAAAACATATGTTGGTACTCCGGCCTTCTGTATGTTGTGTTTAAGCCACTGATTGATGCGAATATTCCACTTGAGGATGGAGATGCTGTAAAGTAGAAATGAAAATGAGTTTTAAGTTCATCACACCACAGAAGTATGGGTTGTTAACTACCCATCCAAATTTGAATGAAAAAAAACCCACCGACAAGTATGTTAAATTAGGCTTTGAAATGGTGAGAAAATCATCTCTCTTCTCTGCTCTGAGACTGAGGGGGGGGGGCATGTCCTGAAAGAGCTGAAGCTCCGCCCCCTCGCTGGAGGGTGTTCAGTGTTGTGTATGACAGTCCTGTGGCTGCAGTTCTTTTCCCCACTAAGCGGTCCGTAACCTCTCGGTGACTTCATGCATGATGTCCCACTGGTCCTCTGTCTCTCTGGTGGACGGAGCAGCCTGCTTTGGGAAAACACAATAGAATCAGAATTTATTTGTCCAATGAGGGAAACATACAGATGCATATAAATGAAGCTTGTCCCCCTGAGCTGTAACACAGGAGTCAAACTGGACACCAGAGACAGAAGACAGTGAGTCTCCAACTACTTCTAACACACCTGCATTACAATAGTGGAGATAATAAGAGAGGAGGAGTTGATTTAGTTCTGTAACAACTGCAACATGAACAACGCTGCATTACATCACATGTCAATTCATTACATCACATGTCAATTCATTACATCACATGTCAATTCATGACATCACATGTCAACTCATTACATCACATGTCAATTCATTACATCACATGTCAATTCATTACATCACATGTCAATTCATTACATCACATGTCAATTCATTACATCACATGTCAATTCATTACATCACATGTCAATTCATTACATCACATGTCAACTCATGACATCACATGTCAATTCATTACATCACATGTCAATTCATTACATCACATGTCAATTCATGACATCACATGTCAACTCATTACATCACATGTCAATTCATTACATCACATGTCAATTCATTACATCACATGTCAATTCATTACATCACATGTCAATTCATTACATCACATGTCAACTCATGACATCACATGTCAATTCATTACATCACATGTTAATTCAAACTTTGAACCTGCTCAGGTCGAGCCGACAGTCTTTCTCTTCCACTGATGTCCCTCCACCTCCTCCTCCTCCGCCTCCTCCTCCTCCACCTTCTCCTCCTCCTCCTCCTCCTCCTCCTCCTCCTCCACCTGCTCTCTACAGCTTCCTGCACATGTAGTCGGGCTCATTTATCCGGACCGGTACCGGTAGATGTCGCTGATTGTACAAAAACAACAACCCTCATTAATGTGAGGACTAGATCTCCTCTGGTCCATGTTCACCATCACCATTCACCATTCTGTAAAATACAGAGTTACATATATTATAGTTCTTATCGGAGCTTTATTGAGATTCATAAAACAATCTGCGGTTATCGGAGCATTTTCCTCTGAACTCTCAATAGAAGCTAATTAACACGTTAGCTCCCATTTTACCAAAATAAAGTTATTCGACACCGAATAAAATCACATTAGCGGTTTGCACCGCGGACTAAATGTAGCAGAGTTACTGTGGACAAGTTATCTCGTATAATTATAACAAGCACACAGAACTTACTCTGAGTGGTGGACTGCTGGGTGCGGCGGAGAGCCTGCCGACGGCGGCGGTGTCCATCGCTACTGGCGGCGGCGGACGGTGCGACCGGGAGACGAACGGCCGTGAGGGTGAAGCTCGGTTCGGCTCCGCGCTGCAGGAGGAGCGGTGCGTCCGTGAACTCCGTCCGTCTCCGGTGGAAGTTGGTGAAACTATCCGCTGTGAAATGGTCCCTGCAGAGGGGGCTGTTGGTGTTGATGCGAAGCTCTCCATCAGCGAGGCTCTTAACAAAATCAATCCACCTCTTTTTCCTTTCTTCATCAGTCGGACATTTAAACAGCGATGCAGCGCTGCTTTGGAGGTTCTTCCTTCCAGGAAAGATGAACTTGCGGGTGGAGGGAGACGTCCTGTAGCAGGTGGAGGGAGACATCCTGTAGCAGGTGGAGGGAGACGTCCTGTAGCAGGTGGAGGGAGACGTCCTGTAGCAGGTGGAGGGAGACGTCCTGTAGCAGCCGGCTGATGTACGATAACAATCTGACTACAGCAGGAGGAGAACTGAAGTCGAGTGGGACGACCTCTTATGCAAATGAGCTCCAGGCTTTTATAGCGTTTCACCGTGTGAGAGGAGGAGCCACGCAGAAGGTTATATAACCCGGCTGTGATCTGTCTCGGTGACGTACTGAAGCTAAGTTTTAGCCCCGCCTAAAAAAAACCTGATCTGAAGACCGGTGAGAAACTGTTTAACGATCTAACTCCACGTTTCAGTGCGACAAAGTTTAAAAGCTTTGCACATGCTTTCAGCAACTCATTTCACACGTATATAATGTACTGAGAAGCAAATCTTGGAATTTGCTTTACAGCATCTTTAAAGGAAACTGTACCTCAACGCAGATGGAAATATATGAGCTGCAAGAGGGATGGTTACAGTATATGCATTTGATTTAAACCTTGACTGGAGCACTTTGCATATAATAATGAAAATACATTAAAAAAAAACCCACAATGGAACACTTAATAAAGAAGTATTGAATCCATCACATTAGATTAAACAGAAGAGATGAAATAAATATAACAGCCAACACTGAATCTTCCTTTATGTTTTTTCTACAATACAAAGAAATTCAGAAGCAGGACAAAATATAATGAAGTACTTTAATAAAAGTATTTCCCTGTGCAGGCTGTAGGAGCCATTATAAACATATTACTGTCTTTCCTGTTAAATCTTGATGAAAGTAATTTGTCCATGTCCAGAAACTGCGTTAAATGTAATGAATAAAAGGTAAATTAAAGCCAAAAGCAAAATACATTTGTCCATAAAATACATTTAGTGGCAGCACAATGCTGATTATGCCACTCACACACTGGGACGGGGCGTGTTGCTGCTATAGCCACATTTACATGGAACTTAATATTCTGATTAAAAACAATTTAAAAGCTCAAACAGAATAAAAACTCATCTAAACACACAAATCAGAATAAACAGACGAGTTGATTGAAATTTAAATTGGATGAAGGAGGTTAGTTCTAACCTTTTCATAAATCAACAAAAAAAAAATTGTTCCATGTAAAAATTTAAACTGGTTACTTCCTGGTTATGTTTTTTTGTTGTTTGTACATCTCTCCTTCGGTTACAAAAAATGGCGTCTTTCAAGCTGAACTGGACCGCAGCTGAGTTTGTTCTGGATGAAAGCTCTTAAAGAACTGAACCTTATTGGACACCTTGCATGCCTTGTCATCAAGATGTCACTTGATTAAGAGTAACGCAATAATAATGCCAAATACTGTGTGAATGTATTTTTTAGGTTATCAGAAAGCCGAACTGACTGCACAGGTCAATGGTCACAGCGGTGCTGTTAAACCTGTTCATAATAAAGACTAATTTAAACTCTATTAAGATATTTTTGATTACCTGGATGCAACACAACATAGACTCATTAAAGTTGGTTTCATGTTACCAAACAATCGTCTTTTAAAGGTGCAATATTTAGGAATTAAGTCGCATCTTGCGCCTCTTTGTGCATTTAGAGTTGATAGTGAGTCACTGTAGCATCCAGGCAGTCTGCCCGCAGTCATAGACACCTTTGACATGAAATCATCACCGCTATCTCTTCACACCCTGAATAATGTTTTCATGTTTTAAACAACAACAAAAAAATCGTACATATTACACCTTTAACACATCCATCAGACATGGAGCAACATCTTTTCGAGTCATGTTTTTGTCCACCATGTTAAAGTAGGTCCTACTTTCTGTTCTGTTTTGGTCTCCACCTCGTTTGGAGGGAAATATCTGTCTCTTTAACTGCAAAGCACTCCACCATGTTCACATGCTGGTCACTAACTTTGTTTGTCTACTGTTTGGTGCTGGGCAGGTGGATGGCAATAGTTTTATCAGGTGAAAACAACACCCTGCAGTCTGGAAATGAGAAGCGTGTGAGCGGTGAGAGTGAATCAAAACATTAAAGTTCTGGGCCGTGAAACCAAAACAATGAGCTGAACGACACAAACATGATTTGCAAAGCTGAGGGGAACTGCATGTTTGGGTGACAATTCTCTGAGTTTGTCACTATGAGCAATACCTTTCACATTACATATGGTAATTTAATCAATTACTGCTACAAAAATATTGATTAGTGCAGCTTTAAAGTAAAACTCAAAAACACTGACGTTTTGTCAGTGACAGAAGATTTGCTGTAGTCTATCTCTCTCTTAACGTGGTTGCATTATGATTTCCATATATCCCCTCTCTCTGGTACACTGAATACGCACCATTCTACTGTTCAACCACACCAATTTCACAGAGTGCCGAGCTGCCAAAATGCAGGATATGAGGAAATGTCAGATATTATCCTCTGACAGCCTTACATAACTCCTGAGCGTGTGTCAGGGATAATCCTCTTATAGGGGAGAAGAGTCGCCTTAATAGGAAACAAAACACAGTTTGCCTCTTCTGTCCCCTGCTTTTAATAATCAAAATGGAATTCGCGCAAAGGCCACCACAGCAGAGTAATCCATGCTGGAGGACAAGCCTCTGCTCTCTAATCTATGATTATTTGTATGTTCAGAAGGGCCAGATAGTGATCGACATTGGATAAACAGCTGTGTTTGGGTATTAACATGCATCTGCAGCGATGTCCAACAACACATTGCCAATCACAGTGGTGTTATTGATGGTGGTGATGCAAATTCATTCATGCACCTCAATAGTATATACAGACTTGTCACGAAGAAGGCAGTGTTGTGCTTTATGATAAATTATGGAGTGATAAATCCTGTTTATCTGCAGTGGCACTGAAAAACGAGGCTGGTTAGCCTTGAAACCACCTACATGGTGCATAAAGTGTGACCACATCCCACTTTATGTAGAGACAAAGATGATAGGTGTACACATTTTCCCTTTTAATTCCTAATGCTACAAGATCCTAAATCATTCAGCCATTCAAAATAGACATATGCTTTCTATGTGAATCTGGAGACCGTTTAAAGCCCGCTAATAAGATTTAATCCAGGTAGTGATGTGTAGATTAATGTAAACCAATGTAGTATTATGTGAGATGGTCAGTAAATCTGTGAAAATGTGTTACTGAACTCGAACGAAAGTCTCTGACCCCCTCTGGTGGTGTAAAGGAGAGTTGCTGGTTTGGGCCAATGTCTTAAACAGAAGTTAGTGAGGGGTTGAAAATCTGAGGGAAGTTCACACTTTTCAATTAAACATTGTTTTTAGTGTCTTTTTTTTTTTAGATTCAGTGTGTTTGAAATAGGCCACACTATAGGCAGCAATTTCTCCCCAGAATGTAATACCTGGCAGGGTGGAGACAGCTTTGGACAAAGACAGTTTACATCCTTCCAAGGATCACAGGATACGTTGGACAGGTCATGTGTTCAATAATGATGTTGGAAAGAAGAAAAAAAATGAATATTCTGCCATTTTACAAATAAACTAAGTTAAGGTTTCCCTATAGTGAGTCCCAAATTACATCATTTTGAAAAAAAAAAAAATATTGGGAAATTGTTCAACATTTACAAACCACTAAAGAATTTCCATTTTCTTCAATTAAATGTTCCTGCTGCCTTTCTATCATTTGTTTTTTTTTTATGAGTGTTACTAATGACTGAGATTAATGTATCCTGTACTTAATGTGCATTGTAACCCTCCCATGTACTCAGTTATTCAGGTATATAAACAGTCTCCTACTCATCCAAACAGAAGCAGTCTTCATGATCTTTTGCATGTTTAATTGGAAAACTGGAAAACTGGATAACACAAAATAGAAGAGATTGTTACTGCCATTATTTTAACACAAAATTAGCCATCTGTCATTAACAAACCTGAAGATGTCTTTTAAATGATCATGAAAGAGTATATTAACAGTTGATGTCAAGTTGCGATAAACCAAAGGAAACAAAGACGATCTCAAGAAACTGATGTCAATTTCGTCCACTAGGTGGCGGAAGGGAGCATTTAACATATGTAATTTAATAAAGAAATACCAGTTTATTTGAAAATATACAATAAAGACAAAGTCAAATTTCTTTACAATAAATAATGTTTATTACTGCAGTTACCAATCTAAATTCAAATGGAAAGCATTTCCAATATAAGCAAACTGTGGAGAGTCCCACAGCCTGATAGAATAGATCTTTATGTAACGTTTATTTTTATTGCACTACACTATAGCAGAGCAGATGGCCTGACATTCATTTAAATAATTATATTTACAATAAATGAAAATGTGAACCCCTTGAAGAAGGAGAATTGTAAACAGGGTTTGTCATTCAGTAAGCTCAGAAGAGTGGTTGCTCTCATCTAAACCCCCCCAAAAAAAAATCTGAAAAAGGTTTTTGTTGCTTGAAATCTACATTCAGGATCTGAACACATAAGCTGCTGGGACTCCAAAGTAGAGGGGAAAAAAAGTAGCAAAAACTGCCTTCACTTGTTCCAGAGGACATCTTTAATGGATGCAGACACAGACGCTCCGTGGTCACGGTGTCACTGAGTGCAGGATGCAGTTCAGACACTGTCCAACAGGAGGTGCTGGTCTGACATGGCAGGAGGAAGGGATAAGGGCCCAGGACATGCAGGAAACCCAGCGTTCCCCCTCCACTGTGCAGTGAAAACCAAACACCGGCTGACAACCTGGGAAGAGAAGAACTAGATGTAAACACTGGGGATGTGATCTATTATTTCTACTTACAAGGTCACATTTTCAACAGGATTTTGCAAGTTTACTGAACAATCATCAAACAGCAACCATGACAGACACAACTTAGCACGGCTTTCCTACAAACACTTTTATTTCCTTTGATACAGCTGCATTTATTCCACATTCAATCTTTTTTTTAATTGGAATTGTGGCATAAATTCTGTAACTAATTTATTCTTCAAGTCTTGGTTTAAGTCCAGTTTCAGCTATTGATGTATTATAGCTGTAATTAGTTAAGAGTGACTAAAACTTTTCTTTTAGTAATAAAACATTCATTAAGTCTCACTGTTTTCAGACTTACTGATGATGCCTTTGGCTCTTGCACAGCACATATTTGGATTTATTGGATTTAAGTCCAATTTTATTAATAATTTTTTGAAACAATGGGTCCTTGATTCCTGATGGTTAGACTTCTCATTTCTAGCTTCTGAATGACAACTGCTGCTGCAAGATTTGAATCACCATAACGAGTAATATAGAATTAAGATAAGATAATCAAGCTGTTGATTGCAGCTTATTTTAGAGCAAACAAACATTCAGGTTAATTATTGCCTGCTGAATTGCCTATAATTTTTAAATATCACTTTTACAACTCAGTTTAATTATGGACATTTCTTTTGTGTAACATTTGAAATAAAACTCCACAAAAGCAATGAACAGAGCTGAATAATCCCCCGCACAAACTGCTTCTGAATCTGCGGCTGTACCAGTTGGCATGTTCAGGGCCATTCCTTGTGATGGGCCGTGTCTTTCTTCTTCTTCTCATTTTTCTCCTTCTGCAGTCTCTCGAGCTCAGCCTCATACATCATCTCCTGGATCAGGTATTTCTCTCTGCGCATCCTGTCCCGCAGATCCTTGGGAAGGTCCGGGATCAGGTACGCGATTAGGGTCTTGATGGCGAAGACCATATGCTGCAAAAAATAAAAGTATGTTAACACAAATCCCACAGCTTGTACACCCACAGTGAAAAAAAAACAAAATACTCAGCATCTCCAAAGTCATGAAGTGAAATGTACTCATTTTTCTTTGAGCTTTTTAATCTTTAGCCAGTCCTCTGGCTCTTTAGTTGTTAAAATGCTCCACAAACTAAAACATGAAAGTTGCAAACTGTAAAACCAAAACAACTGTGCTGAAAGACACTAAAATGATCTGTAGGGTGCTGCAAAGTCTGGCGATAACTTTCTGTTGCTTCATCACGAGAAACGATACCTTTCACATTAAACATGTATTTAATCTGTTTTAACATATATAAAAAAGGAGCTTTAAACCTGTTTGTAGAAATTATCGTTTTTAAACACCTCGTAAATCGGAATATTTGCTGTGATCTTGTTTGCTCGTTGGTGACTTGTGGGTTAAACTAGACATGAATAAGGTGAAGCACCTGCGCAAGCTTTCCTTTGTGGCAGTGACTGCACACAGCAGTGGAGTGAGACTGATGATAGACAGACATCAGTCAGAAGACAAATAAAAGAAGCAGAAAATGTTGGAGTTGGAGAGAATTGAAGACTTTACCTTCATTCCCAACGACATGCATATGTCTGGGCTCCAGCTGTGAAATTAGATCTGCTGCATTTGCTTTTTTTTTTTTCTCTCTTAATCTCTAGTCTCAGAAACAGATTTGATCAAAATGATTTTTGAGTCCCTGTCTTTGTAAAAAAAAGTAGTGGTTCAACATATCACCAACATTGCCATGTTACTTCTTATTTATGAGCAAATTAGAGCAAATTGTTAAAGAAGACATAGACGGCCCCTCATAGATGGAGGTAAAAAGCATTGACAAAATGAGAAGAATCCAAATCTAAAGCCAGCCTGCTTTTCGGCATCATTTGTCAAAGACTAGAAAAAAAACGGACCTCAAAAACGATGATGAAGGCCAGCCGGGCTGCCAAGACGTGCCAGAACTGCAGAGTGTATGAGTACGGCTCAGCAGAGTCTGGAGGCTCCCTGTAGTCACGATACCTGGTGAGGAAAAACAATAAAATGACAGAGGTCAAAGTTCATCACAGAGTAGCACTGATGACTGATGATCTACTCGTGTTCGTGTCTGAACACCTGACAGAAAAAGTGAGCAAACCTCACGAGAGCTTGTTAACCCTAACCCTAACCTCACGAGAGCTTGTTCAAGGCTGCTGACTTTTTTTTTTTTTTTTTTTTTACTTTAAATCAACGTCACTGTATGTCACTGAAGTTGGTTTCTGATTTATTTTGGTTAATTTTTGAACAATTTATGTTGTGGTTTATATTTAATGTGGAGCTCAGTAGGTAGGTAGGTAGGTAGGTAGGTAGGTAGGTATGTATATACTTTATTAATCCCCGAGGGGAAATTTTTTCGCCACAGCAGCATACATACAGAAGCAATAAGACAATAATAGAAACAATAGAATAAAATAATATAATAGAATAATATAATAATAGAAAAGCAATAAAATAAAATAGCAGTAAATAGCAGTAAATAAATATAAATATAAAATATAAAATGCACAGTATATACAGTATATATACAGTACATTATATATCTATATATATTATATACAACAAACCAATAAACACAGTCAACATATATATATATATATGTATATATATATATATATGTATATATATATACATACAGTACAGTACAGTATATATCTATATATATAATATACAAGCAACCAAGAAACACAGTGAACAGTGTCATTGTACTGTGATGGATTTTGCCAGAGGTGAGTTATTGTAAAGTCTTATTGCAGTGGGCAGGAATGATCTCCTGTATCTGTCCTTGTGACAGTAAGAGCTTGTGCCTTGATTACTATGGATCTTTATTCAAGTGATAGATTAGGTAATCCATCCTGGTGTTCCACAAATGATTGAAGCCAAAATCTGCTAAAATGAACAAGGGTCTGTTTCCATGTTTCTTTTCAGATACCTCAGCCACCTTAAAATAACAGTTTTGACAGGTTATGCTTAATGAGCACTGCTGCAAGCACATATGAGGAGCGATCAAAAAGTTCAGAGACGGTTCCTGCTGTGCATGAACGGAGCACAGCGCAGTAATGAGCATGGAAAGCTATAACCTTTGTGAGTAACTACTCTAGTCACACATTTTTGTGACTATTGGTTTGTGTGCATATGTGATGTCAGCGTGGACTTGAGCAGAGTGCACGTCATGTTTTGTGTCAAATCCTTGAAATGCTTCAGAAATTCTTCAGTAATGAAGCAGCGAGCCTCTTGAGGTGTTTGAGCATCATTCACATTTCAAGATCGAAGAAGGCGCAACCAGATGGGTTTCCTTTGACATTTGTGGGGCTGTGCTCTGTTAATTTGTCCTCCAGAACCAGACTCTCAACCCTGAGTTCTACTGGGATGTTCTGAGGCGTCTCAGCAAACATGTTCGGTGTAAATGACCTGAACTGTGGCGCGCCTGCAATAACACAATTCCTTCTACTCGCTGGATTTGGCCCTTTCTGACTTCTTTCTTTTCCCCACAAATTTGACACAAAAATGGGATGTGCGCTCTCTGCTCAATTTTCAGTTTTATGGTGAAATCGCAAATGCGCACGAACCAGTGGTCACAAAATCACATGTAACTCAGCAGCTGATGTTGATGAAGAGACGTAACTTGGACTTACTCACTCATGAAGGTCACAGCTTCCCCCTGCTCCATGCCTGTCAATGTGCTGTGCTCCGTTCATGAACAACAAAAACATCTGTGGTCGCCCCTCGTACGCTCAGACTCTACCTGCAGTACTTCACAGCTTCTCCAAACAGCTCGGAGCCGTTCGTCCTGGGCTGTGATCTTCTCTCAAAGTCAGACACCCGGAACACTGAGAGACTGGCGTTGACGTAACCCATCAAACACCTGAGGAGCACACAGGAAATACGTTTAGCCAACATACACAGCATCAGGAGTTATAATCCCTCACCGTGTGACTCTTTCATCATCACTCACCTTTCCCCTGCTCGGCCCTGACCGGCACAAGGTCCATACTTGTAGGCGTAAACAAGGCGAGGGATGAAGTCTGAGGTTACGGCGATGACAAAGGCGTTGGTGATGACAGACAAGATACCGATGCCCTCCAGGATGCCATACCAGATCCCTGCCGTGAACACACGTGTTCAAAAATTACAACCGAAAACCTTATAAAACAGAACACGATCCTCTTACATGATGAATATACAACGTTCTTATTTACCTATGTCTTTGGCTTGTGATGGCAGAGGTCGTCGCCACTGTGTGACAAACTTGTAGGCATCTAAACGAATCTCAATGACATTGTTCAGCAGGGCCAAGAGAGGGGCCAGAGGAAAAGCTGCCACAAAGATGGTGGTGAAGCCGAACTGTAAAACTGAAACAAACAAAACCAAAGCCTTCAGGTCCCACACCGCCAGCAGATATTCATCGTGTTTGCAAACAGCTGCTTTCGTGAATTTATAGTCATGTTTTTGGTCTCCTTATGAATGAAAGAAGACAGTCTCACTCTTTTTAGCTGTTTTTTTTGCTAACTTGTGAGGGACATATTTAGCTCTTCACCTGCTAAATGCTTCACTGGTTTTCCCAGCTAGTAGCTAACTTTGTGCTCTGCTTGCTGTATTGCAGGTCGTGTGCAGTGAGTTTTGACTGAAATCTGCCTGCTGAAAGCAGTTAAACTGAATAAAAACATTGGCTGGAAAACTAAAACAGTAAGCCAAAAAAAAAAAAAAAAAAGCTAAATTGCTCCTTCAGCATCTATCCAGTCAGTTTATAGATATAATAGAGAGTGCAGAGCTACAAGGAAGATTGGAGCATGTAGAAAAGCCTCCGGCTCAGATTCAATCCAGTGCAAGTCTGTGTTACAATTACATAACATGGATTGCAGCTGCTGGATCACAAAATTAAAATACATGCAGTGTTAACCATCGTGTTGTCCTCGGGTCAAAATGACCCGCAGCTGTGTTCAACCAAGTTCTATTTTATTCTATATTTTTATATTTTTGGGGATCATTGGTCATCATTCTTTAAAGAAACCCTCACAGCCTCCTTGTCACCAATGATCCCCAAAAAATATGAAAATAAAACAGAACTTGGTTGAACACAGCTGCGGGTCATTTTGACCAGAGGACAACACGAGGGTTAAGGGAATTCTTTAATAGCAGATTAAACTGAAGTGCATTCAGGATAACCTTAAAATACAACATTCATTTTAAAGGTTGTCCGTGAGGTTTATCAGCACTGAACATGCAAAGTGAAGGTTTGTGTTGAGGTGCAACATACTCATCTCCAGGTATTCATCAAAGAGTCCGTAGGCATTCATTGGCTGCAGGTTGTAATCCCGCTCCCACTGTGTGAAGCGGGCCTTGGCGTTCTGGCCGTGCTCCCTCCTCAGCCTCCGCCGCGTCCACCAGTTCTGGATCAACCTAATGGAACGGATAGACGGTCATTCAGTTTGTTCTGATTATACAGCACCCGGTCCAGTTGTTCTAGGATCAAGGAGACTGCTGCTGAATGTATGTACAATATGTATCTTTTAATTTATTTGGTGGAATTACTCATGTTTGTGTGGATAATCTACAGATTGGTCAGGATTATATCATATAGGATTAAATAGCCTGCAGGCAAGCTAGTCGGTCTGTGGTGCCGTACAAATGCTAACATGCTAAATAGAATTACATACAAAGACAGCTGAGGTTAACAGGAATGTCATTAACTTGATTTGGTCATAAACCAAACATTAAATTGATGGACACAAATCGGATGAAACGAGGAAGACCAAGACGTTTTTACTGCAGTTAAACTTCATCCTGACGAGAACATGAACGTCTGAACAATATTGGGTGACTGCCGACAAGTCATTCAAAATCAAGTGTCAAACTTATGTCACTATACTAAATTTGAATCACTTATGTTTAACTATGATTTGTTCAGTTTGAATAGTTGCATTAATAAAACTGAATCTATCGTGGTTGAAATTCTTCGCCAGCCTGGATGCTCCGCTCCCTTCACACCACTTGCAGTCATCAAATTCATACGCAGGACTCTTTGGAGTCTGATGAAATGTAGGTTTATTGAAAATCAAAGGTTTCAGTAGGCCGCGTGTTCTCGCGAGAGCAAATGAAGTGGAACTCTTGAGCACCGCCTTCCCGTGTTCCCATGCTGTCGTCGGGCTTTCCCAGGAAGGTACATGCCATCACGTCATTCAGGAGTCCTATTCACTGTCATCAAAATGCAAGCTGCCCCCCATCAGCTGCTGCTGCTGCCTTTGCGCTGACACAAGGGGTCTTATCAGTTGAGAAGACCCCCTGACGTGTCACTGATGACTCAGTCATGACTGACACCTGGAACTGCTGCGAATTACACAAAACCAATACTCCTACTGACTAGGCATTAAAATGAATAGTTGAGTATATCAACATGTGTGAGTATTAAAAAACAATCCACCAAACTATTATATTTTAAAAAATGACTAAATTGAATTTATTAGTTTGAAACTGAATTCATATAAGCTAGGAACTAGTATATAATATTCAATATAATATCAAATTAATAATATTTAACTGAATCAATTCACTCTAAATCTGTATTTGATCCTCTCTGAAAATTCACATTTATCTGTGAATCTGTACATCTTTCCTCTTACATATGTTTCTTAGTAAACTGAAACTGAATAGCAAGGACTGAATTTGAATTCTGAGAACTGGATGTTGAAGAGAGATGAATCTTCAGTGAGGATCAAAAACAGTTTTAGATCAAATTAACTCGGTTTCATAAAACTACATTCAGTTTCAAGTTTCGTGGAATCCAAAATAACAAATTCAATTTCAAAACTCATAAATTGACTTTCAAAATAAGGCTCAGTTTTTAAATACAACTATTCAAGTTAAACAATACAAATTCAAACTAAAAGTCAGTTTCTACTGACACATTTCTTCCCATACTCATGAACTCGTGGTGGCACTACGGTGGGGGATCAACAAAGACGGCACTGTTCATTGCCTGGAGACCATAACAAATTACCATGGCAATACATCCAGTGTCTGTTCAGTCTGGACCAAAATGGCGGACAAACCGACAGCCCGACTTTCCCCATTCCTTGACTGACATTGCTAGCATTACTAAAAACACAACACTTTGATTTAATTTGCAAGGTTTCCAAAAACAAATGGAACTCACGGGTAGCCGAGCTCCATGAAGTTGTTCCACGTCTGTTTTAGCACCATAATGATCCCCATCTGCATACAGAGGTCAATGAGGCAGCCGCTGGGGTGACACTGCAGGACAGGCAGAGACATGATCAAATCAAACTGGAGCCCTCGCTAACAATGGCATTTCTAAAAGGTAAGCAGAAATTGGAGGCAATCTGCATTACTGCATAAAGTCTTTATAAGCATCACTCACACTAGGAAACACCCGTTGTTTCTGTCTGTTAGACCCATGTTATGTTGGTGAGTCATTATTATTATTATTATTATTATTTATACAGGCATTATGAGCTCAGCAGCTTTGCAAATGTGCATTAAAAGGCTGTAAGTTCTTCAAGTGCACTCATGACTCTGCACAGCCACCAAAGGCTGAGCGTGGTAACACTTGTCCTGTCCATGTCACATTACAGAGAATTTTTCCATTTCTGCAGCCATGGGAACACGAGTGGGAGCACATTAGCTAAGCACCTAAAAGTGTCGACTCAGGCCTTTTGTCCCCGTAGACCTCTTCAGTGTGTTATTTTCCCTGCGTGTTCCCATAAGTACTGCTTACTGCTGATGGGGATTAAATGCATGGTGGTCGAGCATACAGTAATAGCTTAATGTCCAATTTAGAAATACTTGGATCCATAATGCTTTGCTGTTATTCCCCCAAGGGGGAAAGCAAAGTCATTACTCACTTCTTCCAGTTTCCAGCGATTGATGAGACGTAGATATGCACCAGGCCGGCCTGTGAATCTGTCAACCAAGGAAAAAAACAACAACAGCAGGAGTTGCTGCATCACATAAAATAAAACGGGAAAAAAAAGACAACCTCTCAGGTCTACGCTTCCGGCTTCACTTCAAGCTTAATAAAGCAGAGACATCTTTCTGCTCTAAGATGTAAATGTAATTAAATGGATCTGGTGGTCAAAACTGTGAAAGTCTCTGAAGTGGGTGCCATAAAACCAGGTTTGAGCTTTTTCTAATCTTCATATTGAGACTTTTCTGGCACTGTAAGAGCTGAGACCACTCTGTGTCCCCTGGGAGCTCTATTCGGCAATAATAAATCAGTCTTATGATGCACTAAGATTCTATCTATTTGTCTGAGTGATAATATCATATCTGTCTTTATTGTTTCTCAGTTGGCTCACACGTCTACATTTCTGCTTCCCCCAAATGTCTGTGAGTTTTATCGCTGAATTTGGATGTGCTACAGTGACCCCATGATACAACTTTTCAGTAACACACATGTTGGTAAGGGGCAGGATACCCACCCAAACTAAACCATCATACATTGAAATTCTCATTACATTCTCATTATATTACAGGAGCACATTGCAGTCACAAAAAACACCCCAAAAGACCCAATCCTGTAATTATAGCACACCATCTCATAATCACAATCCCAAGAAAGGTTATGGTGGTTTTCCATCATCATCACACTTGAGAGGAAAGAGACCATAGTGCTGCCTGATTTAACATAATAAATGTTGGCTCTGTTTATACGCACAATGTACTGTAATTGCCTGCGGTCACACCTTTTGGTTTGTAATTGTACTTTTTCATGTGTGGTATGATGACTTCTTTTTAAGATTATTCTTTGGCCATTTTAATACTTTTATTTGACAGTGAAAGTGGAGCTTGATGAGGAGGAAATGAGGGGAAAGTGAGGAGGGAATTTAACATGGGAATTGCCTGGTCAGGGCGTATGCACGCGAAACTCTTGGCTGTCAGGTCACCCCGTGATACAGTGTCCTGTGTCTTATGTGGTACACTTGTGATAGCGTCTTGCCTCATGAGAACAACCTTTTGCTCCCCATTTATTGTGTATTTGTATTTGGACTTTACATTTTGGAAAATAAGTATGTTGAATTAGCTATTTACCAATGCATTACAATTCCTGCCCTACATTCCAATTTGGCATTTGCTCGTATTTATGAATTGGTTTTCTGACAATTACAAGAGTTTTTGTAATAACTATGAGATCCAGATCTCGTAATTTTCTTTGCGGCATGAGATAAAATAGTTCCCGTCTTGATAACAGGTCAGAGTTGTCATAACAGTTTTAAGTAATACGTTAAAGGTAATTTTAATTTAAGGCGCAGGCCCACAAGTCTACAGTGAAACATTTAGTTTGTACATCCTGAAAAACAGACACCCCGGTTATATTCGTTATCACTGCATGACTGCGTGACTTCTGCAGTGGCACATGCGGCACTGTGTTTGTGACTCACCTCCCCAAAAAGAAGGCGATGTAGAAAGTTGAACTGTTGAGATTGACAAACTGAAAAAGGAACATCTTGAGAGTAAAGCTGTTTTCCCACTCTGACTCTGTCCTGGGCTGCTCTGTGGCGGCACACACAGAAAAGAAGGGATGAGGAGAAACAAATAAAAGCAAAATATCTATATTAGTACAAGTCTGTCAAAACTGCATACAGACAAGAGGATTTTAATGAGATTTAAGAGTTTACTTGATGACAATCATAATTTTTTGAACTGAAAACACCTGTGTACAGTAGTAGTAAACATAATCAACACACGTTTTAGCCTTTAGAACATCAGATCTGGTTCAGCCAACTTACCTAAATTTGTGAGTAGGAGAGCAACTTTTTCATAGAGCTGAAAAACAGGGAGAACTTCAATTGGTTTCTAATTGCACTTTTAAAAATTTGACTAAGAGAGTAATTTATTTCTGTCTAACAACTGAATTACAAACATATGTATATATATTGCCAGGAGAAAATATATAAATATATACGTATATACATATAGATACAGACACACACACACACACACACACACACACACACACACACACACACACACACACACACACACACACACACACACACACACACACACACACACACACACACATACACACATATATATACATACATACTTTTATATATGGATATATCTATATATATATATATCATATATATATATATACATATATCTATATAGATATGTACATGTATGCGCACAACTATATGTATGAAAGTTTGGCCGTTACATGTACAAAAAGCAACACAAAAAACCTTTTGTGTTTCAGTATCTTTCGTTGAGTCATGATTTTTGCCTCCTGAAATGAATTTAACTACGACACCATTTTGTATCTCTGCACCACCATGGACAGCAGAAACTCACCACGTTGAGGAGCATGATGACGCAGAAGTTGATGCACACTGCCGTGCCCGTGGTCGCCACCTGAGAGTTGTTCCTGATGAGAGCCCAGCCGAAGGCGGCGAAGGTGCTGACGGTGATCACGCGGTAAATGACGATGCCAAAAACGGCGGCGATCACAATCAGTATCTGTGACATCATAGTGACATGAAAAAAGACCACTAATAAAAAAAAAAAAAATATCAATTTTGAATTGCACTTGGAAAGCAAATAAATGATCAAGTGCTTTACAATATACTGTCCATGAAAACAGATATATTATAACTTTCATTCGGAGAAGTCTATTACATATAACACTTGAGAATATGCTGTTGTCAAAGTAAACAGTTGATGCATTTTGTTTATCCAGAATTTGCCAAAAATGTATTCCTGTGCAAACAAATAGCAACTGATATGAAAATTAAGAACATGTTGGATAAGTAAGAAAATTCAATTGTCAAAAAATATTTAAACCTGCACAGGGGAAATGTGGTGACAGGGCTTTTTATTTGCATAAATAAGGCTCTATAAGAGAGGGTGAATATAAAGGTGAGAGTGGCACACCTCATATTTATTTAGACAAGAAACTCACCATAAAGAAAATTCCGGACGTTGAGACCATGAGGCGACTGTATTTGTCGGTGAAGGCCTGGTAAGGCTCGGGCTTTCCAGATATGGGGTTCATCCTCTCCTTCTTGGAGTATTTGGCCTCAAACTGGGGGCGTATTTCTTCCTGAACGACAAGGGACACGACTTGTGAGAAAAATCAGCTAATAAAGTGAAGGGCTTGATTAGGTAGGTATCGGATATGAAGTACTATAGATCAGGTATTTCTAAAAGTAGAGGCAAAGTGGAAGAAAATGATGAACTGCAAAATGTGGAACAAATATAAACTAAAATTATTTCCAGAAAAAAACACTAGACATACAGCATATGTGCTAAATCATCCTATTATGTGACTAACATATATGGTTAATTCTTATTTGAATTTTATTTCCAATAAAAATCTGACAACTCTGCAAACAGAGAGTTAAATATTAGCACAAACCACTAAAGATGGACATTTCTGACTAAATTGGGCAAATGCTGTTAGTCTAAAAAGGTAGACCTATAGTGACATTATAAAAAAGAATGTATTAAATACTGAACACTTTGAGGATCCATACAATTATCAGCATTCTTTGTGGTAATATTGTGCTTAGAAGTTAATTCTATGTCATTGAAACTACGAGTTTATAACTAAGTCACAGCCACTTTGACCAAATACCAGAATCTGAGTTTATCATCTGTTTCGTCATCTGTTCTGTACGAAGCAGACGATTCTGAGTCATTTTCACACCCACAAAGGGAAGGCCTTCAAAGATCACATTCACCAGCTGAAGTATGAGGACTGTGTGGGTTTTGTTTGAGCTTTCGTTACAAATGTGTTAAAATTGTACATTATTAGTGAGTCATACATTCATTTGAGGCAGACTATGTTAATGAAGGTAAATACATAATAAAAGGTGGGAGTAGAGAAGCATTTTTCCAGGGCAGACCTGCTGTGAGGGCATCATTGTTTGAGGTCAAAGTTCAGGAAGAATTTATCTAAATTGAACTGCAAACAAAGAGATCTAAATAGAAATATAAAAGGTTTTGTCTTTTTATTCCTAAATTCTTTCCCCAACATTCATCATTCATCATATTTGGCAACAGGTACAGAAACAAGTACAGTAAATACGTCACCTCCTCTTCCTCCCAGTCAATGAGGTCCCAGTCGTATGCGAGGACAGCTCTGCGTCTCTTCCAGAACTCCAGGAAGACTGTTGCTGGAGAACATGAATAAAATAAGGTCAGTATACGTGACCATGTGTGTTCCTCCTAAATACTCCCCATTATGATTGTGATTTTAGATACTTGTCTCTCAAGAAGAGCCAATATTCTATTTGTTTAATTTTTGGTAAAACATTTGCATACTATTTTCCAGTTCGTACTTGCTTGCTCTAATTGTTTTTCTGATTTATTGTTATGGCTGTAAGGTTTCTTTCTGTTTTATTTCTGTCCACTTGGGGGTAGTGGAAGAAGCTATAAACAACACATTATTGAAACATTATCACCTTATGAAGCGGTTATAGCTAACGTGTCGGCAAAGATTTACCCACTTAACTTCCAGCAGACATGGAAAACATTAGCATTGTTTTTGAGTAATGTTTGTGCCCACCAGATGAATATAAATCCAAAATGTATTTCAGGCTCTCCTACACTTTTTAGCTCGGTTTTTAGTCTCCACCATCCTCAGAGGAAAATGTTTAGCTACAAAATACTACCCAATGTTTACTAGTCCTAAACCTTCTCTGCCTGCTGCTTGGTTTGTGTTTTGTTAAACCACAATCTGCTTTTGCAAGAAATGAGTCTAATGAGAGAAGGAAGAGTAAATCAAAATAACATTGTTGTGGGTCGTCAAACCAAAACAATGAGCTGAAAGATTGTAAAATGCACCATATAACACAGCGGAACTGCAGAGTTGGCTGATAATTCTCTGTAGGTTTGTCAACACGAGTGACTTCTTTGTCTACTACACAGTCATTTGATCCATTGTTAAAACTGGCACAATAAAAGCGACATAATCAGTCCGTGTTGATTGTCATGAGGCAGAGTCGCACTGAAGTGCTGTTTGAAGCAGTGTTTACAATGCATGATGACATTTATTCTCTATCAAACAGACAGGTCGCTCACAGAGACCATGTGCTGAGGCATGGAGGGCAGGTCTTGCTGAACAAAGTCCTGCGGATAGCTCACTTATTGCACACATTTACCTGCCTCTCCTCTGAAAGCTGCAGCAGTATTCCTACTCTCAAAAGAAGCCTTGATCGTCATTATTTCTAACACACTTTTAGTTGATTTTCTCTGTCATGTCCAGGTCCCTGTTGACCGTACAGTAGAGTAAGATGTTTTGGAAGTGAAGGGTCAGCTGCCTGAGAAGGGCACCGCTTTCCATGGGGAGCCGGCAGGGGAGCGCACATCTGAGGAGCCTTAATGAAGGGATTTGAGTGGATTCTCTGCTGCAGTTGAACCCAAAAATATATTCATTTGGATAACAGCACCAACAGCACGGAGAGGCAGTAACTAGAAGGTCAGAACATACACTTTCTTTTAGACTTTTATTTGATAAAAATGGTAAACTCGAACGTGTTTGCAGACTTCAGGCTGGGTTCTGGCATTTCTCGGCAGCTGTGAAAACAGCTTTATACTTCCACTTCACAGATTCATTACAGGTGTCCTTGTTGTTAGTCTGTGTGTTGATCTTTACGTGTACAATGTCTAATATGCGTATACATTGTATATATATTTGTTATATATTTTACCCTGCTGAATGAAGTCTCAGATCTTTTATTGAGCTGTATATCCTTGACCATACACATTTTCTCAATATTTTCCATTCATTTAAAAAAATATTTTTTTTTATAGTTTTCATAAATAATGACAAATAAATTAAATATGTTGCTATTTAGCAGTATTTCATGGCTGCCATTACTATAAAAAAAGAAAACCTGTCTCTTACAAATAGTTTGACTTTGTAATAGTTAAAGTTCAACATGTTCTTACATGTAACTTAATTAAGGGCTGTCAAAGTTATCGTGCAAGTAAGATACATTATCTCTGCCTTTTCATGCCATAATAAACATTTATTATCACATTACTGTGATAAAAATTCCCTTTTAAGATAGCATTTTACATAAGCAGGTTTATTTTCAGTGGTAATACCTTGAAAATGTCGTTACCTTTAAACTCATACAGTATCCACACCTGAAAAAAGGTTTCTACACAGCTCTAGCCAGATTAGAAATCTTTATTTGAATTTAATCCAATGCAAATTGACTTTAATTTCGTGTTTATACTGTCATGAAAAGTAAAACAAATTTCAGTGTTTCTATTGGTTGTGCAAAGCTGCACAGACAAAGCTGCTTCTTTCCTTCCACACTGTACTGTTACGTGCTGCTGTGGCTAACGCCTGGGACACACTGCCTGCATGGCGTATGCGTGACCGCTGCCTCCCCTAAACCACCGCGGCTTGCTTGTGTGTGTGTGTTCACACTGCCAGTGTGTCTGCTGATACAATCAGTCCAATCTTTCTACACTGAGTTTCCCTTAGATGATAGCCATCAGTAATCAAATGCTTGAGTTCTGATAAGACAAGAGTTGTAACCAAAAAGCAGCCATGTGAATTTTGTTTATCTTTGGTCAGAGCAGAACACACGTGCACACACACACACACACACACACACACACACACACACACACACACACACACACACACACACACACACACACACACACACACACACACACACACACACACACACACACACACACACACACACACACACGTCATCATAGATCTTTTCCCTGTTGATTTTTTTTCAGTGAACTGCGCAGGGAAAACATAATAAAAATAGAAAATATTAAATATATTTTTGGAATCTGTCCAGCCCAGCTCATGCTTTACTGAACTGGTGGTAGACTCCAGTGTTTGAAAGGAGAAAATGCCAGTGTAGTGCTGTGAAGCTGGTCCGAGGTTGTACGGGTGATTTTTTTTTTTTTTTGCCCTCAGCTCTAAACAGTGTTTGATGAACTTCACAGGGATTTTTCTGCGTCTGTTTCATTAACATTTTTTTTGCTAAATAGAACCTGAATTTGAATGGACTGAGAGTTGTGCTGTTTTCATCATCCGCTTCCAAGTTTTCTTTCCCCTTTTGGACTGGTTGCACTCACCTCACGAATACTATACAACATGAGTAACTACTCTTTGTCACATTAACTTCTCTTCAAAGCCAAACTATAACAAAACACAAATCAGACCTGATCCTTTTGAAAAATGTAGTCTTTGCCCTGCAAGTAAATAAATGAAAATGTCTGTCCTCGCCTGCACAGCGAGTCTTTTGGAGCAGCGACGGATCTGCCTGATGGGCTTCCTCCAGAACCAGAACCTGACTCTGGGCTTCTCTCAGCCAGAGGTCACCTACTGGGAGTCAACACCACAGCCTTCATCAGCTGGTATTGTAACATTTCCCATGACTGTTCAGTAAAGGTTCTATATTTTTAAAGTATAGATAATCTAGTTTGTCAAACTGCTCGACAAGTAACATCTAAAACTTTAAAGACACACATACAACTTCTAATTCAGTCCCACTGTAGCTGTAATCCACCATAAAACATGTATGAGTGTGGAAAAACAGATTGGGTTTCAACTGCCGTGAGGACAATTGTCTGAATATGTCCGAGTGTGTAAATTATTAACACACAGTAACGCAACACTGAGCCACAGGAACGTGCTCTCATTTCTGGATTTCAGTACCTTGCCTTTGTATATTAGATTTAAGCTCATGTACAGGTTTAAATTCTGTACTTCTTCTCTCCTCTTTACCCCTCAACAGTTAACAACACCATCATCGTGCTGGGCGTGTTGACCTTTGCCCTGCAGCTGTCTTTAGTTCTGTTCTTCCTGGTGAGATGTTGGAGACTTGACAATAGAGTACGAGAAGCTCTCAAACACCCAGACTCTGCTAACAAGCTCATTGGTGAGAATTTGTGCTGCAGGAGTTTTTTATTCTTATTTTGGGCTGAAATTTACAAATCCTAAAAGCTTACGATGATATGGCAAGATCCAATAAAAGACTGTATTGCTGTTTTTATTTTAATGTAACTGCAATGCAATGCTGAAAATACAAGCTACACATTTCACACCTCCAGGTCTGTTTGTGTAGAATATTTTGCAACACATATCAATAATTAAATATTTTGAGATATCACAAAAGGAGAGAATTTCTTATCTTCTCCCCATGTTAAGTTGAACAGTGGCAAAGAGCACATAAATCAAGTAGTTTGTACAGGATAGAAAATAATATTTTTCAGCTGTATCTTGTATTTTTTGCGAGTGGAGTGATTTTGGATTCATCTTCCTTTCTTTTGTATTTATTCAGACCCCCCATTCTTTCACCCGGACATTTATAAACCGCCCACATATCGGCCTTGTAATGACGCTGCTGTTGCTTCATCACGTGCCAAGGCTGCAGCAGTGAAGAAATATGAATACGCCTCAGACTCTCTGGGTGGACCTTCCATACACTGGGACCTTGTTCAGTGCTGAAAGCACCTGATACATCTACCTGGCTTTTACACAATGAAAATTAGGTTACATGAAAAGCAATTAAATATGAGATTTCTTTTAACATTTTGATAGTAGGTAGATTTTTGGAGATGTCTTTCTGATGTTTTTTCAAAGTTCAATGATAAAGAAAATGAAGTTATAGCTGTATTAATAAAATTGTTTATATAAAGAATGGCTCAAATGACCGTGTATGTAAACGCATCGATAACCCACAAAAAAACCCACATTGGATATATCACCAAATCAGCAGCTTATGTTAGTTCTGTTTTAGCATCTTTCAGCTCATTGTTTTGGTTTCATGGCCTTCAGCTTTAATATTTGTTGTTTGTTGTTGTCAGCAATAGCAGGTTTTTGTCTTCATAAAAAAAAATCTATGATAAATCCACTTTACAGTACCTTCCCAACAGCACACAACACATTAAAGAAATTAGTTGCGAAAGATCCAGATATTTCCCTCAGTAATTGGTGGAGACCAAAACAGAGCTAAAAGGGGAGTTAATCTTTGACTTACAGTCACCAGGTGTGTTTGCTGGGTGCATTTGGGTGAACAGGCAACTTTTTGCTTTTTTATTTTGTGTTTGTTTTGCCACTCTTAAGGGCAAAAAGTCTACTAATGTAGGTTTGAAATGTTCACATTTCTTAAACCATCTTGAAGTGTTTCTAAAAGGTGTCACATGTTTAAAGTGCAGAAATAGTGACTTAGTGAAGAGACTTACCCCAAACAGCCATGAATACAGCAAAGAAAACAGTTGCCCCGTTGTCGAAGAGATGGGTGACCTTCAAATACGAACATGAAGACATTAACATTTAATGTTAATTTCTGAATACTAAATTTTTTTATTGAAAGACCTACTCTCCAACACAAACTTAAAACCACATACTGATACACTTGGTTGTGACAGTAACACATGTTCCATGAATACGCTGACAAAGTGTACAACTTTACAGCTCTTCGGAACATTTTGTCCTTTTCCTCTGGTGACAGTACCTTGGCGTAGATGCAGCTGTCTGACAGTCTCAGGTAGGGGCAGTACTGGTCACAGATGGGGCACATGATGATGTCAGTGGCCTGGCAGATTTCTTTGCTGGAAAAACAACAGACAACAAATTCTGGTGGAGCTGGTATTACAATGTCCAGGAAGCGTCAAAGTGCCTCAGAGTAACATAGAAAAAGCTGCAGTAGGACAACTTTGACAAAACTTCATTTAAATGTGTTCTGTATATCTGTACAGTTTTTATACAAGTGACTGATGAAATTAGGTTCTTTAAAAATCCTGCAGAAACTTTATTTCCTTCAAGTTAAACTGCATTCAATTTTATCAGTCACAGGTTACAATTTCCCACCGTAGCCTTATCTATAATGTAAAATTAGTTTTGCATTAAGAAAAGCTACCTTTTCACAAACTATCTGACTGTCTGATCTATACTTATTGACCATCTGTGCAGCAAAAAAACGCAACAGTTCGAGGCAGATAAGGCTCCTGTAGCAACTCAATATATGACTGCCGGCTCGATAGGGATGCATATTTTTATCGAAAAAGAGAGGAGGTGTGTTTACCTGACCTGGCAGTGCTCCACAGTGAAAAGACCATACAGAAATACCAGCAGGCCGACCAAAGCTGCAGGGAACAGCATCCCAGTGTACCAGCCGAGCCAGGCGAAGTAAAGACCAATCTTCTCCCCAAAATACCTCCTGAAACGACAGCCAAGCACAAGAGGAACAGGGCTGACTCATTCTTCAGTGGGAAAAGCCTTAAAAATACTTCAAATAAAATGATACTGTAGCTGGTAAAACAGCAGATACGTCCTGATATCTTAACAAAACAAAGTGTATAATTTTGGGGTATCTCCTTTCGTCCAAAATGCTCTGTGACACTGTTTGCATTTTGTCTTTTGATCGTTAGTAACTTGTCCGTGATCATAAGACTCAAACACAAAATGTATTCATAAACAATGGCCAGATTGCTGAAATTTCAGTCGAAGCGGACCTCTTACTCCACCTTCATTTGCAAATGCCTCAACATATTTTTGTTGTCTTCCATTTCATACAATAGAAAACTAGTACAGTCACATTTGAAGAATTTTAGTACCAAAATATTGGTTGTCGTGTCTTTCAAAGAATCTACGTTGGCCGCGAAACTCACAAAAAATATAAAAGGCCCTCTCGTACGCCAGCTTGGTTTGTCCTTTCTGGGTGGACGGAACGATTCTTTGTTTCAGGTGATTATGCACGAATGAAAACATAATTATGAATATCATACTAAATTTCTGCCAATACATCCCACTAAATCCCACACAATGAACCATTACCACAGTTAAGAGAGCTCTATTCAAAGTCAGCTTATTCCACTGGGTTGTGATAAAAAATAAATCTAGATGGAGGCGTTGATGAACTGTATTTATTGCACTGCTACATGTTTGGATTTTAAATATAGTTTGAAATTTTGCTGTCTGATTGTAGTTACCTGATGAGGTCCAGCGGTTGGTACTTGTACCAAACCCCCCACCAGGCCCAACACTCGTACAGCAGGTGCCGATGGTTCTCTGCTCCATGTGTTCTGATGGAGTTTGTGCTGTGGTAGCTCCCCTGTAAAAATGTGCATACATATGTACATAGATTATTAATCTACAGCATGTGTTGGTGTAATATTAATAAATGGAATCACCAGCAATACTGTGCATGTCAGAGCAAGCAATGATGACTTCAAAACAGGTGGCAGAACTGAATGACTGAATGGCTTTAAGGAGAGCAGCTGAATTACCTCATGAAGAGGAAAGGCTGCCTCATATGAATTATTGCTCAAAAGACGATTAAGCCCTGCAATCAAAAAGAGAAAATCATGAAAGAAGAGGCAGAGACGCCCGATGCTGTAAGTCAGGCAGTGTAGGAGATGCCAAGTACTGTACATTTGTATTGAAAAATATAGCTACTGCTTGAACGTGATCTGTTGAAATTCAAATGTAACTGATCGAGCCTTTACTCCAGTCGAAGGCGCTTCACTCAATAAAGTTTCCTACATTGGTCCCGGGATGACAGGAAATATTGGAAAATATGAAACCCAATGGATTTTAATTAAAAATAGAAAGAGTCAAAAAAATAGCTTGCCTGCAGTTGGAAGTTTTGCACAGATCGTTCTTAGTGGTCTCTGATGGATGTGAAATGCTTTTTAGGCTGCAGGGAAATTTTTGTTGCAATACCACAATTGACCACATCAAGCTCTCTTAACACGGGGCAATCAAAAAGGTCTGAGACTGCTTCTGTTGGACGTCGTGACGTGCATGGAATAAGAGGAAGTTACAACTTTTTTGAGTAACTTCCAAGTCACGTTGCTTGATCTACCCTGGCACATGCGTGCTTGTTGTTCTCTAAGTAAACTAAGCTATTGTTCACTTTGCTGATGGAGAATGGAGAAAACTATCAATCTGTAATTAACAGATAATTATGAAGGAGTTTGAAGAACCATTTTGAACTCACCACCACAGTTGGAAAAATCATAGAGGCTGCAAATATGCTAAATTTGAATATTTTTTTGTACTATTGCTTACCCTGTTCAATGAATGAACACACTAAATGTCAGATGTTCTCTAGTTAATGCTCCCCCGCCGTTTCACTTCCACTCCATTTTGACTATTCCTGGCATTTTCATCACGTCCAGACAAAAACTCACCCATCTTATTCTTCCCTTCCTCATATTTGACCCGCTGGAGGATGTGGTGGACAATGCGACTTCTGGTGGCGTTGTTAAAAAATGTGTCTTTGTTGTGGATGATGAAACTGCAGTGAAACAAACCAATTATTACAAATCTGTCTGCCGTAAATGCTATTTCGTTTCTATGTGTGCATTCGTGCCAATTTGCATGCAGACAGAATTTCCAAAGGCAAAAGTACAAAAGAGGAAATGGAAAATGTACCAGCTGGCAGTGTAAGATAAAATTCAAGCCATTTGTTAGGGTTGAGTTTTAGTTCTGTAAAAACTCACTGGTGGATTCTTGATCGACTGAAGGGGGCGGTAAAGCTCTCATTCTCCTCCAGGTCGGGTAGGGTGTTATTGTCGAACTTCATGGGCTTGCGAGGAAGCCAGCCACGAAATTTGTTGATGCGTTTCTCCATCCTGCAAGAGAACTTTCCGTTAAAGCTGCAGCAGCACAGTTTTGCTTCCTCAACTCACAAGTAGTTTCTTAGACTGAACACTGACCTGCTCATAAACTTGTGGCGTCGGTGCATGTAAAATATTTTCCTCCTGCAACATGGGGGGTACGGAAAAAAAAAAAACTTATGACAGGATTATATAATGTAGCTCCATAATAAGGGTAATAACAACGAGTACTACTGCTACTAGTATTGTTAATACTGCTTCTATTGCTGTTGGAGTAGTCGCTCTGCTTGTCATGCTGTTCATATCACTGCTATTCATAATAGATACTAATACGCATAAATCGTTTCTGTTGTGTATTAAAACATAATAAAAATTCCTGCTTTTGATCAACACCATTCTGCTGATCGACAATTAGTGGCCATAATGCGCACAGAAACACAGCAACGTAGTGACATAGGCAGCGAAGAAGTGGACTACAAGCAAGCAAACGTCGATGAAAGCAATGTAGGATTTAAAAGATTGAAAAAGATCAGCTTTGCAAATGTTTTATGATGAAGGAAATGCATTTAACACTTTTTAAAAAAAAACTTTTTATTGAGACACTGAATGTAAACATAACTTTTGCTTGTTCACAAGGAGACTCCGCAGGGTACCTTTAATTTTTTTCTTTCATTATAAGAAATTTTGTCTCACCTAAAAGGCATGCGAATGTTCATGAGCTCTGCGTAGCGACAGAGAACATCCCATGGCGCATGAAGCTTGAGGAAGATCATGTCACTGTTTGTTAAAGAGGCCTGTAAAGAAGACAAACGCACACACACGCACAAACAAAAATGTAATTTCAGCAAATAAGATAAGATAATAAAAACTGGGAGGGCAGTGAAATATGTCAGCACCAGCTGTGCAAAATCAGTATGTTTCTAGGGATACTTTTTCTTTCTGTTTGCTCTGCCTGGTAAAGTAGGAGTCTGTCTGAAGGTACATGAATCAGGATTTAACTGCAGGGAACTAAAAATAACTAAATGACTCCAAGAAACATGAGTGAGCTGAAGGTTGAGGGCGATAACATCTTCCCCTGCATGTTCTAGATAATGGTGACCTTGATGCCACAGCATCAGCAAACAGTGCTGAAGTTAACACAGATCACAACAGCCACATTTTCCACTCTTTCAAGTGACACTTGAAATGCTAAATAAGAGGCAGCAGCAGAGAAAATGGCTATCAGCACATTTGTTTTGGCTCATTGAGTGGTAGCTCACCAGTGAATGTCACAACAGCACTCGGCTATGAGAGCCGGCACAAAGGCTCGGAGCATTTTAAAAATTCAGCAATCTGGCCATTGAGATTACATGCATTATAGGACTGAGCATTCAATAGCTTCTCCACACGGATTGGTATTGATGTTGCTCGTGTTGTACATTATAAATGCAGCTGCAGGTTGGCCGAAGTGCAGGAACCTATCATGCTTCTCATTTATTTGCAGTCATCAGGTTTTAAAGAACTGCACTATTTTTGCTTTGCAACTTGGCCATGAAACCCCACTCTTCATCTTGAGGCTCCATGATTATAACTTCTGCCCTGAAGAGGTGCCTTTGAGCAAGACATTTAATCCCTACCAGTTGAGGGAGAGCTGCATTGTGGCTAAATCTGACCTTTTATGCAAACGAAGGGCAACAGACAAACATGGTGTGTTATTAAATTATTAATAAATTCAAGTTTGAGTAGTTCATCGACTTTAGTGGTTACATCTTTGAAAATATGATCATATTTTTGCTCTCCTTCATCACATGCTCCTGTAAATCAAAGCTGGATTTCTGCTGGCCAGACACAATCACTCATTTTAAACACATTTTAAAGGTGCTTCATTTAGTATTGTATATCATGAATGGGTCAGATGACAATGTGTCATGTGTATTAGCCTTTTTTTTTAGCTGCAGCAGTAAAGCAGGCTCTGGAAGAGAGAGCTGAGTCAAAAGGCAAAGCTCTCAATTTACCAGTCGGTCTCCGTTCCAACCCTCACCTGTGCTCATGAGCCTTGGGTAGTGACCGAAAGAATAAGATCATGGTTACAATTTGCGGCCTCAGCCTTAGAGATAGGGTAAGGACCTCCAACATCTGGAGAGAGCTTGGAGTGGAGTCGCTACTACTTTGCATCGATTGGACCTTTTGGCATCTGATCAGGATGCCTCCTGGGTGCCTCCCTTTAATAAGCCTCACTTATTTACTTGCTCAGCACCATCAGGAACACAAAGTTGGTGACTAGTGCATGAACACAGAAGAAGCCAAATTTTGCTCTCCAGTGGTGAGAAACACCAGTCGCTGAATACTTTACCTCCTTTTCCATTAGCAAGCCCTCTGCACGGATGTTCCGCTCAAATATCTCCCTCTTTTCTGACTGCGAACTGGACTTCCTGTAGACTAGGATGTAGTCAATGCGACTCTTTCCATCGCTGAAGCAGAGGCCGCTGGACCTGCTCCTCCCCTGAGGACAGACACACGTCCAGACGATCAGAAAAGAATAACTGGCCATTAATAGGAAGAGTCATTTACCTTTTTTTAAATCCCTTTTAATCCATTTGGGTGGATGAATAAGTGGGTGTTACCTGAGCTGTCACAAGACTAATACTGTCTAAAACAAGCACATATCTTTAACTGGGACTGGAAAGAGCAGCGACTCTTTACTTTCACCACTGACCTCTGGGACGCCTGAATCAGACTTTGTGTTGTCATCGAGAAGGCTGCTGTGATTTCCCGGGTTCTGCAGGGTGGAGTCATCGTCTTTGGACGGGCTGCTAATGCCCTCCGATCTTTCCCTGTCAAGCAGCACATGAACGTCCTTCACAGCTGGAGGGAAGACGGATGACGGAATGGGTGAAATTACATTGTGCAATTACAGTAAAATGCGAACACGGAATGGACACAGAAACACACTTGCAGTTATCTAAAGCTGATCTAATGTTGACCCCCCTCGGCCCCCCTCAGTTAACACATACTGTAGAAGGCTTTAAGAAAACTTTCTCTAAAAACAACTGCATGCTCTTATTGGAAACGACACTGATTAGAGTAAATCAAAGCATTAAAGTTGAAGCCTAAACAATTAGCTAAAAGGCTTAAAAATGCTGAGGAAAGCTGCAGAGTAAGATGGTAATTCACTGCAAACAACACCTTTTACATTGCACATAATAGATTGACACATGCTCATAATGAAATATTCTTTCATGCAGCTTCAAGCTAAATGTTGAATATTTTAGAGAGGATACTACCAATAAATTAATCCTTTTACTAGGCTATATACGGGATCAATCGTTTGATTACTCTGTGCTGTCTCATCTCACAATATATATATATATATATTTTTTTATCTTGAATCAAGATTCATAAGGATGCAAAAATAGTCATTTTCTAAACTTCTGAAAGGACAGTTCATGTGTAGGGGGAAGAGATTTGATCAATAAACACAAATATTGAACACCTTTATGTACTGTAATCATAGCTGCGGCCACATCCACTGCAACTTTTGGTTTTTATTTGTACTGGGATGGCCTTTTATTACCTTTATTTATAAGGTAATAATGATTTATTAGTTAAAATGTTTACCACTACCTTGCTGTCAACTTAGCTCACAGTGATGAAATACACGGGTCTAAGGGTTCAGTTCTTACACAAACACACAGTCCTGCTGTACACACTGAAAGCTGCGCTCTACAACACTGACTTCTCTTGATAATGGGCCATGACTGAAACTGGAAGGTACCAGAAGTGAACAGACATTGCAGGCCCTGTTGGTGGCAGTGGGTCTCACCCAGTGGAGGCACATCGTCTTGAGTACTGGAATCGGGGGCTTCGGCCAAGGACTCCTCCATGATGTCGGCCTTCCCGCAGGAGGGGAAGGCGAGAGGTCTGTCCGCTGCCTGGTAGCCGGAGGCCGAAGGCTGCAGCGGGACTCGGTGTCGGTGGGGGCTCTGCCGCTGGGGCTCAGACCCATGTAGAGATAAACTCACACCTAAAAGGACACACAGAAGTTCATTACAAATTGTTTCCTTGTGTTTTGATACCTTAGTAGTCCTCTGGTACTGCTTCTTGTCCTTCTGCAACCTCTTATTTGCTCTCACTTTGAAGGCACAACAAAAAGTCTGGTACAAGACATGTCAGCAACTGGCAGCAAAGTATTGACTGAGTCAACTGTATTGATCAGCCTTGATCTATCAGTCAGCATTGATATATTAGTGTCACTGCATTGTGAGGAAGCACAAAGTCAACACCAACTCACTACTATCTGTTTATTGCTAATGGTAACCGTTGGCCCGTGACCATTCTGACAAGAACTTTGCCTCGAGATCATGTTTGACAGCAGCAGAGTGTTAAGAAGTGTGAGACCAGTATTAAACCTCCTGAGCATGTTGAATATATTCTGCGTAATGCAGAAACAAATGCAGAAGCTAAAAAAGGTTTGTACTTCATGCAAAAGGGGAGCGATTTAAATTTAAGTGAAATCCGGTAGTTCTCCATTGCAGCATAACCATGGTAGTAACCTGATACTAACATCTGCAGCTAGGAGGTTTGTAAATGTCTCTAAAGAATATACAACTCAGAATACAAACTGAATTAGCCTTGAAAAGAGCTAAAAGCTTCATGAACAGATAACAGTATAAGGCTGGCGATAAATTCCTAAAACAGGTTCACAGAACTGGGCAGGATAACCGTTCTCACAACCACACATTTTACAAAATGTGGCATGAAATGAGGAGCAGGAATATAGTGAATAAATCATGTGAGAAAGAAACATCTGCGAAAGTAAAAAAAAAAAAGAAAAGAAGAAAACTCTGCAACTTTTACCTCCTTAAGAAGGATTAACCTTGAACGACTTTTAAAAGACACACTCTCCATGGGAACAAGTTAATTAGGTCTATTTGTCAACAAGACATTGTCCCTTGAACGGAAAAATTATTCAAAGCTTAACAAAACTGCTTCAATGAACTCAGTCTGAACAGGTCTGTTCTCTTACTTTCAGTCCTCTGGAGAGGAGGTCTTCAGTGACGAGAAGGTGGCTGTCTGGTATGTGCGCTGAATTTTTGTTGACAGTAAAGGTGACTCAGCTTAATTTTTCTGCTGAGCCGTAGTTACGGGTAGAGAGATAGAGGCTGGGGTACATCTTGGATTTTAATCAGCTGTTGATGCTTTGGAACATTGGAGTCCATCGTTGCAGGCAGAAGAAAGATGATAAATTTCATGCCAGTGAAAAATCTGTGCTCAGCATCCTCTTCCTTTACTCTGGGTGGTAGTAAACATTTCACTTCACTGGAATACATGATATAGGCCTACTTTCTAAACTGGAGCAGCAGCGGTCAGAGAGAGCAACGCTGGAAAACATTCACGTGAATCTAAGGTGAAGGTGATCATTCAGGGCATCATTAGCCTTGTAAGGAAGCCCATTTCTGCCAATAGGTGAAAAGATTAGGAGAGTCCATCCATCCATCCATCCATCCATCCATCCATCCATCCATCCATCCATCCATCCATCCATCCATCCATCCATCCATCATCTTCCATCTAATCCGGGGTCGGGTCGTAGTGGCAGCAGGCCAAGCAAGCTGACCCAGACTTCCCTCGCCCCCGCAACACTTTCCAGCTCATGCTGGGGGATCCCGAGGTGTTCCCAGGCCAGCTGGGAGATATGATCCCTCCAGTGTGTCCTGGGTCTTCCCCGGGGTCTCCTGCCAGTTGGGCGTGCCCGGAAAACCTCCAGAGGGAGGCGCCCAGGAGGATCCTGATCAGATGCCCGAACCACCTCAGTTGACTCATTTCGACGCAAAGGAGTAGCACCTCAACTCCAAGTTCCCTCCTGATGTCCAAACTCCTTACCCTGTCCCTAAGGCTGAGCCCGGCCACCCTACGGAGGAAACTCAATTCAGCCGCTTGTAGCCGCGACGATTAGGAGAGTCATGATGTTAAAAATAAATTATGAAAGGTCAAAACTTTGATTTACAGTTAATGGTCACAATTATCTGAATCAAATCAAATAACAATTTTGACTTTTTAATCTAAATAAAAAAATATATATAATTTGGACTACTTAATCAACATTTTTATTGTTTTATCATAATTTTGACTTTCGGTGTCATAATTTTGACTTATAAATCAGAATCTCATCCAGTAAAATGGTATAAACTGATCTGCCAAAACATCATAATGTCTCACAGATTAAGCAACACTGATGATCTCGTAATAATGATGCATGTCTGGGATTATAGACAGTGGTGAACCATAGCCAGTTTTTAACATTAAGGTTCGCTCCGGTCTCGCGATGAAATTGAAGGCTTACTGGATATTTGGTTAGACGAAAGCATCAAAAACAAATGCAGCAGCAATGTGAAGTCATACTCCAGTGTAAAGTTAGTTGTGGGAACATACATCTTCCCTCTGTATACAGGTGATGCATGGGTGTTGATGTAAGCATACTTAGTTATGGGGCAATAATGTAAATGCTGGCCATTTCTAATCACGACAACCTTTTCTTCATATTTTTTTTTTTTACTGGCAGAAATGGGCTTCCATAGACCTGAGACAAGGAGCTTATTCAGCGTGTTATTTTGCACTTCTTACACACATGTACTGCATAATGACTGCGGGGGATCAACAGCACTAGCTTGTTAACTTCTCCTCCCTGTATTCAAGACAACCACCGACCCCGTTTCCTCAGCACCCACAGCACTCCAACAATCTCATTAATGGGAGTGAGAATTGCTTACTATAAATATTGGCTCTCGGAGGACTAAGACACCACAGGTTAGCCTACATCCTGCTGCTGTGCCGAGACAGTAGCCAGTCAAACAATGTATCCATCAAACTTTAACAGCCTAACAGGTACTCTGTAACTTAAACCGCAACTGAGGTCGCATGGTGCCGAAGCTCAGGCAGCACAAACAGAGAGAAGTGCAAAAGACGGTTCTCCGTTTAACTCTGTTACACAAAATGTTTCATTAGCTTGCAAGTCGTTGCCTTTTACCCAGTCCCCCTTCCTTATTAAGCAGTCAGACACAATTAAATTGACAGTCAAATACAGGACAGGTACAATATCTTATAAGTTTTCATTCATAAAAGGAAGAATTTGTTATCTACATAATTTTCCTTTAACCACTCGCCCTCCTGGAGGCTACAACTGTTCTGTTGTTTTGATAAGGAGAGAAAAATACAGACCATGATATTCAAATTTGGGCCAGTTTAAACACCGGTGCTTTAAATTCCTATCTGGTGTCACTTCACGTGTTATCTTCCCTGCCCAATTTACGCTTAAAGTAGTTATATTAGCATGTGGTTATCATATGGTTGGCTTACCGTAGTTATTATAATCGTTAGTTTTTATACGTTACTGTCGGCTGCTATCCTCGTTTGCTCATCATACTCGTTTTCTATCAGTCACTTTGTACTTATTATTCTTTAAACTATAATGAATTCAAAGTAATATTTGCCAAGATGAAGAATGGCTCCTCATGACATCCTGCAGCCTTTACAGCTTCCCGTGGCTGACAGTGGAGCTTAGTTGGAATTGACAGCTCTGAATTGGAACAAAATGGGAAATGTATTCAAACGCATAATTAAAACTCAATTTCTCAAAGGTGAAGATAATGCTCACCTCTCAATACAATTTTACACGATACCTGCTAAACGATGGGCTATTTACATGTGACAGACACGGAGTAACGTTACCATTTGTTTGTCCACCTGATGAATAAGTCCAAAACTGATTCTAGAGGAGTAGAAATTACAAATATCTTTGCCCATTGAAATAATTTTGTTTACTTTGCTTTTAAGATGTTTAGTCCATGACCATGCAATTAATTTGCTGCAATCTTAGTAGTTCAACAGAGTGGGGAGCCTTTTTCTACTAACAGCTGATCTCATTGTGTCAGTTTCAGCAGCCTGATTCTTCTTTCATGTGCAGTATGTTGTATCAATAATTTAAACTTATCAGCTCAATAGTTTTGACTCGGGATCTCCAGTATTGGGAGCAAGTAACTCATGAAAATGAATGCTGAAGTAAGTAGGCTACGTCTGTTACTTCAGTGCGTCAGATACATTTCATATCTGATGCAGTTCGCCTCTCATCTTGAGACTGTTTTCTGCCTTCTAAACAAAAGGTGATTACAGATCTGGCATACATCTGAGGATGTGGGTGTTAAGGTGAGTGCAGTCACCTATAAATGGTGAAAGGTATACCTAAATCAGCGGGGACTTCAGATGATCACAGCAAGGCTGACAACATATTAAAATATGACTCAACCATCCTTAGCTAGACTGCATGTTTTGACATTTCACCATCTTGTCCTGCTTAGATTTAATGCGGCATTCCACCAATTTTACGCAGCAAAATCAGTTTAAATGTCACAAGTGCCATCATTTGCAACCCGAGTCTGTGCAGTAGCAGTACTGGGTGTTCAAGACAGTGATGATTACAATGGTTGGGCAAATTGACAAATTTGTGCTCACATTTTGGCCGGGCAGGAGGTTGGAAATTGATATGGCATCTCCATCACCTGATCACTACGGCGCCAACTCAATTTGCAAATGTCAAGCGCAAGATAGCAGCACCCATTTCTGCAATATTTTCGCCTCCCTTTCGTACAGTAAGACGAAGTAGTGTTGTGTTGTCCATCTTCATAAACAAGCAAATTTTAGAGGTGGCACAAATGCATGCAGTCCGTGGTTACAGCGCACGCCACATAACCGCGATATCTGCCGTACAAGCGACTTTAGTTGCATGTCATAGATTTTCTCTCTCCTCGTGTTTAAAATAAGACGTAATTTGATTCAAATTCACGAGCTGTGAAGGAACAAGAGGAGGGTCTGACTCGCCCACCTGTATCGGAAACCTGACTGTAGCCAAGGCCTGTCAATCAAACCAGGCACACCTTCAATCATCTCTTTGTGGACTGATATGTAATTCATTTTGGAGCCAGCCCCTAGTGACCCTATGTGGTATTGCACTTTAAGGCACTTCCGCATTGGCTTCACTTATAAAACTTAGATTTTTGCATACACTCTATGATTATAATATGTCCAACCACTGCTGTGGTAAACACGTTTTATGAATCTGTTTCTTGAATGTACGGAGATGAGGGGAGAAAGGAAAGCGACTAGAAGCAGATAATACAATTGAACTTTTCTGTTGCTGAGATTAGTCACACACTCGTCGTCCATTCGTTTGTTGTTTCACAGCTTCCAACTAACATCTGCTCAGCTGGTACAGTAGTACTTTAGTGTTTAGTTTGTTGCATGTGTTTGTACACACGCAACAAACTAAACACACCTCTGAAAATGAATCCTGTTGACGATATCAAGATCTTGACAATTTTTTTTTTTAAACAGAAAGTCAAACTATAAAGAGTTGCACAGTGTTGCATGATGGGCAGTGTACGGTCCAGTGTTTTTGAAGCTTTTGATCCATACTAGTGGCTAATATTCTTTATATTTTAGCCTACGTTGCACCAAATTTGACTGCTTAGAAATTTGTCCTCTTAAAAGTCAAATGAAGTGCAATCCTAATTGCCCTTTTAATTTTCGATTTGGCCAATAATCACTCCAGGACATTGTGTCTACAATTATTCTTTTTATTATCATATTTTTACATTATATATGAAGTCATATTGGTTATCTTTTGTGCTTTTTGTTGGTGTGAGAGAAAAATATTCTCAGCTAAAAAACACTCAATAACAACGTGGTCCCTTGCGTAACACAAGCCAACCTGGAGATGACAGCTCACACTGAGAGGAGAATAAAAGATTGCAGAGGGAGACGGAAGAAAGATGGGAGATGGTGGGGGTGTGTGATGTGTTGCCAGGGGGATTCAGTCACTTGCGAGGAGAGATTGTTCGTTCCATCTGGTTGCACCCATCATGCCCCGGGGCGCATGTTCGCCCCGACGGCAAACAGTGGAGATTTCACACCTGCCGACCTGCTGCCGTTGCCGAGACGATGTACGGTTGCCGCAGACACACACTTACACATACACACACTCCTCACAGAGACGTGACCCGTTTCTGTGTCTTACAGCTGATGCATCATGGAGGATGAAGAAGTAGAGTGTATGAAGAAATGTGGAATTACAGCCAAGTGAAGGGGGGCACAGCTCGGGGAGAGAGTGTGTGTGAAGGTCAAATGCTCGTATGGTCACCGGGAGCCGCGAGTGAGAGATGAGGCAGCGTAAAGGGGAGCGCGAGGAGGACACGGTGACACATGAGAGAGATCACTGCAGCAAAAAAAAAAACATCCACTCGGAAGAACAACCTGCCTTTGCTTCAAGACAACTTGACGACACTCACCGTGTGAAGGTGGGCAGAGGTAGAGAGGCAGCTTCACCCCTCAGAGGGGAAGAGAGAGGAGGGAGGGGGGGAGGGCTTCCCAGCCAAGCCGCAGGAAAATGCCAAAACAGCCTGACGACTCCTCCACAGACACACACACACAGCGATCACCCCTTCTCCCCCTCCAGCCCCAGCGTGCAAATAACCTCGCTGAGGGAAACAAACAAACACGACGTCCCACGAGGGAAACCAGCATCCCCACTTTTTACTCCTCACCCCTCATCACTGCAGCGGTCGGTCCAACATCACCACACACACAAACACACGCGCATGCACTGGGACGCATCGGTCATAGTGGAGATGCTCAAATCTGGCAAGCGGAAAAGCTCTCAAAAGCTGTCAAAGATCCTCTCTGACGGAAAACAAAACAAAACACAAGCATGAGCAGGATGTTTACAGCGTGAGAAAGAGAGCGAGAGAGAGGGAGAGAGAGAGAGAGAGAGAGAGAGAGAGAGAGGGAGAAACAGAGAGAGACAGAGAGAGAGAGAGAGAGAGAGAGAGAGAGAGAGAGAGAGAGAGAGAGAGAGAGAGAGAGAGAGAGAGAGAGAGAGAGAGAGAGAGAGAGAGAGAGAGAGAGAGAGAGAGAGAGAGAGAAAGAGAGAGAGAGACAGAGACAGAGAGAGAGAGAGAGACAGAGAGAGAGAGAGAGAGAGAGAGAGAGAGAGAGAGAGAGAGAGAGAGAGAGAGAGAGAGAGAGAGAGAGAGAGAGAGAGAGAGAGAGAGAGAGGAGGTGTGTGCCCCTCATCTGCATTCATAATCTGGATTCCCCGGCAGCCAATCAGAGGTTAAGCTCCTATGACAGCATCCAATCAGAGAAATGGGCTGGCTGTGGCGGTGTTGCTGCAGCCCAAAACAATGACAGTTGGCACTTATGTCAGTGTGTACCTCTGATGGAGACTCAAGGGCACACACACACACACACACACACACACACACACACACACACACACACACACACACACACACACACACACACACACACACACACACACACTCTAACAAGTCGATATTAAAGGACAGGTTCACATTTTGTACTTGTCTATCCTGACACAATAGAAACATGCCCATCTCTAAGGCGTATTATTATTCTATAATGCTAGAAAGCAAGTAAATAAAGTAACAGACGATTGATTAAACGCTTTGACCAAACATGTGCAAATCATTAAGCAAAATTATTAAGTGAAACAGAAACTGCGGTGCAGGTAGGGATGAAATTGGGTGAGAAACAATCATATTAAAAAGGTGACGTAGTTGAAAACATGGCAGATTCATCTGAAGATCTTGCACTACAGCACACAGGTGTTTTCAGATGTGCTCTCCTCTGCAGAAGCACAGAGAAAATAAAAAAGAAGGATTTGAATCGCAGCAGCCGTTCAAGGAAAGCAGACAAAAGGCACGTCAAGCTGACTTCCATTTGAAATCGCAATTAGCTCCGAACTGTCAGAAACCAGTGGGACCCTGGTCAGAAGCCAAGCGACTCACTTATGCACAACAAACTGGGGGTGCAGAAAAATGTTTTCTGGTGCTCTGGACGGATTTGTCATAATAACAGAAGGCGGTTTGTTCACTAAAGGGCGGGTGAGCACTGCAGGGATGAATGTCTGCAACAATGAAGCGTGGTGGTGGGTGCTTACAAATTCAGTATTACATGCAAATAGAGCTGAGTACTTGATCAGATTCTCTTCAGTACTGAGAAGCGCAGGCAGATTCTTCATCAGGCCGTCCCATCAGAAAGATGCGTGACTGATCCTAAATTCCTTTTGAAACATGACAATAACCCCAAACATACATACAGAGTCATAAGGAACTGTCTGAGTGCTGGTATGGCCCCCACAGAGCCCTGATCACAACATCAGACAGTCAGTTTGGAATTACATGAAAAGGTTAAGAGACATTATTGACAGCTGCTGATAACAACTTTGCCACATGACGACACATTCGGAACGTTTCACTTTTCAAAACTTTAACCTCAGGGTTAAGACGAGTGTAGCATGTGTACTGTGATGGCACTCTACATACTTGTGCTGCTGTCACACAGCGTCTCCTGACTGGCACTGCAGGTGGGCAGCGGGGTGATGGACAGCGATGCCGGGCAGGACACCGGCTCGAGGTGCTCGCTGACGGGCGGGACGGCGGAGGCCTCGGAGTGAACGCAGTCCGGACTGGGGAGACTCCCGCCGCTCGGTGGGAAAGGACTCTTCCAGTGGGAGAACCCAATGGCCACTTGACCCCCGAGGTCAAACCCTGCCAAAGGACCACAATCAGAACAAAGAAAGAATCTGATATCAAAGATGACACTGAAGAAATCCACTTCTCATTATATTGTTGCATTTCCTATCTGGATCTCTGGCCTCTGTGCAGCCTCTTTGTAATGCCGATCGATAAATGACTACAACAGCAGAAAGCAACACAGTCATCTCCTCAGCTATGTTGCCCTCTACTGGTGGAAACTGTCAACATCAAACGTCAGCAGACATTTCTACAGTTATACTGGGTCCTGCTGTCACAAAAAAGGTGATTATGAAGAGCACTAGATCTTTATGTTACTGCTTCAGCAAACTAAATAGTGATATCTTGCATGACAACATATACAGCCTGGCAGGCAACAAAGCATATTCTTAAAATCAGAAATACAAAAGCAGACGGCAGAAGCTGAAATGACACGAAAATGATTATTTCTATTGAAATGATTCATCAATAATTGCATATTTCCAGATGGATGTCTGGTGATGAGAAAGACGATGAAGCTCCTCAGCTTCCGCCTGTCAGCCTCAGTTTCTGCTGCTCTCTCTGCACCAAGAGGACCAGCAGACTGCTGAAACAGCTCGGCTTGCCTCTGGCCTTCGATTTCTCTTCATCAGGCTTCCCTCTCTGTTTCACGAGACCTCGGAGACTGGTGAAGCAGCCCAGTTCGGCTCCGGGCTGGCAGGTGTCTGAGGCCAGTGTCTTAAGAGGTGGACGAGCCAAACATGGCTGCCAATTTTTTTCATCTTCTTCTTTAAAAAAATCAACACTGACAAGTGCTTTTCTCCTCTTCCTCAAAGTGGTGTTTGCTTTTATTGAAGTCACAATACCATTGTGAAAGGGTTTGTTCACTTTGCAGTTATCACTACAGCCTTATCCATGTATCTCAGTTAGTTTGTCCATGTTTGCTTATAAATTAAGCTCATTAACCTTGGAAATGGTGTCTTGACCAAATAGAATCACAGCACAAGACCCAATCACTGTTTATCTGCTAATGAAGGCTTCAGTATGTGTCTGTAAACTCAGGAAAATGTCCAGTGGGTGGAGCTTGTGCTCAGAATGGCTACTGCATACATTGCTGGGTAAACGTTAAATGATTAAACATTTTCAAATATCCTCAAGGCTGCACTAATCAACATGCACAAAGTGTGAAATGTGGTAGGTGTCGCTTATAGTCACAAATTCGTAGACAATTCCCACCAACCTCTGTTGCCCTCCAACCTCTGGAGCACTTTAGAATTGCTCAGGTAATTGTTGTGGTTTTATGGACCATAACTTAACAGTTTTGGTTCCGTTTCATATTTATCAGCACCATTTCCAGATTTCAGAAAATAAGGAAAAGAAAAGAAACCTCTATTGAATGCTTCCTGCCCAACAGTAAATTACAGACAAAGAAATGTTAGCAGGTAGCAAGTGAACATACAGTAGTGGAGCATTTATCTTGTCATTTAATTCTTGGCAAGAAAACAGAGGAAGTGTATTTAGGAACTGTTAAATTATTTCTTTAAGCAAATTAAAAATGTTTACGTCTATGCAGGCTTTTGTTATAGTTGCACCATTGCAGCATAAATCTTATGGATAATTTTAGATTTCTTTTACTGTAATTCAGCCTGATATACATTTTTCAGTGTTTCTGGCAACTTTAAGATCTCAACACGTAAGTTGATTAAAACTGATCCAGTTGTATTTTGCTTACAAGATTCCAGGTAAGACACCCATTACTCAAACATACAGGATGATTCCTTTGATTTATCTATTTCTGCTAACTTCCCGTACAGATGTTATGTAACACACCGGGGGGCAGGTGGGACCAGGGAACACTTCCCCCTCCCAGTCCTGCTGTCCTGTGAAACAGAAAGCCCAGCAGATTTCAGAGGTACATAAGCAATGAACAAACACAGCCCGATCAATAACAGCGAAGAGGAACGCCTGGCAGTCTCTGAGCCTCCCAGCTCGCTCCTCGCATTCAGCTAGAAGATAAATTCTTACGAGGAGGGACGGGGGAAATCTGAGCTTTACTGTACATCTCATCTCAGCTACTTTACAGCCTAGAATAAAGGGGTTTTCACAAGATGGAGTGTGACCGCGTTGGGCCGGGCGTCCCCAAAAATATTTGTGCTAAAGTCAGCACTTGTAACAACTAGAGCAGCAACAAGTTGTTTGTTTTCCCAGGAGGAGAACTCGTCAGGTACAATATATTTTAGCAAGGAAAGTCAAATTGCTCTTCTGGAAATAATAGGAGGGAATTCTTTGGCTGGGTGAAACTTTGAAAACAAAAATAGTAAAGGAGTAGCCTCCAGTAAATAATTACAATAAAAAGTTGCAACATTTATAACAGTCTGTGATTTACAGTCTAATTTTGTTGTATGGATTAGGTAGCACAATACTCACTATAGTTGCTACTGGACTTCAATGAAAACAAGACTATGGGGAACAAAGAAGTGAGCCTTTTAGAGGAGAGGAGAGTATATTTGTATAGGTACCTCGTGTAGATGCAGTACAGCACTGAGAACAAAGGTTTTGGGGTAATCAAGTTAACAACCTTGTTCTCATAGTGGCATTACGGAGGATAAAAGGGAGAAGATTTAACTAATTTCACTCATGAATAACCATTATTGCAATGTGCAGAGCTGCATCCACACTACAGGGATTTATTATTACCTCTCCTATTTCATGGTATGATTCTGGAAAAAGGATCAGTACAAAACAAAGCAATTTGTCATGGACAGCTCACATTACTGACCTCTATGATGGAAATAGCAGGAACGGTTGGATAAATCATATTGCAGTCTCATAGTCGCATCAGTTACTTTTGCAGGATGGGGTAACGCAACTCAAAAAGATGTACATGATTTGAAGCTATGGGTTTGAAATAGGAGTGAGTGACTTGCAACAGTCCAGAAAGTAATCCAAATGTTTTAGATTACAATGTTCAATAACTACACCAACAGAGAAACCACATAAATGTCACATAAGTGACCACATTAAACATGGGAAACATGGGGTTTTGGGACATTTTCATGGTGTAATGAGCGATGCCCATTTAGATTCCCATTTGAAAAGGTTTCCACATATTTTCCTTATGTTATCATATGATGCAACATCTTAAAAAATGTGTCTTACATGTGATCACATGTGTCCCATGGAGAAAACATGGGAAATGCGTTTTTTTCTGTTAGGGTACTAGCTGCCGTTTTTGACTGACTTTTTCCCTTACTATCAAACAAAGCTGCTTATTTTGCAGTACTTACCTGCAGCTTTAGTAAGGGCCTTTCTCTTATTTTTTTTTAGTCCCCCTCCCTGCTCCCTCTGCTCCACCTTCGCTTTTCTGATTTTTGTTTCACTAGGTGACTTTCCCTAAACTGTTAGCGGTAAAGAAGCAGGTAGAAAGCTGCTGCTGTGAGCTGGTCAAGCTGGTCAAGCTGATTCTTTACAGCAGGCCAAAATGACACTCAGGTGACCAAAGTCCTCATGCTCCCGATAGGCTGTCTGTGTGTGTCCATGTGGGAGTGTGTGCGTGCTATAGGTCTATTTTATAAAAAGTAGGTCTTTTTACTAGTGTTGATATTCCCATCTTTTATGTTCTAATTCTCAAACGGACATAACATTGTAAAACAAATCGTTCATTCAGTGTCCACAAGCAGAGAATATTTCAGCAGGTTGATGGACAAATGCCTAAAAAGTTTCTTGTTTGACAAAATGAGCCAGCAACCAGAGGCAGCTTCTGTGCGTTTGATTGGACAGTATCTGTATGTTGCTGCTACACTGACAGGAGTTTGTGGCTAAACAATGCTTTTTGTTTTAAGGCTGCAGCAAGTCATGGAGTCACATTAAGGTGGTTTCCTCGTTAACTTTATTAAGCCAATAAACTAGCTTAAAAAAAACAGCTGGCTATGCGTTTACTGGCACTTTAAAAGTAATGGCCCTGGAGTTATGAAGGCAATAGAATCACATAATCATAATATTCCAGTCGAGTTTTGACCAACTAATATACACTAGGGAGGCTGATGGACTTTCGGACTTTCAGAGATGGACATTATTTTTTATTAAAACCACAAAATCAGTGTGTAGTTGCAGAGCTCTGACAGGTATGGTTCAAACAGAAACGTCATCCAGTAAACAGCCGTTAACTGAAAGTAGTTTTTTGCTTTTTAATCAACAATAATGATTGCTTTGAGACGCCGATCCTCAACATCCCATAAAAGTCACCTGAAAAGGAGGGAGGCGGAGGGAGTGCTGTAATCTACACCTGGCATGTGTCCGAACGACCTCTAAAACTCACATTGCGAGGACATAGTGTGTTCTAAGCAATATGTATGTCGCAGTCATCAGAAAAAAGTGCCCCCGTGGCTCTCTGAGGAGAGCGAGGCCCAGATATGTAGCCCCTCCACATCCTGACACCCTCAGAGGTAAGGAAACAAATGCAGGTGCAGGTATCTGGGCCACGTGCTGCACTCTGCAATAACACGTTTGAGCTGATTGTCTGCAGAAGACTACCCGAGGAAGTCCTTTCGGTGGACGGAGAGTCCGAGAGTTTCAGTACTTAATGTGACTCGGTTGGTTGATGCAGAAGTTGCAGCAACAAAGCAGTACTAGTGCTACACATACGTAGGAAAATCAGTCATATAATATTTAAGGTAAAGTACGCGTGCTGTATTAAAGGTGTTTTTGTAACATATAGGATCAAAACTAAGTCACAAAAGGGTGAATAACATTACAAACCTACATGTGTGCAGTAATCGTGTTGGATGTACCCAACTACATGACAAGCGCTGCTCTTTCCATTAGAGAGTATTTTCAATCTTTGTACGGTTTACACATTAAAAAAAATATACATTTGTTTAATGCAGTGAATTCAATAACTAGTTGGACAAGGCCCTTCACGCAAGACTCTGAATCAAGTTTTGTGATTAATCAGTCTTGCTAATTAACCTATGACATTGTGGCTTAACAGTGAAGAGGATGTAGAAGTATTCCACAATATCTTCTTGGTAAAAATGGTCCAACAAAATCTTTGCTTTGGTTGAGCTTTGGTACGGTTGTAATGTTATTTAACCAGAGTACTGTAGTGTCAGGCAACAGTTTGGACAGACCAGCTCATTTAAGGGTTTTTCACTATTTCTACAATTTTCTACTGTGTAGAACAACACTGGAAACAACATAACTATGGAATACTGAAATTTGTAGGGAACAAAGAAAGTGTAAACAAAGCTAAATATGTTTCATATGGAAGACTAATGGTAATGGGAAACTCCCTTCCAACGTGGTCTCGCATGGAGATAGCTGGTGTAGGATTGAAACAAGCTTGTTCTGACTGTGTCATCCAAACAATTATGAAGGCAAGAGTTTCATACTGTAGGTGTTTCAAATCACTCTTGAAGACAGGGTTAAAAGCCTCTGGTAACATGGAGGAGTGAGATGCAGGAAATTGCACAGTTGAGGATCTCTCCTCAAAGTCACTGTACTTGTTTGTCCTCAGGAAAAGTGAAAGGAGCAGCTGCTTTACCAGCAAATCACCAGTCGAAGTGATTGTCGGTCAGATTATCTGTTTTTAAAAAGGTCCCACACAAGTCTGGAAAATTTGAGCATGTATCCTTTCTCATATCAAAAAATCAAACATATCACAGACGAAAGGGTTACTTAGAGAGCGCAGACCTCCGCCGATCCTAATAGCCACGCCCTCTTCTAAGACATTTAAATCTGCAACTGCAACCATGATTAATATCAGGATTCCAAAACCAAACCAAAACTATTGGTTCTCCCCAATGAAACCACTGTGCCCATTTGCTCCATAATGACTGCTTGCTGTATGAGGTCTGAGCAAATATCCATGAATGTACATAGTTTGTAATATGGACTCATCGTGTTTCTAGAATTGCCCGTGTTTTGTCGCTTTTTCTGCCATTTGCTGGATGGCATTTAAAAGGCCAAATGCCCTATCTCACGCTGTTAATGGAAGTGACAGTCATTCTTGGATCCACCCTGTCATTTGCATCAGCTCCAAAATCCAGTGGGTTCTTTCTTGGCCCATACCTTCCTTCAAAGTTTAATGAAAATCCGGCATGTAGTTTTTTCTATAATCCTGCTGACAGACAAACAAACAAACAAACCTCACCTTAGCAGAGAAAACAAAAATAAGGTTTCTATGTGTTGAGTTGTGGCCACGGAGGCAGCGCTACAGAAATTTCAACACAATGCATTTGATTATTTTTCATGTTATCCTTCACTTCATCTCTACCTCAGGGTGAAGATTAACGCTGTCTATTAACTTCACAACTGCAGTACATTTCAACAACAGTGGAGGTGGATGGAATTAATGCAAGATTATAATCGATTAGAACTTTTAAGAAGCCACAGTGATGCTGACTTGTATTTTCCTCCCAAAGAACGGCCACGACTTTTAAATTACAGGCAGGGCACTAACTCTTTTTGATGTCAGAGTGCAGGGAAAGACAATATATCTTTCCCTTTGTAAAACCAACAGGGTGAGTCTCAATGGTCCAAAGCTGTCCCTCGCCACTTCGTTAGTTTTTTTTAAATTTATTTAGCACAGAGAGAAGAACACCTGCATGCAGCAGCAGCAGCAGCAGCCTGAGCTGAACTCTGAGCTGTCACAGCCTATAGCTCCCACTAACCACACAACGCTGGAATATTCATCCAAAAAATGTCAAAAAGCAAGGCCTGGATATTGCAAATGGCAGGAGCTTGCAGTTTTGTGCGATGAGAATGATTTCAGACAGCTTCGTCAACAATGCACCATTTACTGTCAACATCCCCTGACATACGAACAAACTTTCATGTCAGGAGAAATCTTTTTATTTTCCTACTGCTTAACAAATCCTACCTTTTAGTTCCCCCTACATCTGTCCCTGCTGTCAAAATCTGAACGAACGAACTAGAGAACAATGTATTTCGGTTAATCTTGGAGTTTCTGTGGTAGAGTCCTGCTGCAGGTTTGCCCATTTCCAGGGTTTAACTGGTCAGGCTGAGTGGCCAAACGTTTAGAGAAGCATAGCTAACTTTTTCTGGTGATTATCAACTTCAACAGTAAATGGGTAAAATAGACATGTAGATTTTGATCAGTTTAATCTAGACCACAGTTCCTTTTGGCATCATAACTTATAAGGCATATATAATATTTGAGAGTCAGTCCAGCAATAAGATTATTTGTTACTTATTCTACAGCCTAACCAACCAGGTGTTCATTGCTCTTAACAAAAAAAGTGAAAGTGGAAAAGCTGTGCAAGTACATTCTCACACATGTGCATCCACTCATCAAAATCTCCACAGGATACTTTAATAATTAGCCAATCATACTTGCTTCACAATTGAATGAGTTGACCTGACATAAGATATGGGATCAGTGTTCATTTAGATTAATACCACAATGGTGCGCAAAACAGAACAACAATATGAATGTATTTCATCATTGTCCCATTTAGCACTGCACCAGTCTAAAATGTCTGCTCTGAAAGTAAACATTCTTGTTTGACTGAGCTGATAGCGGCATACCTCTTTTCTCTGTGCTGACCGGCCCATGAAGTTCAATGATGTTATGTAAATCTTTTTGAAAGTGAAACGTCCTGTAGGGTGAAGCCATGGTTACTGCTGTGTGCCTACAGTGTGTGTGTGGTTTGGACGGTTAAAAAGTGTCTCCATGGAAGGACCAACCTTTCCTTTGGTTCTGTGCAACTCGATTCACATGAGGTATTCTGATAACAAACAAATAGCTGGAACGGGGTAAATCTAACACATAAGCCATATTGAGCAACCTGGTATCACGTTAAAGCACGTAATCCACCTGCCAGGCCACTAAAAGGGAGTGTGCCAGTGTCACAGCTTGGCTTCAAAAGGGATCAGAAACCATTTGCTTTGGGAAAATAAAACCATGTGCTTATTGTTAAGTAGCAAAACTGCTTCGATAAAAAAAGATTTCTTTAAACCTATCCACACTGCTTTCTCAGGGACTATAAACAATGACCTTGAGTGAAAGTAGACTGTTTTACCCATTAAACCACACAGACCTTCTTAAGCTGTGTTCAAAATGGTGTACGTACGTGCTAACTCTCACTATTTGGAGTGCGCAAGAGCGTTCAAGCCAACAAGTATGGAAACATGCAGTACATTATAAGTACCCAGATGATGAACTCAAAAAATAAATTGAGTGTGAAACGCTGGACACTTTCCACACACAACAGTCGCCATCTTGGCTACAAAGCAGAAAGGGAGGGACCATCGCCATTAAGTATTTTCAAATTAAGGGTGACTAAGAAAGCTGCAGCTGCTGCTGAACACAGCACAGAAGTATTTGTTTTTCACTAACTATCACCATACTACTCTATTCTACTCTACCATCAGTGTGTTTATTGAGTGTGTTAAACAGAAGGCACTAAAACACGTACATTTCTGGGTAAAATAATTAAAGCCAGCATATAGGTGGGCAGGTGATGCATTCAAATGTTACAGCATTTTCCCATAAGTACAGTATGGCAGTGTGCAGCTTCAGACGAAACAACCCTGTCGAAATTCAAGTACGATACAAGTAAGAGTCCTAACATGTAAGAGCACTGTTTGTTAGGTTAGTAAGGGAAGTAGGCCATTTGTAACAAAGCTTTAGTATTTTTTTAGGACTTGAAGTTGTCAAATGACTTCTGTCATATAATGGTCATGTGACATATATCTACAGATGTGTCTTAAACCACATACTTCACTTAGTACACTTACATGTTAGTACACTTACTTGTGTACTGCATGAATTTCGACAGGGTAGTGATGTCTCAAATCGCACACTGCCATTCTGTACTTGCCGGAAATGACCGTAACATGTGAATGCATCACCGGCCAAAATATCTGCCTGCTTCATTTACTTATTTTGCCAAAGAATGAACATAATTTTGTGCCCTCTGTTTTACACATAATTAGCATACTGATGACTTATGTCCAACAGCAGTATAGTGGCACTTCGTGAAAAATAAACACTGGGCGTGTACAATTTGTATCGGCATAGTAAAGCTTTCCCAGATTAAAAATGGGTGATCCCTCCCTTTTTGCTACGTAGCCTTAATGGTGATTGTTGCAGGTGAAAAGTGTCTCATGTTCTATGCTCAATTTGTGGACTGTTTTCAGTTCACCAGCGGGGTACTCATAGTACACTGCGTGTTTCCATACTTGACTGTGTGAACACACTTATGCACTCAAAACCATGAGTGTAAGCAAACAAGTACAAAATGTGAGACACAGCTTAATGAGGCGAGGCTAATTGTCACAATACTCGCTGTGCTCTAGTGAACTGGCCAAGACACTATTACACACTTTATGTGGTACCTGGCTGTATTGCGCTACAATGATAAAAAATAATAAATGAATTTCTACAATTACAATAACATTAAATATATATACTTTAAAGCAATAGCAAGCTAATAGCGTCATACAGGGTTTCCATTTTTAGGAATGTATTGGGTGCTAAATAATGTCCACATGAGAGCTAAACATAGAGGATTTTCTTCTTCAACAAAAAGTCTTAAACAAATTGCACTTACCAATGGTGATCTGACTGACACAGCTGTAGAAGGTTCCTGAAGAGACATTGTAGCTGCTACTGCTGGGCTCACGGTCTACGGCAGGAGGACAGATCACACATAAGATGGAGGATTTTATCCTAAGCAACTTACATGACCATTCATGTTTTGACAAGCTGGCCACTGGTTGGTTTTACAGCCATTGCTTTTGTAATGTATGGCAAAAAAAAGTTGTTTTTGATTCCCAAAGTACCATATATCTGTCTACTAAGCCACTGCACCGTGCGGTTCTTGAGGGCTTGAGAAACTCCATGACCCTGCAGCGTTACAGGAACCACTCTGAGTTACACAAAGGAGGAAAATAAATTGACCTTGGAAGAGTTAAGTGAATAAGATCTGTGAGTTTGGCAGCTTTAGAGGCTCACTCTATCAATTGCTATATAGAAGGAATAGAATCACTGACTGCAACAGAATGCTGCAAATTAAATTCATAACACCAGCAGTGTAATGAGCCCATAACCCTGGAAGACTAACAGGAAAGAAAATCCTTCACTAACCCACATAATCTTTACGAAATCTTGCCCCAAACCCTGAGAGAGTCTGTAGCACACACTAACTTGAGTTTCTGATAACTGCTGGATTTATGGAGTGTGATTGAACTGGCGCGTTGCACATTGCATTTTGTTTTTACAACTTTTGTGGAACTAAAAAGTGCAGTAAAATAAAACTACATGTAGTATCATAATTTACAGCATTGAAGAAAATGGTCAAATGTATTTTCTAGACCGGTAATAAGTTAGCAGCCTTAGCACAAACTATTAAAATTAAACCAGCGTGATTTTGTTGTTTAATTGCAGCCACTGCAAATTTGTGATGAACATTAGCATTATTTTGGAGTTATGTTTCTAACTAACTGGTGATGTTGTTCAATATTTACTTTCCTTTTCGCTATGTTTTGGTCTCCACCAACTCCTTAGAGGGCATATTTTGCTGCTAAATGCTCCACTTTGTCCGCCAGGTAAATGCTGACTTGGCTGTTTGTTGCTGGGCAGGTAATGGAATGTAAGTTTATCAGAGCTTTTTCAAACAAAACAACAGGAAATTGAAGCAAAATCTTAAAATTTGTGAGCTGCTGAATCGAAACAAACAATTTGATTATACAAAAATGGGGGAAGCACAAATTTTAGTAAGAATTCTCTGTTGGTTCGTCACTATAAACGACATCTTCAACATACTCATTTGATCTATTGGTAATATTAATATCATTTAGTCCCACAGCATGTATGGTATAAAGTCAGAACTGCAGTACAATGACATAAAATTACCACAAAAATATTAAATCGTCCCTCACTGTTGTCAACAAATTAGCTGATATAGTAAGCACTGATTCAATTTCAAGCAGCAATAATTGGGGCATAACTTTTTGACTAATGCTGGAGTTCAACCAAACTGCATTAAAACACGACATGCCTGTGTACTGCTCTCTTAACACCATCATAGAAAGTTAATAACTCAATAACAATGTAGCCAGCAGTACATATACAGGATTAACAGGTTCCAAGGTCAATTAAAAAAATAACCTTAACAGTGGAAACTGAAGTCCTAATATGGAACAGCAAACTATTAGGGGAGATGGAGGTCAAATCATTAATCTGTCTCAGCAGAGGAAAAGATTTTCTCTGGCACTGCAGTCACTGCTTTGCTTTGGACTGAGAACTGAACACAAACCCTTCTTTAATTTAACAATTAGGAGAACCGTTAGAGAGAACTCGTATTTCCTCTCTCGTCTAACACCTACAGCTGCATCAAAAAAGAGCAACTGCAGCACAGTGCAGACATTTATCACTGACTGGGAGTCTTTTTTAGCTTGAGCACTCCATGTTTGGAGATAATGCTGCAGGTATCATTTATTTCCAAAGCTATGGGAAGTCAGCACGAGGACTTTGCAAACCATACCAGCCTCTGAGCAGCTTCCAGCTACATCCATAATATATCATCAGATGAATGAATAACACCACAGTAAAATGTTCATTGAAAAATAGCACCCATGCTCTGATACAGTGCCTCAGATGATCATTTCACCCATAAACATTTGAACATAAAAAAGTATTAGTGTGTGGTTGGGATGGGAGTTTCTCTGGTATGAGCTACTAAATACAATTATATTTTTTTCCGAGGACCCTGCACCCCACTTTGAAAGCTACAGCAAAAAAACAACCCGTGGACAATTTTTTTTTTTTAATCAAATTTGTATATCTGTTGTAATTCATTATTTCTAGAGAGAAAGAGGTGTTCCACTACGTCTCTGAGTTGATTTAGCACCCTCATTTCAGCACATAAATCAGGACACAAATGATTAAACAGTATTAATCAGAGAAACAGACAGTGTGCATTTTCCTTTCTTTTCTAGCCCCACATGCTGCATGTGATGCCTTTACCTGTGGACCCGGAGGAGAGGCGCGTCGCGATGGCGCGCCGCGGACTGCGCGGGCTTCCCGGACAAACCCGCACCTCTTCTTGACATTGCAAACAGAAGACCTGGTTGTCCGGATTTTCTCCCGCCTTGCTGCATCCCATGTGTTCGGCCCCGGCCTGAATTTTCATACCTGTGTTGATCTGATGGACCAGTCGCATGTCGACTCCTGCCTCATGATCCAGCATCCTCCTCACCGGCCGCGGTCGCGCTTATTACGCATGACTTCAGCGTGTGAGGGCAACAACTTCTACTGTACATACAGCATCTTTAACTCCACCCACTGTGCCCCTAATTTGAGCTCTGTTTACTCCGCACCGGCTCACCTCTACTCCATCATGTCAGCTTCTCTCGGCTCGTGCAGCGGTTGATGTTGCAGTCTTTACGCACGACTGCAGGCGTCGCTGCTTCACGTGGTTGATGAAGTCGCAGTGTCAAGTTCCAGTGGGGATATTTGTGATACCAAGATAAAGTACTCACAAAACAATGTCTTTATTAAGTACCATAGAAACTATTGAAATCCCCAAATGATTATTGCTGTAAATCCAAATGAATGAAAACACCACAAACTAATTTATATGTATTTTAGCCTATAACTTCCTGTCGGTCTATTGGACATGAGATCAAATTAGAGACCAATCACAACAATACGTTTTCACAGGTTCTGGAAGGGAATTCTCTGAATCAGTCTCATTAGTAATGGGGTTTTGTTGTTTTTTGTTAAAAAATGTATTTGTATTTTTCTCTGTGCTCTTGGCTAGCTCCAGTTAGAAAAAGGGTGATGTCACACATTCACCCATGTACCAATCAGGATTTCACAATATTAGAATCATAATGTGATGGCAGTTAGTGTTTGGTCATGAAACCACAACCACACATTCCTCATGAAGTAAATAGCTTATGTGTTTAAGTGTGTGTTAACTCTTATTTAATAATACAGAGGAATAAATACAGTTTAAATCACCATCAGGAAGAGCCAAACATCAGATTTTGCAGACACAGTCAAACAAACAGTCTCTGCAAACTAATTAAGTGGCTGAACCAGATGAGTTTCCTGCTGATTCCTCACTGCAATGAAGACAGGAGAAGATAGTAAAGTGCAAAATCTGAGCCAAACTAAAGCACGGCTAAATCACTCCAAAAACTATATGTATAATTCTGGCTTCCAGCCTCGGCAGAGCACTGCTGAGTAGTGCGAAAGCCTTTGAGGGAGAAAACACTTTGCTTGAGGAAGTCCCTCTGGCTCAAGGGAAATAGCCCAGATCTGTCGAATAATAAGTCAGCTACTGCAGAGATCCTTAATATTGTCCCACATTCACAAGCAGACCGTAGAGCATGCTCAGCTGAGCGAGGCCCAATCTGCTGCAGTAATAAAGCGATGTGTCAGCTTCTGTGTGTTCAGCTTTAAATCATCTCAGGGTTTACATCTAACATTGTCATCATTGCTAACAACGATGATGTGGGTGTTTTCATACTGTGTGTGTGTGTGTGTGTGTGTGTGTGTGTGTGTGTGTGTGTGTGTGTGTGTGTGTGTGTGTGTGTGTGTGTGTGTGTGTGTGTGTGTGTGTGTGTGTGTGTGTGTGTGTGTGTGTGTGTGTGTGTGTCTTATTAAGGTGGTGTGACAGAGTTTTAGCAGTCATCCTCATCAGCCACGTAACAGCGTGTATCAGCCTGTCTCTGGTTTTGGTGGGGAGGGAATGGTATTGGGGTCATGTGTTGCAGACTTCAGGCTTTTGAGCTCATATATTCTTTTTGCTACCTCATATTCAGCAACACTTAAAAGCAGCACACCTCTTTCCTTGGGTTTCTATGTTGAGATTTAATAATTATGAGATTCATAATTATTAATAATAAATGCCAAACCCTCCAGCTCTTAAATAGGAAATGTTCGATATTTTTCCTTCTATGTGTTTTTCATTAAAGTAAAAGATCAACACATAAACATTGCACATATAACACAATGTTTTGTTTTACACATTTCATTTTTTCATTTGATTTGATTTTGGCATTTCAAACATTCTGTAGTAAAAACATGTTTCGAAGTTTGTTTTTAGTGTTTTAGTGTTTTGTGTTTTGGTGTTTTGTCTTCATAGTTTCATACCTGTAAATGTCAGCTGGGTTGAATTGGTACATGGGTGCGGTTAGGAACATGAGTTACCAATAGGATGAGGTACGTTTATTTTGTCTGTGAGTGTGATCTTAGCTGATGTGCTAAATGTGGTCATTAACCTCATATTGAGTATCTGGAAGTCAAACAATTATTATTGCATCCCTCAGGCAAAGCATTACTAGCCAAATGATTCCATCTCCAAGTCTTTTAAAGTAGACTTAAAACTATTCAACAAAATAAAAATCAGTTTTAAAACTTTCTGTCATTGTCACAACTGCAGCCAGACATCATCTTGCTCAGATTCCTAATGTTTCCCGTTTCCCCGTGTTTGTTTGTGTGACTCTGAATATTTGTCTAATGTGTGCCGAGCCATCCTCTCCTGAGTCACAGCTCCGCCTCACCTGCTCCTTATCACAAGCGACAAAACTGCAGTCAATGTACTCATCAGCCTCTTCTCCTGAAATTATCTGGTTCTTCAACAACTCTGTCCCAGATGAAGTCACGCTAAGTGGTAGTTTTAGTCTGTATGTACCTTGCTTAACTTGTCTTTTTGTTGTGCCCTTGATTGCAACATGTTCAGTCATCAGTTCCTGTCTAGCTCGCTCCATTTTGTTAAGTTTGATTATATAATGCAGTTCTTTTTGTTAAATCCCTGGTGTGCTTCGTCTTTGCTATTTGCTGTTTCCTGTGCCCTGCATATGCAATAACCCACACACCCATACGCATTCAATTACTGCTACCAGGAGTCCAAAAAAGAACATTGCAAAACATCTAACAAAATAATACATGCCAACATTAACAGAAATAGCTCTGACAGTAGTAACTGAAATATAATACTCAGACTCTGCTGTTGTGGTTAGAGAAGAACATTTGTTTCTCAATAGTCTAAAAACAAGACAGTCAGTACTGGAACCCGTCAGCCATGCTTAGGTTTATGAATGACATTAGAAATGTCAGGAAAAAAACAAGGCTTGTCCCACCCTTTAACTCTACAGGCTCTATTTCTATGGCACAGCACAGATCCAGGTGCATTGGCATTATATGTGAACCCAGCTGCGCTGCGCTGGGCAGAACAAGGCATCAGAAGGTGTCCTATTAAAGATGTGACCGTTCAGTGCTATTTGGGTAAAATTAGGTCAAATCGAGCCTGCACTTTGGCACCTCAAACCAGGTCTAAGAGCAGCGCAGCCCGCGGAGGGCTATTTACGTGGCTTCGGTGAACAAAAGCCCACACGAACAGAACTATTCAAAATCCCACAGACAGGTTTAGCAGATGTCCTATGTTGAGAGTTGCATTTTATTTCATGTTTGAAGTTTCTCTTGTACAGAGCAAAATTGACCTTTTGAATCCACAGATTGGTGTTGAAGTGACCTTACATCACACTTTGCAGAATGCCTGCCCAAACCAGCTTCTGTTGACACGACCTTAACTATTGTTTCCTGTGTGATACACCCATTTTGCAAGATTGAAGGAAGCTAACAGCGTCACCTCAACTACAAAAATGGGACAAAGACGGGAGGTTGAACAGCTGGCTCCCTGGTGCAGTCAGAACCACCTGGAGCTGAACTCGCTCAAGACTGTGGAAATGATAGTGGAGTTTAGGAGCCCTTCACTCAAGGCCTTGTGAGATACAGGTAAGATAAGTCACTCCCTGGGAAAAACAAAAACAAAATTATATATATAGATTGAGTTAAAATGAATGTACAACGTTGAATGATAACATGTTGCAAAAGTTAATACTTAAGTTCCTCCTCAACATATAACGTCATGCTTGTACATCCCAATGTGTCATCAGCTTCCCTATGTGTTATTAGACTATCTTTTTACAGGACAGGTGAAAGTCTTCTAAATCAATGGAATGCCACTTTCTTTCCAGCTTCCACGCATTTGCTAATTGTACAAAGACGATTGGCTCTTTTGGTTCACAAGTCTTTTTCAGAGGGGCAACATTATCAAGTGTCATGCACCAAAAAGCTGCAGTGTTATCAATGAGATGATCTACTTTTGTGGGTTTACGTTGAGGTAGCTGCTTTCCACTGTACTGGCACATGCATTGAAGTAAATAATGGAATCGCTTCTTCAAATATGACCACAGCATTGTTAGAAATACACCAACGGTAATGGAATTGTTTCCAACATGCTGTGAAGTCCATTATTGTGTATTCAAATGTTATTTAAAAATAAAAAAGTTATTTCAAATCAATCTATAATTTCTGACACTGAAGAAGTTTTCTTCATTTTTGATATTTGACGCATTGTACAACAATACTGAAGACATCAAATGTAATGGATTTTATGTAGTAAATGAAAAAAATGTTAAACAAGCCAAAAGAGGTTTAATATGGTGGTTTTGATCACAGTTTTGCCTGCCATTGCTAATATCATGACCAGCTTTGTGTGGTAGTGACCTAGATGGGCTTTCAGTTAAGTGGTATGACTGGCTAAAGTTAAATGGTTGAAATTGCATGTCTTTTTAATGCTTTTGAGAGCATCAGTTGTTTCATGAGGCAATGTTGGTATATAGAAAATAGCTCCATTAAACTACTGCAGTCATCCATATTATGACAAGAACCACTCAACTAAGGAAAGAGACACAAAAGTCCATCAATACTTTAAGACATGAAGGTCAGTCGGTTTGGAAATGTTTAAGAAGCACTGTCTCAAAACCATCAAACACTGTGGGGAAACTGGCTCTCATAAGATCCAACCCAGGAAGGAAAAGTGTATTAGTGTTGTCAACCCTTGAAAAATTGTTTTAAATAAACAGCACATCAAATTAGACCCCACACCAGTCCTTCCCAGAGTTCAAGCAGCAGACACATCTCAACATCAGCTGTTAGGAGGAAACTTTGTAAATCAGACCTTCAGCATTTTTTCTTGAAATGACTCCGCCGTTTCTACAGCACGATGACAGTCATTATTGCAGATGACAGCATTTAACCAGAGAACATCACTGGAGAAAACGTCCAACATTACATCATGCCTCCAGCACAGGTACACGCTCATACTGTAATTTATTACACAAACATACATTCAAAACTTTCCCTTCAGATTTCAAACTTATGCAATTTAATAGTGGTTATAAAGTATTAACCAAACTTATATCAGGTAGATTAGTGACAATTCTACCATATTTGATACATATCAATCAATCAAGGGTTATTCAACATATACGTACACCCAGAAACAAAAACAAGTACTTTTTGGCATAATACAACACTTCAAGACGCATGATGTGTACTTAAACTGTTATTGTTTTTTGATTGAAGTGTTGACAATATTTTCCAGTTAAGATTATCAATTTCCCTTTAAGTTGTTTTTGTAATTTATTGTAAAGAATATGATTATTTATACCATGTATATTAATTTCTTGGACAGGGTTTCCCTCTTTCCCAGAATCTGACTGTAATTTATTGACCGCCTGAATTCAAAATTCATATTTTTGCAGAAGATCCTTGATTCTAACTTGGAAAAAACATTCAGTTTGTTCTATGTTGCATTTTGATAAATAAATCTAATCAAAACTAGAACTAATATGATTTGATTGTTTGATTGAGAAGATGCTCTCTTGTGTAACTATGAACTTAAAAGGTGGAGAAAATGGCCAGTAGCCATCTTACTTCAGAATATTTCAGAAATAATGGCAGATCAAATGTAATTAGAAAGTAAGAAAGAATAAATTGCGTTGAACTCTGCCAGTTTCACTGTGCTCCTCGGAATATTGCTTGATTATTTTGTAAAGAGGTTTATACAGTGTTAAGTTTATTCATATTCTGACAGTCCATCTGAAAATAATCCCATCAAAAAGCCTCAAAAACCAGTATGTTTGGGATAGTGTCTGTTTGATTGACAGGCCTGTGGTGCAGTCAGGTTTCTGCTATAAGTAGGCGAATGCTGTCTCACTTCAGGATGTTTATCATCCTTTGAGCAGCTCCCTCTAGAGGCAGACAGGCTTTACTGGTAGAGTTATTGTTTAAATGTGTCCTTTGGACTATTCTTGATAAAACAAAAAATAAATAAATAAAGTTTGAGTTTGTATTCAGCTGAACATTGAACTTTTCTGGTATAGACTAATATCAATATTTTAAATATTTTAATTGTGCTCTGTTCACATCAATATTTACTGATTATCAGTCTTCTCCTTCAGCACATGCATCACTGTAAGTCTTGGGACATTACTGCCACCACCTGTTGATCAGTGGAAAAGCTGTGGAGGTTCATTCTCACGTGCATCAAACAAAATCTCCACAGGATACATTTAATAATGAATCAATTACACTTGTTTCACAGCTGAATGAGTTGACCTGACATAAGATATGGGATCAGTGTTCATTTAGATTAATATCACAATGGTATGCAAATCAGAACAACAATATGAATGTATTTAATCATTGTCCCATTTTTCCGACGGACCTGTAAAGTTCAATGATGTTATGTAAATCTGTTTGAAAGTGAAAGAGTCTCCGTGGAAGGACCAACTGGTCCTTCAGTTTTGTTCAAATTGATTCACATGAGGTATTCTGATAAGAATAAGAAGTAGAGATATGTGTTGCTCTGTTTATTTAAGTAAATTAGGGATTGATGATTTAATCTATTTATAGGGACTGTAAATATTTGTAAATTATTATTGATATCTTTGGGTTGGTGAAATCATGTAAATATTTATTCATGTAAGAGTAGGCATAGCTAAAGAGGTCCTTACAAACTGCTACAACAAGTGCATCAGCTCTTAGGAATAAAGGCATTAAGACCACCCCATATCATCCTCAGACGGACAGCCTGGTGGAAAGGTTTAATCAGACACTTAAAAGCATGCTGAAGTTTGTCTCTCAAACAGGCTCACATTGGGATCAATGGTTGCCATACTTGCTGTTTGCATTACTGGGAAGTGACACAGGTGTCAACAGGATTCTCACCATTTGACTTTATGGATGCCAGGTGAGAGGGCCATTGGACCTCCTGAGAGAACACTGGGATAATCCAACCGGAGACCAGCAGGATGTGATTTCCTATGTTGTTAAGATAAGGGAGAATGGTCCCTTCCTTTTTGCTACGTGGAGCTACGTGGGAAAAGTGTCCTGCTATTTGTGAACAGTTTTGAGTACACCAAAGGTGCTCCTGCTGGATTCACGGTGTACAGAAGGAGGAGCGATCACACATAAGATGGAGGCTTTTATTCCAAGCAGCTTAAAGTGCAACAAACCATTCATGTTGATCATTGATTACTTTTAAAGCCATTGCTTTTGTAACGTATGGCAAAAAAAAGAAGTTGTTTTTGATTCCCAAAGCACCATATATGTCTACAAAGCTGTTGCACCTGGTGTTGTTCCTGGGGGCTTGAGAATATATATGAAACTGCAGTGTTACAAGAATGAAATCCCAAATCCTACAATCTTAGCCCAGATCCACGAGAAAATTTCTTGCACTGCAATCAAAAATCAAAAATATGAAACTGAGAATAAAATGATTTCTACTACCAATCTACCCCGCATCATTTACTAAGGTAGAATATGTAGAATGTATATTTTTGTAATTGTTATAACTTTATTCATCCTCTTCTTGTTTACATGTAGCTGTACTATGGAGAAGTGACAGGACACATACCAACACCTTTCCATTACCATGATAGCAAATAGACCTCAGAGAGGCATAAAGGTGAATGATCCATTCTTCTGTCTACATCTTTGCTGGCAAAATATGAAAGCAAATGATAGCCAAAATCTGAATCTTATGATAAACTGAAAATGATCTGCCACTGAATACTCTGAAATCATATAGATTATACGTACAACACAGTTTATTGTATTACACAAATTACTTTTTGATTTGCTTTAATTTTTGCACTTCAAACATGTCCGTTCCAAGTTTGTTTTTGAAGCATCATATTTCAAGTCAGCATGACGTAACGGCTGTTTTAATACATGGGAGTATTTAGGAACAAGGATTATCAGTAGGATGAGATGTGGTTGATCTTTGTCAAGTGGTTGTTACCGTCATATTGATTATCTACAAGTCCAGCAAGAGAACAAAGTTCACTGCAAATAAAAACTGTCAACTGCAGGATAACGCTCAGTTTACTGGGGTTTTTTTCTCCAAATGAGTGTCTGCTGAGGTAAGACATGTTATGCATGAATCCATTCTAATTCTGTGTATGTGTGAGTATGTATGTCTTAAGTCTATTTGTACTCTGCTGCGATCTGGTCCTCATTAACAGGAAGTTGATCCAGTGGCAGTTAAAAAAGTGATGATGTGACATTGTATGCGATACATTGTGGGTTGATTCATTTTTAAATATACAGTAGCTCTCCGCCAGCAGGTAAATCAGCTTGTGGTTGTGAGCTGCAGCTGCTTTGCCTGAATGTGACGAGTGAAGCTGAATCTATCGTGATTGTTACGTGTTGTGTTTTCTCCCCTCCTGCCCTGCTTTTTTTTTTCTCTCTCCCTGATTTCAAATTAAGTGTTGATCTAATTGTACTGTATACCATAGAGCATGAGTGAATAGTTCTTTTGATTTTGTATATCGCACGTCGAACAAACTTTACCACGTTTGCCATACGTAAACACTTGTATCTGTAGGCCATTTGTGGTCTGAACTAAGCTTTATTCCACCTGCCTCTCTTTGTTTATTGGAATTTAAATGTCAAGCCTGTTTGTCAGATAAAACAAGAGTTGTACTGGATGTCTGCAGAAACTTTTGTACAACAAACTCTCCTAAAATTAACTCTAACATAGAGTATATTCGATAAATTGTTAGATTTCTCTTACATCACATGAAAAACAACTCAGGGGATCAGGTGTTTAGTTTTGACTGCCAACCATTGGACTACTACTCGAACCATTTCATGTGTTTACATTCGGTGAATGTTCAGTTACTGTTATCAGTGCAAAAAGCAAGTTTTGAAAGTGTTTAGAAAGGATAGTTTCTGAAGGACTGTGGACTCCACCTAAAGCAAGATTATATCATCATATTAGGTCTCATCAAATTCAGGACATCCATGCTGAACCACACCTGGTAATTTGAACCTATGATGATGATGATGATGCTTTTTCTGACAGGCCGACCAACATCACCACAAAGTGGACCTACACAGCAAGTGTGGCTTAAAGTAAAAAGTATCATGTGAAGAGAATCAGATGTCACAATCACATGTTGTCAGGGTAACTTTGCAGAACATGGTGTCAGATTGCAAAAGACTGCAGTGTCCAAATGTATGAAATTATTTACTTTAAAAAGGGTGTATGATAGCGTTACCTTGGAATCAATCATTATATCCAACTAAAAGGCGGGACAGGCGTGTTTGTGGCCTCGATTAATGGCTGATCAAATAAAATAATTTACTGGGTGATAAAATGTACATTGTACCCACAGAAAGCAGGAAGTGTTGTACTGTTTATATAGAGAGGATTTTACAAAAGACTTTTTGCATGTACTAACATTTAGCATGTATTGTTCTTGTTTTATAACTACTACACCACAAACAAAGATGATGACTGATGACATCCCCTGATCATGAAGGCCAGAGTTTGTAAAAGAGAGGAGGTCAGCACCTGCCTCCCCAAGTACAGCATCATCGTTCTGTTCTTGGCAGTGTTTGCCGTCATCTTCATGCTGTATAGCCTACACACCCTGGAGGTGAGGACTGGGTTTTAAGTAGAAGTGTGTTTCCTATTTGAAACGTGAAATATTACTGTAATGCTCTTCAGGAAGTTTGGAAAAATCATGTGATTTCGGTAAAGCTCACAATCCAGCACTGTGATTGGCTGACAGCAGTGGCCTCCCGAAATGAAAGTAAAGGCTTTAATTATTATTATTTTCTTTTTTTTCTTAACGTCAGTACATCTCATGAGAAGAACAAAACCAACAATGTGTGCAGGTCAGCTTTTAAAAAATGCCAACGTATGGCCCCAAACAGCTTGGCATTGTGGTAAACGTTTAAAAGTCAAAGTAAAACATCAAAGTAAATTATTGTGCCCATGTTCTTTGTACTACAACAATAGTCATATTGATTTGGTTTTTTTATTATATGACTTTGTAAAATGGGCTTCAGGTGAGCCGTCTTGGTTGTATTGTGATTGAATCCCTACGAGGATTTTACCCACCTTTGTACTTCATCACACAACCTTCTTTGACTGGCCCTGTCCCAGCGCAAAAGACATAGGGCCATATTTTTGTTCCTGGCACAGCACAAACCCAGGCACATTGGTATTTACTCACTTAGACCTGGTCCGAGCTGGTGGAGAGCTATTTTTGTAGCTTCACAGGGCAAGAGTGCACATGAACAGAACTATCCAAAATCCCACAGACAGGTTTGGTGGATGATACGTGTTTAATCGCACTTACGTAAATGATTAAAACATTTATTTTTTATTTTTTAAATACAACCTTCAGATTCAGTTAATCATATGAAAAATAAGGCTGAACCTTGTCTATTAAATTAGATGTGAATCAAGCAGTTGGCACATGTCATGATGCAATCTCAGCCATAAAATATAAAAGGCACTGTGTACAAATTAACTGCAAATTAAATCACACACAGAAGGGGTACAGTTTAAAAGCCTTTTAATCTACTAATCTGATTTTGAAAGCCTTTTCATCTGCTCATCTGTTTTAGTGATCTAGCCAGCAGTGCAAGACAGAGTGTGACAAAAGGTTCAGGGCAATTTACACACAGCAGCTTTGGCCATTTAATAAGCGAATGCAAAGTAAATTAGGCACACTGAAAGCATCGATGCAGTTTATTTGCTATCACCACAACGTCAGTGACATTTGGAGCATATTGCTTATCAGTGTTGTTTGCTATGAATTGGAAGCTTTGTCCTTCATTTGTTTGATGCATCTTTGTCACCATCTCTCTCTTGACCTTCTGCCACTTTCAGACTAAAGTGAACCCCATCACCATCATGTCAAGACTTTTCAATCACTCGCACAGCTTCTGCACCTTCCAACCACATTCCCCTGAGGAGGCTCTTGAGGAAGACCTCCTACTACGCTCCATTGCTTGGCCTGAAACTCCATCTTTGCCGTCTCCTCTTTCCCTGACAGAGTCGAGTGATCCGGCTCACAGCACCTTCACCATTGTCCCAGGGAGGGGAGGGGGACAGTGGCACATAGGTGATAAGCTGGAAGTTATTATCAAAATCTATGACTTCCAGGGTCGTCCAAAGAAGTCCGGTGGAGACGTTTTAGTCGCTCGACTGAGCAACCCGACTCTTCTCGCAGGTGTGGCAGGGCGAGTGGTGGATCATCTCAATGGCTCCTACTCTGCTGTGTTCTCTTTACTCTGGGAAGGAAGCGCACAAGTTGAGGTGATGCTAAAACTTATTGTATCAAATTTAGTTTCAGGGACAGTCCATCTTTCAGTTGACGATAAAATGAGATCTGTGCTCCTCGGTGAGTTACCGGTACCCCTCATGTCAGCTTTCATGTCTTGCACTACACAAATGTAGTTTACAATAATAACAGTGGCAGATTTACCGTTTCAAATTCTTGGTAATTTGTGAAACAATTGGACCTTAAGTTCTAGAAACCACATGAAGAGAAAAGCCGTCACTAGAAAATGTAGTACTTATAGCTGGCCAGCTGACTCATGAATTATTGAAATGTATTTTCAATTTCAATCCACTTTTGCTTTATGTTTTTCTGCTTAAGAGACTACCAATTTGAATGCAGTATCCTTTTTACTACACATGTTTCCACATGTGGTGAATTCCACCTGTTGCCATGACGGGGCTGTGACTGCTGGGAATGGGATTTTAACAAACAATCTATTCAACAAATATATGTCCAATCTGGGATAAATCTGATCTTTGGCTGAAACAGGGTGAAAATTGAAGTGATTTTCATCTTATTTGACATTGATTGGATAACAAAAGCTAAATCATGGAAATGGCTCTGAGTGAAAACTCTCTTTCCCTCCTATCAGGTGACACTGGTTCACCCCAGCGAGGCAGTCACAGTGCTGCGCAGGCTGACCAGCGAACAGCATGACAGGATTTACTTCAAGAGCCAATTCCGCTCAGGCTCAGTCACTGAAAGTACAACCTGTAACGTATGCCTGAGACCGACCCAGGGGCCACTGTGCGACTACACTGACCTCCATACAGGTGATCCGTGGTTCTGCTACAGGCCAAAGAAGCTGAGCTGTGATAACAGGATTACACACTTAAAGGGAGGATTCAAACAAAATCTTCAGGCCTTGGAGGAGAAACTCTTTCAAAGGTGACCGTTGTCTATGTAAATATACTGTACGTTCTTGTTGCACAACTATTGGGACACCATACAGAGTTAGTAAACAGTTTACTCTCCTCGCATCCAGTAGACCGGCCTAGTATCACGGCAAAGCGTGAAATATACACGCCTATCCATGAAAGAGAAGCGTGTCTTTGACAAATCTGGTGTCGTCTAGCCGTGAGAAGAACACGTATGTAAACAGAGGTAGATCACTTGAAAGAGGTCATGAGACAAGAGAGGACAAACGTAGTCCATGGAAACAGGAAGTAGGGGTGGGTTTGTGGCGTTAGACCAGGGACACACTGCTTGCATGGCTTGTTTTTATTTCTGCATCCATGTTTAAAGATTTGAGCAACCACACTACCTGTGTAAGACCAACGTCTCACCCCCGAGTCATGCCTCGCGTGTGCAGTGCGTCATATAAAGAACTGACACAAAACCTTTTTTTCATGCGTGTGGCACGCAATTCCCAGCAGAAATACAAAGGGAAAAGATCTGTGATCATACGTGCTCTCCATAATCATAGCAGAAACTCAGAGGAAGCTCTAATTATATTCGGGCGTTACTTCACCAGGTGAAGGGCAGCGTTGTCCCGGTGCTCTCTCCCTACTTCTGTCCTTTGTGTCGGTGTGTCTTGCTTTGAACGAACGTAAACAGAAATCACGCGCCTGCTTTTCGGTTACAACTTGTTGAACATCAGACATTCAAGGCTGTTGGCCATTATCAAAGGGAAACTCATCGGGCCTCATTGACTAATACGCACAAATCTATGTTTAAACCATGCGTACAAATATTTGCTACACAAATCTGGGATTCATCAATATCTTTCCTGGATTTGTTTATACTCTGTGAACAAATTTAGGAAGACCTTGATAACAAACAAATGATGTCTTCAAAAATGTCAACACACGTCTTTTAGCATATTAAAACAGCATTCATTTAAAAAGGATTTAAGAAATGACAATATTGAAAACCGTTAATTTACTAATTAACCAAAATACCAAATGTATTAAATAGGCTAATCAATAAATCGATGGCCTTTAAACCATATCAATTATTGTCTGAATTAAGATATTCACATATTCGCAGATAATTACAAATACCATATTAATCCTTAAATAAATGACCTGTGGTTACTTTTGCTGGATGTCATCACATTCACCCTCATTTCGAGGACATATTCAGTACAGAGGTCAGCTGAGATAAAACTGGACTTGCTGAAAACACTTTGTCGTACAGAGAAACGCCAGGTATCATCAGAAAGGATTTGTTCTGCTGTTTATTTGGATCTACAGCACGTTGTGAAGGATCGGGACTTCAAAATTCTCCGCTATCTTCACCAGCTAGATCCTAATTTTTTTCTGTCAACTTTTTGATAGTCAATAGTGTTCTTTGCTGAAAACAGCTGCCTGCTGCAGAAATACATTGATGAAGGGTGAAGCTGAACTGGCCCAGTAAAGTTAAGGGTCAAGAAAGAAAAACAATCAGCAGAAAGGCACTAAAAGGCTCACCTGTCACATGACACATATGCCTTGTTTACATGAACATATCATGTAGCACAGCTTTAACTTCCATTGTTTCCATTTGTTGTGTGTCCTTTGCTTCAGTCGTGTCAACTTGAAAGTGTCCATTCCAGCTTCAGGGCCTACGACTGTCACTGTGTTGCCAAAAATGAAAGGTAAATGCCAATTTTTACTGCCACCACCATAGCCTAGCCTGGTGCGAACCAGACCCAATTTCACGCTCCATTGGGAATCGTTTGTAATTGTTCTATTCTACTGGGTGTAGACCTCAGGTTTATTTTAACCAATCAGCATGTGCATAAACTGCCCGACACTCTGCCACCACGGCAACTACACGGTGCCCGTGTCCACCAGTGTTTTTTCCAGAGCAGCTACAGCATATGTTTCAAATGATTTGAATGAACTCCAGCAGTTTGACGGGGTGCTGAGTGTTTATTCTGCGCTCAGCGCTAAACGTTTGGCTTTTTTTTTCCGGTCAGCAAGAGTTGATAAATATTAAGGCTGAGCTCATCACTGTCGCCATCCGTCAAATCACAGTGAAGGAGAGGAGGGACAAACACAGTTAACCACTGACACTGGTCTCTGATTGGTCCGCCTTTCAGAGTGGCTGTGCAAATGCTAATACGAGCCGAGTTACTGGACTGTGTTTACAACGAAGAAAATTGAAGCTGTGAGCAAAAGCCAGCATAGCCAGACTAACTGTAACCAGGCAGAAAACCCAATCATTTGTAAAATGTTTGCGACTCTGTTCTAGACGGTGTTCACCTCCGAAGCTAAAAGTTTGTTAGCAGTGTATTTATTTACACAAAGCAAGTTCTCCAAAAACAACACAACAATCTAATCTGTTGATCCAAAACTAGTAAAAAAAAATGTAATTAAAAGATATAACAAAGTTAATTCAGATTTATAGGTTCAGTAGTCACAAATTGACTTGGGAGAGACTTTGGTTTTGGTCTTTGCATGGGATTTATAAAGAGGATAAAAATACATTCTCTTTATTCACCTCTTCTCAGGTCAACCAGAGGTGAAGAGCAGCATTGTGACATCTGGACCCTCTGGCTATTACTACAAAGGTGCGTGGCGAGCACTAGGTGGTACCACAGTTCACCAGTTTAACAACCACTCAGCCATCAGTCAGTGTCTGAAAGGCAAGGTGGTCCACCTGTATGGTGACTCCACCATCAGGCAGTGGTTTGAACACCTCAACGCAGCACTACCTGGTAAGTCCCTGAAAAAGATTTCTGCCAACAGTTTGATTTTATTCCCACTGCAGCTTAATCTGTTCCCTCTGTGATACTTTCAGATCTCAAGGAGTATAACCTTCATAGCATGAAGCAAGTTGGACCTTTCATGGCCCTGGACTATGCGAACAACATCATGGTGACGTACCGTTGCCACGGTCCTCCTATCCGTTTTGCCAATGTCCCAACCAGTGAGCTGCGTTATATTGCCAACGAACTAGACGGTGTAGTTGGAGGCGCAAACACCGTCGTAGTTCTTGGAATCTGGTCACACTTCAGCACTTTCCCTATTGAGGTCTATATCCGACGGCTGCAAGGCATCCGCAGGGCAGTGGTGCGGCTGCTGGCCAGAGCTCCGGACACACTGGTCATCATCAGGACCGCAAACCTCAAAGCTTTGTGGCTCTATGAGACGCTGACCAACAGCGACTGGTTCTCGCTGCAGCGTGACAAAGTGCTCAGAGCTGTTTTTAAAGGATTGAAAGTCCATCTGGTGGACGCCTGGGAGATGGGTCTGGCCCACCACCTGCCGCACAGCCTTCACCCGCAACCTCCCATCATTAAGAATATGATTGATGTTCTCTTGTCCCACATATGCCCTAAAAAGAACGGCTAGATGGTTTCCTTGCAGATACTCTGAAATCACGAACGACACTTACTTGTAAATTCTTATTTAAACAGGGAATTTTGAGTGTGCAAAAAAAAAAAATCTTAATAGGCTGAAAAGCAGCTACAAGACAGGGTGAGTTTGGTTATATAATAGATAGATAGATAGATAGATAGATAGATAGATATGTGTATATATAATTACTGCATATTCAACTTTAACATGCTGTGCTTAAAACATTTTTTAATCTTCTGCCATGAGAGTAATTTCCAAACCACTGACCTCTGACAGCCAGGTGTGTTATTAGGCTGCTGCATCACTGATGCACCATTTTGGAGGTAAATCTAGTCAGTGGACACAAACAGAAAAAGAAAAAAAAGAATTGTAATCTAATCCTTAAATCTTAAATAATTCTGATGATTGAAGTGTATTTCATTACATGTTCTATGTTTTTCTTGTAAACATTCAATAAACAAGGGTTTCTACAAAACACATTTAATGAGTATGTTGATCTGACAAATAAAGGGACCAGAGATGACTGTTCAAGCAGCTGAATTGCTTCACAGTAAAAAACAGGAAGAGGGCGCTGTTGTTCCAGAGTTACATACAAGTCTGTACTGACAGCAGGTAGTGGAAAAAGAAAAGTCTTCAACAAACTGAAGGAGCAAAGATCTTTCGAAGAAAACTAACAATATTAATGGGGGATAAAAGCAACTAATGTCCCCTTTTAATATGTCACAAACAATAAAACCTTCATTGGTGCTGTGTGTTTGCAGTAAGACATCAAATTTATTTGGATAGAAATTGACGTTTTGATGTTTGAAATTTCCGCACTGAGCAGTTAATTTACATTTATTTAAATAAGTACAACAAAAACGGCATAAGTGAGCAAAGGAAAAAAGGAACAATGAGAAAATATAAAGACTAGTCATTTTGAAAGGCTTTAGTACCTGCATTTCCACTGTATTTCCCAACATGCAGTTTGAAAGCTGTGTTCTCATTTCCCAGCCTAAAGTTCTTGTACTTGGCAAACGCAGTGCCACCTTCATGGTCCCACAGGTCCACCCTCATGGTCCACTTCTTGAACTGCTTGGTTAAAGAGTAAACCTTCCTCAGACCGAGCCAGTGGTCCTCTGAGGGGATCAGAAGAGCACAAAGAAAAGGCCTTACAAGTTTCTGGTGTCTTTGCACCGTCTGCACCGATGAAAAAAAAAAAAATCAACCAACCCCTTCTTTAATAAATGCATCTTTCCAAGCCAAGAAACCATGTTAGGTTTGCCATGCCACTTTTTGTATTTAACATACCTTTCTGAGATTTCAAGATTATACCTCAACAAACACAACCAGTTTCTCTCTTTTTAAATGACAAAAAAGCAATTAACTTACTTGCCAGGTGTCCGAAACCATTTTTATATGCTGCCCATTTTCTGTTGAATGAAACTGCTCCTCCACTGCGTTTCTGAAACACCGTCCAGCCTCCATCCGAACGCATCTCACAGTACACCTGAGCAGGAAGTCCAGTAAACACATGTTCAGAAATCTAACGTTACTTTTTCTAATAGCTGGGACTTGTTTGACAGTGTATGTGGATATATTAAATAACATAAGTGGGACCAGAGCTGGCAGTTTTTGTTCTGTTGACCATTCATTGTTGGTAGGTTTGACTGATACAGGTTCAGGCACGAAGTACAATGTACTCTGAAGCTGCCGTTATTGTATGCCAATATGTTAACACCGTATTTATACAAGGTTTTTAAAAGCATTTGACGTTAATGCCATGACACAGTGAACATTAAGTGTTGGTCTCCTGTCTCAATAGGAAGATTTACTGGCATGTTTTAAAATGCATCTGTGGCAATCAAAGCTTCAGTGGTTTGAATCAGGGGTAGGTATATTTTTTATTTCATGTGGCCAGACAACAAATCATTTTTAAAGTTTTATGTTGTTTTGACACACAAAGTACATTATGTCTACACAAGTAGGTGTGCTGACATGTAGAGTATTGTATGTAAGTGTACTAACCACACAGTGATGCAGTGTAAGTTAATTAGCAACAGCTTAGAAACATGATTGGATATAAAAATGGACATAGTCTCCCAGTCTGAAAAGTGAAGCCATATGGGGAACTGCCAGAAAGTGCAATACCACTAAAAGCCACCAGGGGCTGGCTCCAAAAAACCTCTGGCTCAATAGACTCCCTTTCAAAAATTGTAAACTTCTCTTATGAAATACAAAGTCAATACCTTTTTTCAACAAGTCATATTGATGCAATTTGTCCCTTCTGATCAGTATTTTGGTTGTCCTTCTGATAATACTTGTAATTATTATATTAGGCCTCAAAGAGAGGAACATTTGGGGGCATGTCTGGTTTGATTGACAGGCCTGTGGTGCAGTCAGGTTTCTATTATTGGTTGGCGAGCATGGTTTCCTTTTGTCTCATCAGATCAACTCCGATGAACTCGTCTCTCCTCCCCAGGTCTTCCAAATATGGTCACTTCTGGCCCCAGGAAGACAAGATGGCGACGGACAAAATGCCAAACTCAAGGCTTCAATAGAGCAGTTCAAAAAAGATGTCACAGTAGGTTTCCACTTGGAACTAATGGAATTACACACATTGAAACACTACGACACATCTGTCTCACACACAGTTGTATCTTAAGTTAAGTGGAGCATAAATATAAAAATGTCCCTCTTAGGGATTAATAAAGTATATATAGCTATCTCTGTCTAAACTCCAGTTACTCTATAACAACAGAATCAGGTCAAGCAACTTCCAGAGGAATGCTGAACTGCAGGTCAGTTAAAAAGACCTCAGGGTCATTCAAAACCAGCATTTTTCTCAGATTTTAAAGATGCTGGAAAGCAAATTCCATGATTTGCTTCTCAGTACATTACATACGTGTGAAATGAGTTGCTGAAATGTGCTAATTAGCTTCTATTGAGCTCGTAGCAGAGTTCAGAGGAAAATGCTCCGATAAACGCAGATTGTTTTATGAGTCTCAATAAAGCTCCGATAAGGAACTATAATATATGTAACTCTGTATTTTACATGTCGCGGTGATGGTGAACATGGACCAGAGGAGATCTAGTCCTCCCGATTAATGAGGGTTGTTGTTTTTGTACTCTGGTGTAACGTTACAATCAGCGACATCTACCGGTACCGGTCCGGATAAACGAGTCCGACTACATGTGCAGGAGGCTGCAGAGAGCAGCTGGAGGAGGAGGAAGAGGAGGAGGTGGAGGGACATCAGTGGAAGAGAAAGACTGTCTGTCGGCTCGACCTGAGCAGGTTCAAAGTTTGAATTATCATGTGATGTCATGAATTGACATGTGATGTCATGAATTGACATGTGATGTCATGAATTGACATGTGATGTCATGAATTGATGTGATGTCATGAATTGACATGTGATGTCATGAATTGACATGTGATGTAATGCAGCGTTGTTCATGTTGCAGTCGTTACAGAACTAAATCAACTCCTCCTCTCTTATTATCTCCACTATTGTAATGCAGGTGCGTTAGAAGTAGTTGGAGACTCACTGTCTTCTGTCTCTGGTGTCCAGTTTGACTCCTGTGTTACAGCTCAGGGGTCAAGCTGGATTTTATTGCATCTGTATGTTTCCCTCATTGGACAAATAAATTCTGATTTTATTCTGTTTTCCCAAAGCAGGCTGCTCCGTCCACCAGAGAGACAGAGGACCAGTGGGACATCATGCATAAAGTCACCGAGAGGTTACGGACCGCTTAGTGGGGAAAAGAACTGCAGCCACAGGACTGTCATACACAACACTGAACACCCTCCAGCGAGGGGGCGGAGCTTCAGCTCCTTCAGGACATGCCCCCCCCTCAGTTTCAGAGCAGAGAAGACTGATGATTTTCTCACCATTTCAAAGCCTAATTTAACAAACTCTTCTGGGGGTTTTTTCATTCAAATTTGGATGGGTAGTTAACAACCCATACTTCTGTGGTGTGATGAACTTAAAACTCATTTTCATTTGTACTTTACAGCATCTTTAAACGAGTTTAGCGTGTTTGCCAAAGCAGTTCAAGCCGTTCGGTTCCTTGTCATCCTGAAGTATGCACACAGTTTGGTTGTTTCAGTTCTGTGAGTTGGAACATTTGATGCTCAAGTGTTCTAGCTGCCAATGCTCATGACTGGCTTACTGTCCTAAACCTACTCTCTCCGTGTTCAGGTGTACCATTAAATTCTTATTTCCTCAACCTTAGCGACTGTCAGTCACCATAACAAACTGCATTAACCTGTCTGGTTTGATACCTTGAAGTGGGCTTTGACTCCAGCTGGCTGGATTACATAAACCCCGCTGGGTGCTCCTGGTGAGAGGGTCTTAATCTGTGTGCAGTCTGTTCCTGAAGTGTACATGACAACAGAAAGACAAAGAGGAAAATCAAGAGGAACATGATCAACATTGAATATATCGTCTTGCTAATCTAATTTATAACAAGTAAGCAATAATAACATGCCCCATACCTTGAGAAGAAACTGCTACCTGATGTTTCGAGCCAAAAAACAGAAACAGTTTTAAATTAAGACTCTATCTTAAATACACTATTAAAAAGAGACATTACAAAGCAGAGCAGACTTAAATTGTTGTCGTCTGAAATATAGAAGAGGAAGAAGACGAAGAAGAAGGGGAAGACATTCAAGAGAGGATGAGAGATTTATGTGGGTTTTAGTTTTACCTCAGCTTGTTCTGTGCCGCTCAAGAGAAATGCCAAGATGAGCCCATAATATCCAACCACACTCTTCATTTGGACCTGAGTTAAACAGTGATATGTTTACCTTAAGAGATAGTTAAATATCAAAGTAATGTAATGTTTTAATCCAACTGAACAGCAGGCACAAGACAGTGTGACTGCTGTAAATGTTAAATGAAACCCAGTTTATGACTCAGCTCTCAGAAGGTGTCAGACTTTCTAATGACAGAAATTATACCGTTTAGTACTTTTACAAGACTAAAGAGTAAAAATACAACCATTAATGGTCAGTGATTTCTTTCTTCAAACACTTACCTGCATGTTGGAGGAATCTTGTTTCCCAGCTCAAATTCCACAACAGAAGCAGCACCTTTAACCTCTGGCCAAGCTACCACACCTCCTTTATAGTTGCAATAAACTCTGTCACTTCCTGTCAGGTCAGACTGGTTGGGAGAGAAAAGGGGAGTGAGACAAAAAGTGACTGCCCTATTCCTCTGAAAGAAATTAGTCTTTTTTTTTTAAACAATACAACACAACTTACACACCTGTGATATGTTAACCTGGCTGCCCAACAGCATTTACAGGCCCATTTCTCTGACATTTACATTACATTGCATTTCATTTATCTGACACTTTTAGCCAAAGCGACTTACAATAAGTGCATTTACAACCATGAGGGTACAAAACCCAGAACAACAGGAATCTGTTATGAGGTGGGTGTTTTTCCAGGACCCAAATGCAAGCTCACAGATTCAAGGTTTCAAGTTCCAAAAAATACTGTCTTTATTGTCCAAAAAAACAAACAAAAAACTACAAACCAAAAGGTGGCACCTTTACGTCCAGTCGGGAAGGCAACTCAACCGACAGCTCCAGGGGGACACGGGTAACAGGGCAGCCGGCAGACCAGCGGAAGGGACGGCGTCAACAATCCTCCGAGCCGGGAGGGCAACTCCACCGACTAGTGATTTTGACGGGGATTTCCGCAGGAGACACAGAGGCTGGAGGAACGGGAACAGGAACAGGACTGACAGAGAGCTGACGGGGAGCAGACGGAAGACGGACGGGGAGCAGACGGAAGACGGACGGGTGGCTAACAAAAATGCACCGACAACCAGAGTTGTGCAGGGGCAGGTTACATATAGTCTGGGGAGGTGATCAGGGAGATGCAGCACACCTGCAGGTGGTGATCAGGGGTGAGTGGCTGCATCTGCTGGGACCGGTGAGGGGCGTGGCCATGGGAGGTGAGGGGCGTGGCCACATACAGAGACAGGGGACACAGGAGGAGGAAAAAACTGGACTCCTGACAGAATCAAGAAAATACAATTTCTTCAAGAAAGCCAAACTACAAAGTGCTATCAGTAAGTGTCATTTTAAGCTACTAAAGTTCTACTATTCAAGGTCAAGTCTGAAGAGGTGTGTTTTTAGTTTGCGGCAGAAGATGTTCAGACTTTCTGCTGTCCTGATGTCGGTGGGGAGCTCATTCCACCATTTAGGAGCCAGGACAGCAAACAGTCGTGATTTTGTAGAGTGTTTAGCTCACAGTGAGGGAGCGACAAGCCGATTGGTAGAAGCAGAGTGGAGGGAGCGGGCTGGGATGTAAGGTTGGACCATGTCCTGGATGTACACTGGACCCGATCTGTTCACAGCACTGTACGCAAGTACCAATGTTTGGAAACGGATGCAGGCAGCTACTGGTAACCAGTGAAGGGAGCGGAGGGAGGAGGAGGAGGATGAGGGGGAGGAGGAGGATGAGGGGGAGGGGGAGGAGGAGGAGAGTAGTGGGAGTGAATTTAGGAGGTTAAAGACCAGTGGAGCTGCTGCATTCTGGATGAGCTGCAGAGGACAAATGGCACTAACAGGTAGACCTGCCAGGAGGGAGTTACAGTAGTCCAGATGTGAGATGACCAGAACCTGGACCAGAACCTGCGCCTCCTTCTGAGTGAGAAGAGGACGTATTCTCCTGATGTTGTGCAGCATGTATCTACAGGAACGTGTCGTTGCAGTGATGTTGGCAGTAAGGGAGAGTTGACTGTCGAGTGTCTCCGAGGTTCTTAGCAGTCAGGGTCGGGATAACAGAGAGTTGTCTAAGGTAGTAGTCAGGTCGAGGGTGGGAGAGTCTTTCCCTGGAAGGAAGAGCAGTTCGGTCTTGTCGAGGTTGATTTTCAGGTGGTGTGAGGACATCCACTGAGAGATGTCAGTCAGACAGGCAGAGATTCATGCTGCTACCTGTGTTTCAGATCGGGGAAAAGAGAGGATCAGTTGGGTGTCATCAGCATAGCTGTGGTAGGAAAAGCCATGCGTGCGAGTGAAAGACAGAGCCAAGAGAGTTGGTGTACAGAGAGAAGAGGAGGGGACCCAGGACGGAGCCTTGAGGGACACCAGTAGTGAGAGGACAAGGTTCAGACACAGATCCTCTCCAAGTTACCCGGTAGATGTGGTAGTTGAGGTAGGATGAGAACAGAGAGAGAGCAGAGCCTGAGACACCGAGGTCCTGAAGGGAGGAAATAAGGATCTGGTGGTTCACTGTGTCAAATACAGCAGAAGGTCAAGAAGGATCAGGACAGAGGAGAGAGAGGCTGCTCTGGCAGTGTGAAGCTGCTCAGAGACAGCAAGGAGGGCCGTCTCTGTTGAATAATAAACTTTAGCAGAGAAGCGTATTTAAAGATTATACTTTGCCTTAGTTCAAGTGATCCAGCTGTATGTAGTCCTCAAAAAGTCAAAAATACACACTAAAGTTTGGCTTATGACACAGGGCTTATATAGACACCTATCTCAGCTGGTCAGACCACACCCCCTGTTCATTAGGTCATTTCCCATCTGGCTGCATCTCCAAGGGTAAACAACATTCCAAGGCTGAGTCAAACAAGAAGGATGTGTTGTGTTGTAGAAGCCTGAGACAGGGACACAGTGCAAATTAGAATACTGAAGTCAGTAGAATATTGTGCAGGCTAATTACAAATATTATCCATTTACTACCTCCTGTGAAACAACAAGTGATTCAAACTTTCCCTTTTGAAATCCCCCTAGTAACAAAATAAAATTTTTGGCTTAAATTGCTTTGAATGTTTGTGGAGATATAAAGATATTAAGCCTCTTATTCTTACTCCTTTTGGTGATGTTGTAAAGTTGGCTGTTTTGCCATTCAATTTGGTACAGATATTCATGGTAACCAAAAAATAAACCCAAATAATTGTGGTGAGCCCCTAGATGCTTTATGTTGTGCCACCAGGAGGTCAGATTTATCAGTTGTCCAGTGGATTACATTCATCTGTTTAATGGTTTGGCACCACAGCACCACCATGTCAAATTTTCCAGACATTCATGCCATTGACATTTGTAGTTTTGAGTGAAATGTCTTGACAGCTATTAGATATTTTGCCATTAAAGACCCAACCAGACCAAAAAGGCTGAAGCCTAATCCACCCAGAGCTTGCCCAAAACAATTTGATCCCCTGGACTAGATTTTTTTGCATTGCAGACAAACCCACCACCAGTCATTGTGTTCATAGAGGGTTTCAGCAGATGGCTCAGGACTCACACACACACACACACACACACATTATTTTTTAAATGTAGTAGGTTACAGATTACTAATATGAATTAAGGCATGTAACTATCTTAATTACTTCATCAAAGTAATTTAACTTTTTACATTTGATTACTTTTCTAACAAATGTTTTAAACTGGTTGCCTCACAGCAAGAAGGTTCTGGGTTCGAATCTTGGCCCGGCCTTCCTGTGTGGAGGTTGCATGTTCTCCCTGTGCCTGCGTGGGTTCTCTCCGGGTACTCTGGCTTCCTCCCACCGTTCAAAGACATGCATGTCAGGTTAATTGGTGGTTCTTAAAACTGACCATCGGTGTGAATGAGAGTGTAAATGGTCTTTGTTTCTGTCTTCCAGCCCCACCGTCAGCCTGTTCAGGATAAAGCGGGTATAGATAATGGATGGATGGATGGATTTTTCAAACTGGACAACAAAGCTTAAAAGTCCTAAAATTTACATTGAATCCTGTCAGTGAAAACTTCAACAGATCTCAGCACTGATTACTGTCAACATTTTATTAAAACTTATCCAATAAATCTTGAATTAATATTACAATGTTTTGATTTTAAAGCATAAAAACAAATCACAACTGAATAGTTAGAAAGAAATATGTCACCATAACCTCAAACCAAGTCTACATTTAGGTGAACAACTGATAATGAAGAAAACAATATATTCAGATGTAACCCCTTTGTAATCACCAACATTTTAAATAGTAACTGCAAATTAATTACATATTTTCTCTCAGTAAGTGTAACTGATTACAATTACATTTATTTTGTAATTTAATTACGTTACATGTCATGTCAACATGTTACATGTAACTAGTCAATCCCCAACACTGGTTGTCTTGTCATTGAACACCCATCTGAGAGGACATATAGCTCTTCATTTCTGTTAATACTTCTGCGTAAATCCAGGGTTTACACATTTTTACACTGAAAGAGTTACATACACAAAATTAAACTGGGGATATGATCAATAAAGTAACATGATTGTGGCAAATTATTGAATAAGTCAAAAAAATAGCAGAAACAGCAAAATTCAAAAAAATCCTGTCACATTCAGTAGGTTAACAGAACCATTTTTTTGTATATTAATATTGCTAAAATTCACATTTGTGTTCTTGAATTTTATTCAAGAACTGATCTCCCTGTGTTCCTGGTGTTTCAGGCCCAGACGGGTCATTGTGTGACTGATCATCTGAGCCGTCATACTTCATCAGCAGCTGACTGCTGACCATTCTGTTGTTTTATGCATTACATTGTATCAATGGTCCTTATTCTTGTCTGCATTTCATAAAATTTACCTTTAGGAACATTTTTGAAAGTTTGATTCACATTGCACTTCTTTACACATTACGATAAAAGCAAATGATCACACAAACATGAAAGTAGCCCTGTACCAATGAACACTGGAACACACTGGATAACACATCGTCCTCCCCTCAGGAAGCAGGAGAGAAAGTCTGAGGTGGAAATGGAAAATAACTGACGTGCTGGTACCAAAACAGTATTCCCCTTCACACGGCCACAAGTGGAAACAAACCTCTCTCCTTCAGCTGTGTGAGAGGCTCTACGAGGATCAGGTTATACAAATTGTCTGTGCTGAAGCAGGAGGCTTCCCGTCGTACGCAACAGTGAGTCCTCTCCCTTTCTGCTCCTTCCCACCACATGCATCAGGCCCATACAAAGGCTCAGGATCAGAGTATGGATCCTCCAGGACTTGGAGAACCCTGTTGATCTGCAGGACCATGTGGAAATAAGATGACTGTTAAAAACAAGCTCAACTTAACTTGCATAAAACAGAATTTGAATCCCCAAAGAAATACAAATTAAACCACAAACAACACCATTTTTCCTTTCCACTGAAACAAAGTCCATTACAGCCGCTGCAGGTCGAACAGTAAGAAGACTGATTGCTGTTTTTCTCCACCTAGTGGTGGAAAGGTGAAATGACGTATATTCACTTTACTCACTCCCGCTTCAAAAGATGATGCTGTCTTAAAAACGGAGGTAAAAAAAAAAAAAAACTACTCAGTATCATTTAGTGAAAAATTCACCCTCCTTTGGGACTCTTAAAAGTCAGTCTGTCTGGGTTTACTTGTGTGTCAGAAAATGTAATTTCTCATATGACCAGCAACTGCTTTAATGGACCTGAATGTTCAAATGGAGGTTTCTACACAGAATAAATCAAACTTCACAAATAAAATCGCCTGACCTCAGAGAAGTCTCCATTTTCTGCAGCTTGAATTGCATTCTGGGCAATGTAGTTGCGTAGGACTACCCGGGGGTTGCTGCTGTTCATCACTCTGAGCCTCTCCTTTTTGATAATGGACAAGTCACTTGTAACATCACACTCCCGGGCTAAACGCCTCCTGGTATTACAACACAAGAAAAATTACAGAAAGATGATTTATACCTGCAGAAGCTATGTTTAAAACAACATCAACAGATGATTGGCCTGTTAGGATGAGTGCACCAAGATTAAAATACAGAGCAACAACATTTCTTTCCAAATGATGAATATAAATCTAACTCTGCTTTGGTCTACACAGACTATATTTGGCTCTTTGGCTGCTGAATGCTGCTACATTCACCAGCTAGTTGCTAACTTTGTCTGTCTGCTGTTTGGTGCAGAGCAGGCCGAACACTGTGAATGCTGCTGGAAACAAGGGGCCGGAACCTATCCCAGCTCACTTTGGCCAAAGGCAGGTTACACCCGGGATCACAGGGCCAAAACTTACAGACAGATGTTCACACTCTCATTCACACCTAAGTAACTAACCTGAGGTGCATGTTTTTTGGATGTTGGGAGGAAGCCGGACTATCTGGAAAGAACCCACGCAAGCACAGGGAGAACATGCAAACTCCACACAGAAAGGCCTGGATTGAAACCCTGAACCTTTTTCGCTGTGAGGCGACAATGCTAACCACTGCACCACTGTGACGCCCAATCAAGGACATATCCATTCTGCATATCATTTATTCAAAATTTGTAATATCAGTCACCTTTAAAGAACATGACACATTTTAGGAAGGTGTCGATTGTGCATCTCTTTTTTTCCTTTCCTTACCTGTATCGGCTAATCCAGCGAATCCACTCATCAAACTGCTTTTTCTTGAGCTCATCTTGATCTGTCTCAAGGAGGTCCTTCAGCCGGCCCATTAATTCCAGCTGCTGGGCCACATCTGGCCTGTCTGCCACCATCCCGAACATGACTGGGTTGGTTTGTGCCATTGACAGAATCATCGCCAGTTCACTAGACATAAAAAAGATGGTAATGCTTGAAGTTGACGATAAATCCAGCTCTAGCCCGGCATGCAGTCCTATATACTGTATGTCTGTTACTGTCTTATCATCCTGCCAAATGTCACAAAACTTACACTGAACTTACATATTGTCTTGGTAAGATTGTCTCCCAAAATGCTAGCATACCAAAAGAAGAACAGATTTGAAAAGAGGGATTCAGTGATTTAAAACCAGTGCAGTAGTCAGCCATGATTTAATGATCATTCATTGGGAGTATATGGTGGGGTAGCTACAGACTTAACATTGATGTTATAGCTGCTCTTTGAAAAAACATACACCCAACCACCATACACCCCCCTCACCGGTCCTCCATTGTTGGCTTATTAGCCACCTTAAGCTCTTCAATAGAGGCACAATGCTCCAGGATGAGGTCTACCATTGGTCCCACAGTGGTCCTCTCACTGTCGCCCTCCTCAGGCCAAGGGACTCGGCTCAGCAGGCGGAAGGTGTTGGTGAAATCTGCACCTGAAGAGGTGTGATATCACAGGACTATGATGACACTGCAAGAAGAGGAGGATCTAGAAAAAGTTGCATGATCACATGTCCAGCAATCCTCTGAGTCTTCTTACCTGTGTTGTACATGACACGCAGCAGGTCTGATATGAGCTCGCTGTCCTCTGCCTCCTCTGTTCGCACTAGGCCCAGCTTTTTCCTCATGACACACAAGTAGAAGGTCTCATATGTGGGCATAAATTCATCCAGGATGGCTCCTGCTTCTCCTGCATTGAGCTCAGATCCCAGCGCCTCAGCCAGGCGAGCCAGGTTCCAGCGGCACACGGAGGGCTGGGCTTGGTATGAATAGCGCCTTCTTTTGTCTGAAGCGTTGCAGACGAACTCTGGATCAAATCTGACACAGAGTTTTCAGGTGGAATATGATGCACACTGGCGTGAAGTGTAGGTTTCAGTTACAATATATATAAATACATAGTAATCTCATTTTTAGAGCTATTTATTTAGGCAGGACTCATTTAACGGAGCAGAAAGGCCTTTTGTCAGACTGTGAAACCTGGTATCCTGCCAAAGCATGTAATACACCTGTCAGTCCACTAGAGGATCCCGTGTCGGTGTCGTGTTTTAGGTGAGCTGGGCGTGAATGTAAGGTGCCTTAGGTTTAGGCACTATAGAAGCATTTAGTGGTAAAGGAAAAGATCATAAAACAAGTAATTTTATGTCAATAACGTTACACTCATCATAAGGTACTTAAAAAAGATTACAGAAGGTAAATATGCTAAGTAAGTAACTTACTTAAAAATAAATCCATGTTGACTGTTGTTTTCTCACATACTCCAGTTTCCTAGGTGAAAGTCCTTTGTTTGTTCCCATCATAGACTGTATATAAAAGTGGACATAGTTTACAGGTCTGAAAAATGAGTCCAATGCTTGAAGCGCCTTAAACTGCAATGCCACTAAGGTTGATTCCAAACAGGCTGTGGCTCCATAGACTCCAATACTAGGTCAAACCATTTTTTTCCCATGAGTCATTCTCTACAGTCCCTCCTTCTTGTCAGTTTTCTGGTGGTCGATCTGAATATGATCCCATCATCAATTAGATATTAACCCTCAAAAAGCACAACCTGTTGGTTGTTGATTGGTTCCATCCCCCCCAAAAAAACTCCACCATATGTAGACTTTATCACTTTGTACTTCGTCAAATGGCCTCCTTAAGGGCCTGGTCATACTTGCATGTACTTTTCCCGCGTAGGTGAGGCAAAATGGACACTGACACGGTATCTTCCAGCTGACTGACGGGTGTATTACACGCTTTGGCGTAATGCCAGGTTGCACTATGAGTAATCAAACTGTTAAATACAAACAACATCAACACCAACTTTCAGCTGCCCACCTGTCCATGAAACCAAATGGGCCATAATCCAAAGTCAGACCCAGGATGCTCATGTTGTCTGTGTTAAGAACGCCATGACAAAAACCAACACACTGCCACTGGGCCACTAGCTTTGCAGTTCGCATCATTACCTGGGGATGAACAAGAGCAAAATTGATGGTGAAAATACTAAAACACCAGAATGAAATGAAATAACCTGAAGGGAAACTTGGTCTTAAACAATGTTGACTGTGTGACTTTCCTGTCAGTTCTCACCTCTCTGAAAAATGCCATATTCCTGTCTCTCCGGTTGCTGTGAGCCTGCTGAATGTGAGGATAGAAAGTCTCAACGACATAATCCAGCAGCTGAGCCCGGATATTATGCCGCCCTGCACTGGGACCCTGCAGGCCTGAGAATTCATCTCGGCCCAGAAAGATCTCAAAAGAGCCAAACCTTTTCAGAAAAAGGAAAAACTTAACACAACATCCATATTCTTACAGATAAAAAACATGTTCTGTGCTGATAAAAGTCTGAAAACCTGATGAAGGTAGGGGCGAGACGCAGGACGACTGAGCAGCGCTCACGAATGCGTCGGCCACTGTTGAGTGGATCTCTGCTGACATAAAGGTCAGAGGTCACAAGGGAGGCTGCGCGGGTGCTGGGTATCCCCAGGGCAGCCATGGCCTCGCTGCACAGGAACTCTCTGATGCTGGAGCGGAGAACCTTCCTGCCATCACCATCTCTGAGGAAATCAAAATGTATTACAGATTTGTTTGGTATTCAACTCTGACTAACACATGAATGAGCCAGATTGTACACTGCCTTCAAAATAGGAAATACAGTATGACAGTAATGTTTAGTGTCTGCCACCTATTCTGTATGAAAAAGAACGGCATTACAATTTTTTTTGCCTTTGCAGTAGTTATATAAAAGCAGATGTCTAAAAAAAAATCAAGCATAAATTAAAAAAAAGAAATGGTTGAACCAGGAAATGAGAGGCCTACCATGCAATGGATTATTACTGACAATGAAAAAAAACATTGTTGTTGTTGTACTCGTATGTTGTCTAATTATGTTTTAATTTGACTAATTTATTCTGATTAGCATAAATATTCACCACCTCCCGACCACCCTCCTGTTGTAACCCACTTCAGTTCGATTCAAAAGGTGATCTGTATGAATCTGGGCCATTCAGTTCAATTCCTGTGATTTGACAGCTTTTTCTAGAACTTTCAGCTGCTTCTCATGGTCCTCCTCAGTGGATTGGGTTTCCTCAGTTCTCAAAACTCAGTTTATTCACTGAGTATAACAAAAAAAATCCTTTGGATAAAAGCAGGTAAGTGACTTTTTTTTTTTTTTTTTTTCTGTTTTTAAGGTCAACCCTTACAGAAAAAACACAAGTTTCCCATGTTTTCCACATGTAAACACATGCATGGCACATGTTGCAACATATGATAACATGGGAAAAATATGTGGAAGGTATCCACATGGGGATCTACATGTACTTCACACAATACATCATTAAATTGTTGCAAAACCACAATGTTTCCCATGGGCAAAATTCATGTTTGACATGTGCACAACACACGTGTCTATGATCATGAGTTTTTGTAGGCCTACATGTGAAATTAATTTGGTTTTTCTGTAGCGGAAGAATTACCTTACAAGCTGAATGCCAATCATATTCATTTTCCCTCTATTTTTGAAGACAAAACGTGCAGCGTAATGGGGACACTTTATATGTTCATGCAAGCAATTCGTCGACCATCTGAGCCCAATTCACTGCCACATATAAATAACAGTTGTGTCAGTGGCAAACCGACCACTGACAGGTCGATTTGAGGTTGTTGTGGGGTAGTCAATGTGAAATGAAGCGAGATTGGACCACATGAGAATAAGAAACTGTGTTCAGCTGGAAAGGCTGGAGGTGTAGTGTTGACTGCACACAGCTGTTCAGGAACAGGGAATACAATTGATGTGTGCCAAGCAGTTAAGCTTTTAAGCAGCTCTGCTGGCGTTAATGGATTCACATGCCTCTGGTGACAAAGGCTTGTGAACGATTTTCTGTGTTGCCTTGTTTTGTTCCAGATATACAGTTGATGAATGAGATTTTCCATGAATGGAAAGATTTTCCTAAAAGTAGCAGTCATTAAATTCCAAACTAAAGTTACCTGGAGTAAGGTGTGACACCGGCACCCTTCACCTGAATCTCCCATCGCCCACAGGTGTCCGACTCCACCTCCCCCAGGTACATCACCGCTCCATCTCCCAGTTGACCCGCAAACAGCCCGAACTGGTGGCCGCAGTAGCAGTGCGCAGCCGCCTCGGAGCCCGGCAGCAGCCTGGAGCCGCTCAAATACTCCGCAGCCAGAGGATCTGTCAGCACGTCCTGCGCACTCAGGCCGAGCAGAGACAGCGCTGGCTGTGACAGGGCCACGAAACTGGGCCGGACCAGGGGTTGAAGAGCCCGAATCCGGGAGAAACACGCCGCTGGGACCGTTCGGGAACCGGGCTGCTCCGACTCATCCACCGGCAGCTTCTTCAGCGCGGTGTTGCTGAAATGTAAGCGCTTCAGAGCCGAGGGCGCGCACTGAGACGACTCCATGAAGACTTTGTGCAGCTTAATCAGGACTTCCTGCCTCCACACGTTCAACCTGAGACTGCCTCTCCAGCATACGACAGATCTACCCTTACACCCATCCTACGTTTCTCATCTTCTGTCCAGATCTGAAAGGCCTTCCAAAGGGCCAACAAAGACCAATGGCCTAAAACGAGGCTTTGGAACATACTGACAGGAAGCAGTCTCATTCACAGGAGGATGGACCAGCTCCTCAAAAGCAGTGCAAATAAAGCATCCCTTTTTACACAGACTTCTGAGCATTGAGGAGAAGGAACATCTTTTAGCACATTACTTGTATATTAATGAAAACCAGATCCTTGGTGAAAAACACTGATTGGCAGTGTTCTGTGAATAGTGCAGAAACAATAAATATTAGTATTTCTAAAGTTGTGAAGAACTTGTCATTCATATTGTTTTTACAGTAGGCTATGTGAAATAGCACACAAACATCCACTCAACTATGACGGATATATTTTCTGTTGGTACCTATGTTTGCCCTGATGTTGGTTTTATCTCGTAGTTTCTCAGTGCTGACAGAATTGTGACTGACAAAATGGTTTGAAGAAGAAAAAAAATGCCATTGGTGTCTTACTGTTCATCTGAGATTTATCCATGATGTATCTATCACACTTTTTAATCAATAAATAAAAACAATAGCCTACTAAATATCTCTGAGGTTTGGCGCAACACTGTTCAGGACCATGAAAAAAAAAAAAAATACAATGAGTCAATAAGTTCAGTTATTTTCCATCAAATCTGAAAAAAAAAAAAAAAATCATTATTCATTTAAAAAGAAAAAAGGCAGGGGCAGTGCGTTGTTGGCGCACAAGTGGTGATACAAAGAGCCGCCAGTAGATGGCGGTAACGACCAGAAGAGCGTCACGTGCCTCAAACAAACAAAGACGTGAAGAAGACGACAGTTCAAAAACAAATAAATTGCACCCTGTAAATGTGCGTGTTGGTCATTTATCCGTCCGATAAGACCGCTTCCTTTAATGTAGAGGAGACGTGTCGCAGTGGTTTAGACGCCACGTTGAGGTTCGTGTCTTCTTCCAACGACCAAAAAATAACGGTGGTTACTGTGGCCGGGGAGCTAGCCAGCCGGCTAACTGCAGCGAGCCACAGCCAGTCAAACTTTTCTGAGAAGATGGACTCTGGTGTTTTCACGGCCAAAGGTTGGTTTGTCGACGAAAACCTACAACGAATAATAAAACAAAAAACAACACACATTTATTGAACCACTTGGAGTTGGTAACAGTTGGGTAGATCGCTGACTTTTAGTTCGTACAGATGTTTTGGCTCGTGTGTATGAAAGTGAGCTATCCTCTTGATAGTAACGTGTTTTATTAGTGAATCACGTGACACGCGTGTTGTTGTGTGGACATCAGAGGTGTGGACAATCAGAGGTGTGTGGACAATCAGAGGTGTGTGGACAATCAGAGGTGTGTGGACATCAGAGGTGTGTGGACAATCAGAGGTGTGGACAATCAGAGGTGTGTGGACATCAGGTGTGTGGACATCAGAGGTGTGTGGACAATCAGGTGTGTGGACATCAGAGGTGTGTGGACAATCAGGTGGACAATCAGAGGTGTGTGGACAATCAGAGGTGTGTGGACAATCAGGTGTGTGGACATCAGAGGTGTGTGGACAATCAGAGGTGTGTGGACAATCAGGTGGACATCAGAGGTGTGTGGACAATCAGAGGTGTGTGGACATCAGAGGTGTGTGGACAATCAGGTGTGTGGACATCAGAGGTGTGTGGACAATCAGAGGTGTGTGGACAATCAGTGTGGACAATCAGAGGTGTGTGGACATCAGAGGTATGTGGACAATCAGAGGTGTGTGGACATCAGAGGTGTGTGGACAATCAGAGGTGGACAATCAGAGGTGTGTGGACATCAGAGGTGTGTGGACAATCAGAGGTGTGTGGACAGAGGTGTGTGGACAATCAGGTGGACAATCAGAGGTGTGTGGACAATCAGAGGTGTGTGGACAATCAGAGGTGTGTGGACATCAGTGTGTGGACAATCAGAGGTGTGTGGACATCAGGTGTGTGGACAATCAGAGGTGTGTGGACAATCAGCTGACGGTTTCAGCAACAGTGTTGTTATTGAACAGACACTTGGAGGATGCGTTCAAAACCAATAGCTGCTCTTGGCGCTGATTATCAAGATAACTACACATAATTATAGTTTAATCATAATGCTGCTGTGTAATAAAAACAACAACAATGTCTGAATGAGTTTTTAAATAACTGCTGCTGTAAATAACAGCCCGAGTGTTGACTTCTCATCATCCGGTATCCTCATGATTAACACGCCTACGTGTGATGTTCCCTTCATAGACGGGAACATCTTGTTAGACTAAGAAAATAAAAGCTTTTGTGAGGATTGAAGGGACGGACAGCTGCTGCATTCACTTTCAGTCTGAGCACTTTTTCTGGTTTTTTGTTGTTTTTTTTCCAGGTGACTGCTTTCCTCTGGCGTCACTGCGCCTCCTCGTCTCACCTCTCCAGCTCATGTCAGCCTCCATGTGGCAGGTGCTGAAGAAACAAGATGTCATGAACTACTGGACGGTGGCTGAGTTTGTCTCCTTGGCGGTGGACATGGTCCCAGAGCTGCTAATGTACAAGCACAGGACTCAACTTAACCTGGGATTAAGAGCTAGGGTGAGTCCTCGCATGATGCATGTACAGAAAAGTTAAAGAGAAACTTAGGCTTTGGTTGGTTTTCCTCATTTTCATATGACTAAATATGTTGCTCCGTATGAAGGAGGTTAGGATACAATACATACAGCTCATGAACTTCATGAATACAGGAACATTTTGGCATATTTTTATTTCTCTTCAACAGTATATTCTTGAGTTGTGCCGAAGTGAACAGCTCGTAAAACCTGAGTTCATCTTATCTCACCTGGACAAGATGAAATCACCACAGCCCACCCTGGACGATGTAAGTGTTGACTGTCGAGATGAATTGAGTTGTCATATTCTGATTGCTTTTGTACCTTTCAATTCTTACCACTCTTGTAGCTGTTGAGCTGTGACCCTGAAAGTGTTTAATGTTTATGCTGTTTGCAGGTAAATGAACCAGAAGAGGAGGAGGTGACGGTTCACTTTCTCGAGTTGATTCAGACTCTGCTCAAAGATCCTGAAGAGAGACGAGACTTTTTCTTGGTGAGGCAGCATCGCTTACTACTAACAATGTTACTTGCTTTTATTGGGTATTTTGTATGAAGCTGGGGTTTGTCACATGTGCACCTGTAGCTGGTTGTTGGTGTTAGCAGGTGGGACGGATGGCTTTCAGACATGTTTGAATTATCATCATTACAGTATTGGTATTGCACATTCTGTACTGTTTAGTGCAGTTAATAAATATGAATTGAATGAACATGAACAAAATACAGAAAAATAGACAATAATTTATAATAGATAAAATGGCAATAGTAAAAACAAAAGTAAGATATTATCTTTAAGGGGTAAAACATTAAAAAAAAAAAAAAAAAAAGCAGAAATGGCAGGAATTACTGACTTTGGTTTTGTATCTGTGATGCATTAAAATTCATCACTCTCTCTTCTATTCTTTCAAAGGAGGTCTTCCCTGCAGACTATGGACCTCAGTATGACCGTGACCTGCAGACCCTGTTTTGGGAGTTCCTCTGTCGACTAGCTCAGCTGTTGCCAGTTCCCGACCTCGAGCAGGTGAGAGCTGTAATTTCAACAAACAAAAAAAAGGAGTAACGCTGTCTCGCATAAAACTAAAACGAAGTAATAGTAATTTGAGTAGTTGTCTTGTGCAATACAGTCCAGCAGTGCTCCTGGACCATTATATAAACACTGATGAATTAGTACAGGGGAAATATTACATTACACTCAGAGGCATTGCCTACAAAGACCATTAGAGGGTGTATTTAGCTCATAAATAACTCCTAGGTTGATTGTACCGTAGGTTTATCAGTCCGTGTAAAACGTCTGGAACTAACCCCTATACATATAACCTCCTTAAAGAATATTACTGACTAATAATTAGTCTTATAGCTGTTTGATCTGCCAGTCTGGTGTCTTCGTGTTGTATTTTCGCAGTTAAAATCTGTGCTTAAGCTTGAACCATATTTCTGCTCTCGTAGCTCTATCGTGACATGTTTTCATACATTTCCCGCAGACTGTTTCATGGCTCGGAGCCGAACGCTCTGTGTTGGAGGATTGTGTGAATTCAGTCTCTGAGCCCACACACCTGAAAAATCTGCTCCAGCACCACAAACACCTCGGGCATTTAGAGCAACATAGTAAGCTACTTTCCACAATCCCATTTATTATATTTTACTATTAAAGTGACTGTGTCATGTGTCTTCCTTGTCCTTTTATGCAGTTCCTCCTTCTAGCATGGGCGACAGCATCCTCCCCTCACTCTCTGCAGCTCCCCCCAGCAGAGTGTCAAAACCTACGGAACAGCCCGGCCAGTCAGATCCACCGCAAGGCCTCAGTGAGGGCACACACACGGTATCATTTGTGGATGGTGTGGCGGTGGAAATAATTACAGTGACCGATTATGCGGAGGTTGAATTAGGCACAAGCATCGAGGTGGTGATGGGAGATAACTGCTTTGAAGGAGCTGATGCTGGCACAGTGGCTGAAGATCTGCTGGAGGTGCTTCCTGAAGGGCAGACCAGGGAAGAGGAGGCAGGTGGAGCAGAAGAGGAAGCGACACAAGGAACTGTTAGAAGTTGTTTGACAAACACTTATCCAGAAGTGAACAAGGATGACTCGGCGTCCTGCCTACATAAAATCTCTGTGGGACCGCATGACTGCCCAGACTGCGAGAAGAAATTTAAGTTTGCCTCCTCGCTAATCGCCCACAGGGTCATCCACACCGGAGAGCGGCCGCACCGCTGCGGTGACTGCGGCCGCTGCTTCTCCTTCAGGCAGTCCCTCGACAGGCACAGACACACGCACAAAGCTGGACGCAAGTACAGCTGCGTCATCTGCAGGGAGACTTTCCAGTCCTTGTCGGCCCGCAGGGAGCACAAACAAACACACATGGAAGACGGTGTTTACACGTGCCGCCGGTGCAGGAAGACATTCAACTGGGAGCTGGCCCTCGTGAGGCACCTGAAATCTCACACTGACGATCACGATACAAACGGGTCCACGGGGAGCTGGGAGGAAGGGCGAGAGGTTGCAGCGGATGTCAAGGAGGCTCACGTTGACCTTGCTGAGCTTGACCGCCAGGTGCCAGCTGATGACAATGGCGATCTGCATCCAGAGAGCGCCGAGGTTCAGAGCAATGAGGGTCCCGACGCCGGAGGAACCTTCCCCGAACTTTACAGTGATGTCATCTCCCCTGTCAAGGTCCGCACAAGTGGGCGCAAACGTCGTCCGACCATGAAGATCCAGGTGATAAATTTACAGAAGCGCATGAACACGAAGAAAAAGAAGGAGATCACCAGGGTGAACGCTCCTGCCCTCAAACCGCTGCCTTTCAACTGGTAAAATCTTCTGTCTCCTGCAACTATTCTTGAAGTTTTCCTGTTTTACTCATTCCTGATGTTTTCATGCTGGTTCAGTGAGACATGATTGCAGGAACTCACTCTCTTTATGCCAGTTCAGACAAAGATTCACGATGAGATGATTTGAAGCCTGCACCAAAGCAGTCAGACGAGACAGTGTAGCATCTCCATAGCAACGACTCTCCGTACTTCTGTTTTAACTGCTGGCGTTTTTGTAGCTGGATATAATTTGTAGCTTCTCAAAACATGAATGAGAATAGTGATATTGAGTCACTCAAATGAATGAGGTGATCTTCTCTTGTGTTGCGTTCAAAACTCTTCCATGTCAATCAGCCGACAGTTTACAACCGTGACCGGATGACTTTGCTTTGAGCTGATTGGCTGATGAAAGACGAGACGTTTCTAAGGCCGCCAGCTGCTGATTTAAAAAAGCTCTCAGGCGACATCGCCAGCTGGTTTGAGTCGAGCTGAGTCTGGACAGTTCACACTACTGCAACAGTTTGGTGTCATCATGAATCTTTGGTCTGAATTGGGCTTAAAACACGATTAACTGAATAACTGTGGAAAAGAGAAAATTCCTATTTTAAGTCCATGTTTGATGTCCGATTTAGTACAGAAATATAATGTACTTCATTGTGTCTGGTTGAATATATCATGGTGACTGCTGTGAGGCTGATTAACATGATTCTTCTTCTTTTCTCTGTTACAGTGCAGAACACTCTTATGGGTCATCCATCGTCTCATCGAAGGATGGTGATGAAGGTGAGTGTTCATTTTTAGAAGTAGCTATTTGAGTCTTTTTCACCACAATTACAGAATCACAGAGATAGGAGGACATTGCATGATATTTAAAAAGACCACAAATCCCAAGAGAAGTCATTTGTCCATAACGGTAAGGAAATTACACGTTCTGAAAAAATAGAAAGGTTTTTTTCCAAAGAAAAGGGGCAAACTTATGTAAACAAAATAGAAAATGACTAAACTACTAAACAAGGAACTGTGAGTGAAAATACTTTTTATGGAACAAATGTAAAAGTCCAAAATGATATAATTTCTTAGCACAATGTTGAATTCTTGCTCCAGTTTGTAATTTTTTATTTTTTTTCTCCCCTCCATAAAGTTTCTGCAGCAGACGGCTCACAGGCTGCGTTCTCCTGTCCAAAGTGCTCCTTCCACCACTCAGAGGAAGTGCAGGTCCAGCACCACATTGACAAGGTCCACTCTGCTGGGTCTGCGGAGGACGAGTCGTCCCTCCTGGGCCTCGCCGATGAAGAGGGACACTTTAGTTGTTCAGACTGTGAGAAGAGCTTCAGGTTCCAGTCTTTACTAAAAGCCCACGAGCGCATCCACACAGGCGAGCAGCCCTTCTTGTGCTCCCAGTGCGGACGGCGATTCTCCTTCAAGCAGTCGCTGGAGAGGCACAAGCAGACGCACAAGTCGGGACGCACGTACGAGTGTCTGATCTGCGGGGAGTTCTTCAAGTCCATGGCCGCTCAGAGGGAGCACAAGAGCACCCACATGGAGAACGGCGAGTACCTGTGCTCCGAGTGTGGTCGGGCGTTCACCTGGAAGTCGGCGCTGGTGAGGCACCTGAAGACTCACGGAGAGGACGCTGACAAGGTGGAGCTTCCTTTCAAATGCCCGCGCTGCGACCTTGGCTTTAGCTGCGCCAGCTACCTCAACAGGCACCTCCAGACTCACCAAGAAGAAAGAGTTCACACTTGCAACTGCGGGAAGAGCTTCGCCTACCGGACAGCTCTCACCGCACACCAGCGCATCCATCAGAAAGAGCGGCCGCACACGTGCACACAGTGCGGCAAGGGCTTCCTCTACAAGGGCGGTCTGCTGAGCCACATGAAGATCCACTCGGAGGAAATGCCCTTCATGTGTTCCTTCTGCGGCAAGAGCTTCAAGAGGGAGCGGAACATGAAGAAACACGAGCGCTGCCACACACGGGAGAACGTTTTCAGCTGCTCACAGTGCGACAAGAGTTTCGTCTACAAGGCGACGCTGACCAGACACGAGCTGACGCATTCGGGCGAGAGGCCGTTCCTCTGCTCCGACTGCGGGAAGGGCTTCTTCTCCCACGCCGAGCTTTTGAAGCACGAGCGTTTCCACACGGGACACAAGCCCTTCCAGTGCCCACACTGTGGGAAGAGATTCACTCAGTCCTGCTACCTGACCATCCACCTGCGCTACCACACCGGGGTCCGGCCGTACGCCTGCACAGAGTGCGACAAGAGCTTCCTGAGCGCCAACCGGCTGAAGAGACACCAGCGAACACATTCGGGGGAGAAACCGTTCCTCTGCGTAGAGTGTGGGAAGGGATTCAGGCAGTCCTATAATCTCAAAATGCATCAGCGTACACACGCGATGAAGTTAACATAGACACTTATTGATCTGCAGTCATATTTTGGAGATTTTAATTGAGATTATAACATTGTTTTAAATGCGACAAAAGAAGCATTATTGTTTTATCTCCTTTGCAACCACAGTGAACTGCATCTATTCTAGAAATGTCTTCCACTTTATTTCCGTTATATTGAATACATTGGATTTCCTGGCTGTGTTGCAATTAAAGCACACTGAGTAGAGGAATGTGATTCTCTTATCTTGCCATAAAAATCCTCAAATAATGAATAGAGGCCGGTTCTATATAAACTCCGTTTTTATTGACAAATGTGGGCCAGTTTTACAACAGAAAATGTAACACCGGTTTGAAAAAGAAGCTTAAAGACATTTTATTTTAACAGCAGTGGTTTTTTTTCAACAGCAACACATGTTGCAGGTTCTGAAAATCAGCTTAGACATTTAGACATGTAGTGTTACGTCTTCATAGAAATGGCAAAAGGAAATGAGACGTACATCACGGGGTTTACTGACAAACTTCCAATTACAATTTTATAAATGTTTCATGTGACAAACTGAAGAAAAGCGTACTAAACAACTAAGCTACAGCTAGTAGAAGTTACCTCACTGTGGCTGACACGCTGGCATACATGGTAGTTTGATCCAAGGGGGAAGTATCAAGAGAAGTAACCCTGCTGACCACCCGGGGAGCTACACAGCCAGGTGCAGAGTGATGGGGCAGTGGTCGCTCCCCATCGCCTGGTTGCGGATCTTGCTGTCGCACAGGCCCGACAGCAGCGAGGTCGAGAGCACGAAGTAGTCGAGCCTCCAGCCCACGTTCTTTGAGCGGGAGTTCATCATGTAGGTCCAGAAGGTGTAGGCGTTGGTCTGCTCGGGGTACAGCTCGCGGAAGCTGTCGGTGAAGCCGGCCGCCAGCAGCTGGCTGAAGCCCTCGCGCTCCTCGGGGGTGAAGCCCGCGCTCTTCTTGTTGCCCTTGGGGTTCTTCAGGTCGATCTCCAGGTGGGCGACGTTGAGGTCGCCGCACAGCACCAGGGGCTTCTGCATGTCCAGCTCGCTCAGGTACGCCCGGAAGTCCTCGTCCCAGGTTTTGCGGTAATCGAGGCGCACGAGCCCTCTGCCGGAGTTCGGCACGTAGGTAGTCACCAGGTAGAAGTCGGGGAACTCGGCAGTGATGACGCGGCCCTCCTTGTCATGCTCCTCTTTGCCTGGAAGATGGAGGAGTTTATTTTTTTTTTATTAAACAAGACATCAGACAAACTGTCACCTCAATCGTTTATTGTGAATGTGTGATTGTGTTCAAATTGAAATGAAGGGCGAGAAGGACCGTCTGAAGGTCAAGTCACTTTTGGGTTTTCTTTGCACTATTTGCAACGAACACAATATGACAGTTTGTTTTTGATTAGATTGGATTCAATTTAGACTTTATTAATCCCACAGTGGGGAAATTTAGTCGCCACAGCAGCATAGAAAAAACAAAGAAGGTGCAAACAGTATGAACAAATTTACAAATACATGCGAGATATAAGATATAAGATAGATTTGTTGCAGCAGCAGCTCAAGAGTTTGGTAAACATGCTCAATTGTTTTCTTACAGTTAGTCATCTGTACAGGAGCTGGTTAGCTTAGCACGACTAGAGAAGACGAAATGACGAGTCTTAACTCTTTCCAAGGGTAACAAGAGCCAACTCCCAGCATCTTTAAAGATCCATAGTGACCAAATGATCACTTATTTCTTTAATCCGTACAGAACCTGAAGTGTGAAACCAATTATTTGTTGTTTTACTGTGATCATGTGCCGGTTGTGAGAGCAGCAAGACACCAGTGGAGAGTCAAGAAACAGTCCTGCATACGACCCAATTCTATTTCCCAACATGTTGCACCGGTCCTTTAACCATGTGTGTGGAGGTGGAGGTACTCAAATTTAGATTTTTGTAATTTACAACATTTCAGATTTAAAAGCTATTTATTCAGTGGTGTGAATGGCTAACTTTGTTTATTTTTTGCCATTTATCGGCACACTTGACAACAGCATGCAAAGTCACCACTCACCGATCCCAAAGGTCACTTTGATGGGTTCAGTCTTGCAGAGCATGGCCACACCGCTGTAACCCTCCTTTTCATCGGACCCAGCCCAGTACTTGTGAGGGTACTCGGGCATGGAGGTGATGTCGGCAGGGAGGGATTTCTCCGCACACTTCGTCTCCTGCAGGCACAAAACGTCTGGAGCCTCCTCGCGCACCCACTGTGAAGGACGAGTCTTGACTGTTAGTGTTAATCATTTAAAAACAAAAAGAAGCCAGTCGGCGTTTCTCTCTCTCTCACTGCAAACTCACATCCAGGCCCTTCTTTTTCACCCAGGCTCTCAGCCCGTCCACGTTCCAGGAGGTGATCTTCATGTTGGCGGCGCGTCCATCTTTGCTGGTCATTTTGTCAGGAGGGTCCTCGTACAGCACCGGGGCCTCCGGTTCCTTCGGCTTCTTTGCTTTCTTTGCAGAAGCTGTTGGGTGAAAGAGAAAAGACGCCGGGTCCCAATTAAAGAGGGAGGTCAGATATGTCCTCGATGTGAGGGAACAGTAGATGAATGTTTGTGCACGCTTGTCGTACCAGAGCCGGTGTCGTTATCGCCCTCCGCGGCGCCGTCGGCGGCGGCCTTCTTGCCTCTCTTCATACTTGAACTCGCTCGGACCGCAAACACACCTCGCAGACACACAACACGCACACACAACAACACACCCGCCGCTGGAGAAACACAAGAAGAATTTAAGTAATGTGTTCATCTGAAAGTGTAAACTGTCAAATGCTAAAACAAATATGTGCCACAGAATAACTGGTTTTAATTTTAGCGCTGAAACATTTAGTGAAATAAAATTTATCTACAATTATAACTTTCCTTTCTCGTCAAGGATTTCCTTCTTTTCCGGTTTTTTGTTTTTACCATTCTGTGACATTTTATTGACTTAATGAACTGATTGACTAAAAAAAAAAAAAATAGTCAACATATGAATTGAGAGTAAAATAATTGTTAGCTGCAGGCTAAATGTATTCCTTTTAATAAATACAGAACAGTTTCAGACCACAAGGCATCCAAAGCAGCGTTTCCCTGGAGGGAAACCTGGAGAGAGGCCAAAATGTTCAAACCAGAAATAAAAGCAGAACAAGAACAGGAAGGTCGGAAACCTCGTTCAACTCTGCAAAACTGAACAACAGACACCGTGAGGGAGACGTTTTGGGGAAAGAGGTCTCGATTTAACTGGTGGGTTGTTCACCTGATGCTGCTTTTGTTCCTTCAGAGATGCACCAAACTATCCAAAACCCCGGTGGACATCAAATTTAAAAAGGGTTTTAACTGGAGCTCAACACATACTGGATTCAGATGCTGATGAGAAATATTGATGTTAGGTTTTTTTTTAATTTTTTTAAAAATATAAATAAATATAAATGTTTAAATATAACTATACATTTTAAATATAAATATATATAAAACAGTAAATAATAATAATAATAGTAATCTGGGCACAGTGAGCAAGATGTGCAGGAGATTCTGTAGTTACACAACAACTGATCACTGCTGAGATGAACTAAATGAGGTGAAAACGTTATTTCCTGTCATTTACGGACACAAACTCATTACACGTCTCTGCAGTTGGCCAATATCGGCCCGTTGCTCGTATTCAGCTATCTGTGGACTATTTATTACATTTCTGCAGCTGTCGCACACTTTGATTTACGAACACCTGCTTCAGACAAGCAAGTTTGAAAAGTTCAAAAGACGCATAAAAGCAACATCTTCGGATGTTAGCGGAACTACTTCTTTCTTCTTCGGTTCTTTCTGTCCTCGTTTTACAAAACCCACATTTTATTTGTGCGATTCCTGTTTTTTTTTAGCCCCGACAAAAGAGAAAGTGATTTCAGAAGACTTTGCACACAAAGGGGGGAAGAAAGCAGGCTGAAGGTTTACTTTGGACACAAGTCGGAGGGCATTTAACGCAAATTTGATAATACACCGCAAAACCCACTGATGCGACACGACCAAGCATGCAGAAGACACGAAACCGTCAACTCAGTGAAGATATTCAGCAGTTTGTTTCCGTGTTACCCAACAAGTTTAGCGAAGAGCGAGCTATGCTAAGGCTTAGCTTCCCCTCCGTGACAAAGAGCCCGGAGAGGAGCAGCAGCAGGCGGCCTGCAGCCTGCAGCCTGCAGCCCGCCGGCGGGCTGCACGGAGGATGAGAATAGAGACGCTCCGATTCAGCAACAACGTGCAAATAACGTCGCGTTTTAACACCAAACACGTTTCAGGAAAAAGACATGCAAATGATCTTACTTGCACAAACAGGATGCAAAGCTGAGACAAGTGCTGCTTCCCAGTCACTCCCCCCCACACACACACACACACACACACACACACACGCGGAAAGCAAAGCTTTCTGACCTCGTGCTTAGTGTATTTAGTGACTACCTAAATATGTGCCTGAAATTATTATTTTTTTAACGACATTTAAATCTGCATTCCTCATTAAATAAACGCACAAAGTTACAAACAGCTGGCCTTTATTCCGCATACAATAATACTCCGGCATGTTGCTGATTCAAACGGTGTCCAGGTCTGGTCCGCTTGAAGATTTATGGTCAGGCAAAATCTACAGCCACCAATGTTTGGGTCCTCCCAACTTCCATCTGGAGCAGTTGAGCCGCTGAAGTTAACCGAGGTCAGTAGAATTAAACATTTAATGTTAAATTGGCCCTAAATTGGATTAACGAGAACGACCGAAGATAAAAAGGTTGGTAAACTTATTTTGTTTTCAATGGAGTGTTAATATAAACTATTAGTATACAGCTAGCCTGTTCTGTCCCGGCTAGCATTGGAGCTAACCACGCTGTGTTTAGTTTTCTCTAAATGTAGCTTAGTTTACGTTTAAAATGACGTCATGTAGGTTTAAAAAGCATGACGTCATGTAGGTTTAGTGGTTTATATGATGTCTGCTTACACGTCGCGTTGTCTCTGTTTTTAAAAAAGCGTTTTGAAATTGGCATGTTGAGAGTTGAATGTTTACATGTTCAAAAATATCAGTGACCCGTTTGGATAAATTTAACATCTCGTACTTAAAAAAACAAAAACACACGTTAAGGTTAATCCGATTAATCCGATTAATCCTATTAATCCTTTATGCAATGCAGGTATAAAAAAAAAGAAAAGGTTGAATCTGCTCTCTATAGAAACACATTTCTGACTATAATAATCGTAAAGTAAATTTTATTTGGGAACGGATCGGTTAGTTTTAATTTAATTCAATTATTCTATTTTATTCTATTTATTGTATATACTGTGCATTTTTATATTTAATACTTTTTAATGTTATTTTATTTCTTTCCTATATCTATAATGCTGCTGTGGCGAAAAAATTTCCCCTTGGGGATTAATAAAGTAAGTATATCTATCTATTAATCTATTATCTATCTATCTATCTATCTATCTATCTATCTATCTATCTATCTATCTATCATCTATCTATCTATCTATCTATCTATCTATCTATCTATTATCTATCTATCTATCTATCTATCTATCTATCTATCTATCTATCTATCTATCTATCTATCTATCTATCTATCTATCTATCATCTATCTATCTATCTATCTATCTATTATCTATCTATCTATCTATCTATCTATCTATCATCTATCTATCTATCTATCTATCTATCTATCTATCATCTATCTATCATCTATCTATCTATCTATCTATCTATCTATCTATCATCTATCTATCTATCTATCTATCTATCTATCTATCTATCTATCTATCATCTATCTATCTATCTATCTATCTATCTATCTATCTATCTATCTATCATCTATCTATCTATCTATCTATCTATCTATCTATCTATCTATCTATCTATCTATCTATCTATCTATCTATCTATCTATCTATCTATCTATCTATCTATCTATCTATCTATTATCTCTCTCTCTATCTATCTATCTATCTATCTATCTATCTATCTATCTATCTATCTATCTATCTATCTATCTATCTATCTATCTATCTATCTATCTATCTATCTATCTATCTATCTATCTATCTATCTATCTATCTATCTATCTATCTCTCTCTCTCTCTCTCTCTCTCTCTCTCTCTCTCTCTCTCTCTCTCTCTCTCTCTCTCTCTCTCTCTCTCTCTCTCTCTCTCTCTCTCTCTCTCTCTCTCTCTCTCTCTCTCTCTCTCTCTCCCTCTATCTCTCTCTCCCTCTCTCTCTCTCTCTCTCTCTCTCTCTCTCTCTCTCTCTCTCTCCTCTCTCTCTCTCTCTCTCTCTCTCTCTCTCTCTCTCTCTCTCTCTCTCTCTCTCTCCTGTATAAAAAGCAGGATTTACTGCAGCAGGTAAAACCTGCTGTGATGTTGAAATGAGCACCTGGCTGCTGTTGGGATGGTGAAAAAGTAAACCAGTAAAATGGTCCATTAATCACATCCTTTATACTGTCATGCTCGTTATGTAGTTTTGAGTATTTTATCTTATTTTTCGGCCTTTTCCCATTTGTTTTTTTATATTTATTGTTTCACCTTCGCTGAAATGGGCTTCTAAGAGAGATGAGGGAATTAAAGGGAAACTACTCTTTAACAAAGCTACTTTTTTTGCGGCGTATTTATTTTTTTGAACAAGAATGCGTCAGTCTTACCTGCACGTTGTATTTGCCCTCCCTGAAAACAGATTTCCAGCTGCCATGACTGTAGTAATCGGGTTTGAAGGCAGCGCCAATAAGATTGGCATCGGCATCGTCAGAGATGGTGAAGTGCTGTCCAACCCGAGACGGACCTACATTACACCTCCTGGTCAAGGTCAGTGAGAGTTCACTTCAAACACGAATGTTTCGGTGGCAGAACAACACGCAACAATCCTTCGCGTGAAGACGACGGCATCTTATTTTTCCACATCAGGTTTCATGCCGAGTGACACAGCCAGACACCACCGAGCTGTTATACTGACCGTCCTGAAGGAGGCGCTGGAGCAAGCGGGGCTGAAACCCGCAGACATCGACGGCGTGGCGTACACCAAAGGTAACGTGTGAAACCCTGCGTGTTTCTTAATTGAGTAAAAAATAAGATTTGAAGAAAAGCCGAGCTGCGGGTGCGGGGGCTCCTCCACAGCTGGGGGTGTGATGCCGGTCAGTAATTACAGATGAGGTAAAAAAGGGAGGAAAAAAAACAAGTCCACCCAGAGGAGCCCTTGGTGAAACCAGCATCAGGTGTTTTTACAGCCTCCAGTTTGCAGTTCATTTTAATTTCAATTTAATTTATGTTTCCTAGTTTCTGTCCAGTTCAGCTGAACTCGGCCAACTTGAACTTTAGTTCCTTTAGTAACCAGTTTTCTCCACTTCAGAGTTGGTGTGAGGAACTTTCAGATCCAGTCTCTCCTGTAATCACGCGTGTTATTTTAAAAACCCCTTTTGAAGCACCGTTCAGACTGTCACAGTACAGTAAAACTCAGACATCCATTTAATGGTAGTCTTTATTTTCCCAGGTCAGTAACAACGGGGGATTCAAGCTTCTTTGCACGTCTGGTAATTTGCAGATTACATGTAACAGCAAAGATGAAAACAATGAAATAATTATTATTTCTTATAAAAAGTTGCAGTTTCTGCTGCCTTAAAATGTATTTGAAAGGATCTGGCCTCATACACCGGATATATGCAGAGAAAATCTGCTTTCAACATCGACCGTAAAATGATTGCCCCGGCCCTGTTAACATATTTCATCACTGACCTTTGTGATCGAACAAAAGGAAAGAAAGTTGTTCGAAGTAGAAGTTGTGCTGATAAAACACCAACACTCCGAGAACTCGTGACTCCTGTTAACCTGAAGCCGAAGGTGACCGCTGCTCACCTCCTCGTCTCTGTCGTTGTTGTCCTTCAGGTCCCGGTATGGGGGCGCCCTTGGTAACGGCGGCTCTGGTGGCCCGGACGGTCGCCCAGCTTTGGGGGAAGCCGCTGCTCGGGGTCAACCACTGCATCGGACACATCGAGATGGGCCGACTCATCACCGAAGCCAACAACCCCACGGTGCTGTACGTCAGCGGCGGCAACACGCAGGTCGGTTTCATTCCTGATGAAACGCTTCCAGTCTGCTGGATTATTTGGAGTTTGGTCGTTCTTGGGTTTTTTTTTCCCCACAGAGCTTCTGCACCGCACCTCCCATCGGTAAGTCGTCCATTTATGACGTACGCGTGTTTCTGCTTTCGCTCTCCCCGTGCAGGTCATCGCTTACTCCGAGCGGCGGTACAGAATATTCGGCGAGACCATCGACATTGCTGTTGGTAACTGTTTGGACAGGTTCGCCAGAGTTATTAAGGTTTGTGTTTGTGTTTTTATGACATCGGCTGTCTGCTTTTTACCGTATGGGATAGATGTGGGTTCAAACATGTTCTGATGACCTGCTTCTCCTGCCAGATCTCCAACGACCCCAGTCCAGGCTACAACATAGAGCAGATGGCCAAAAGGTGAGTAAGACCGCGACGCGGCGTCATCGGATCGTTGGGAAGTGCCGTTTGCTAAATATGTTTCTGTTCATACGACTCTGCTTCTTGTCGACACTGTCAGAGGGAGTCATTACGTGGAGCTGCCGTACACAGTGAAAGGAATGGACGTGTCCTTTTCAGGGATTTTATCGTTTATCGAGGTGAGTGGTTTCATCATCCGTGGAACTAATTACTGCCCGTGAGTGGTATCATTGAAATATTGGATTTAATTCTCTAAAGGCTACAGTTTGATGTCAACTACTCCGTCATCCCTCCGTTTCACGATCCAAACCGTTTTCTCTTGTCCTTCGTAGGAAGCTGCTAATAAGATGCTGAGCTCCGGTCAGTGTACAGCAGAGGACTTGTGCTTCTCACTTCAGGTACCAGGAACCAGTCAGTGTGTGACGTGCGCTGCCCTGCATGGCGGATGTGTGTCGCTCATCAGATACACAAAAATAATAAGAATTACAACAACAACAAAAAGATGCATGGAACCATTTTGTAGGCTTAAAGGCTTCCATTCCTATCGGGGGACAGATGAAGATATTAAGAATTGCGATTAAAAGATGGAACCCACAAGCTAAATGAAAACTATTTCATCCCCTCTCTGCAGGAGACGGTGTTCTCCATGCTGGTGGAGATCACCGAGAGGGCCGCGGCTCACTGCGGCTCCCAGGAGGTCCTGATCGTCGGGGGGGTTGGCTGTAAGTCCATCAGAAAAAACACACCGGTTCCAACAGCTGGACGGTCTCAGGAAGCTCAAATATGAACAGCAAATGTCCTGAAGTGAGATTTGTATTGAAGTTCATCAATCGTAGAGGAACAAACGTAGAACAGAGGAGCCTGATGGAGTTTACGATTGTAACACAAACTATTTCACAGTTTTAGAACACATTGAAATCGGAGTCTGACGGTAGATTTGGTTCTGTGAAAGAGCACTCAGAAAAGCTGCGACACAAATATTCTCTTTTCTGGATTCCACAATCTCCAAACAGTGCAGACATGTTAGCAGATCAGCTGTAGCACATACAATCTTTGTGACTAACAAAACATCCCTACTTGGATGTGTTTGTATCATTTTTCAAATTGGGCAAAAAAGCTGATTTCATAGAATATCACTCCATAAAATGGAAACGATAACAAAGACACTCGTGTCGTTTTGTCAAATCTAATTTGGTTTAATCCATAAAATGTGTTTCACCTCAGACTTTAAAACAGAAAATGTCATCTTGCAGTTTTTATTTTCCCTTTTGGGAAAAATGAAACGAGCTTCCTATTAATCTTCTCTCCACAAGTACGTCTCTTCTTTATGATTACCGTCGGGTCACGAGAGGAAAAACACATCAGAGCCGCAATGTACCGACGTTCTCCTTCGCTACTGGGGGTGTGTGTGTGTGTGTGTGTGTGTGTGTGTGTGCGTGTGCGTGTGCGCGTGTGTGTGTGTACCGTGTTTCTGACCTGCCGTTTGTTGCCCAGGTAACCTGCGTCTGCAGCAGATGATGGAGGTGATGTGTGAGGAGAGAGGAGCCAAGCTGTTCGCCACAGACGAACGGTAAACACGCTTTCATTCGCCGGTTTCACTTCGACACCGACAGGCTGCAGGAAGTCGGACCGAAAGCCGAGCGGCAGAACGAGCTTCGTACCCGCCGGAGTTTCGGGACCGAACCAGCCGGCTCGCCGTCTGACGAGCGATGCTCTTGAGTCGGCAGCACTGTGACTGAAAAGCACTTTATAGTCCACGAACACGTCTTCGCAGCGTTGCCGCGTGTCACGGCGTCGTCTTGTCTTCAACCTCCCAGACTGCTGATGCGTTCACTTCACTCAACCGTCTGTTAACGGTTCGTCACGTCTGCTTCGAAGGTGACGGACGGTTTAACGGTCGTGCAGCTTTGTCTCCGCACCGAGTAGAAAATAGTCCGACGTGAGGTTTTAATGCGACGGATGCATGTCGGATATAAAGTTTCAACTCTGATGATTTTAAATGCTTTAAAAGCAAAAGAAAGTGGAGCTGTTGAACAGAACGACGACGTGCTTTACAGACTGTTGTTGTAAACGGCCCCGACGTCCCGAGCCATCAAACCCTTTGTGTGGTGTGATTACGTAAAGAAGACCAAGCTGCCTTCTCTTCGTCACGCGACGTCGCTGCTGACTTCCTGTCGTCAAGGCGACGCGGCACCCACCTTTTTTTTCTTTTTTTTTTTTTCCTCCCCCCTTCAGATTCTGCATAGACAACGGAGCGATGATCGCTCAGGCCGGCTGGGAGATGTTCCGGTCCGGTCAGGTGACGGAGCTGGAAGACTCGTGGATCACGCAGAGGTAGACGTCACGCCGATTCAGTCTCTTTACGATCTTTGTTCTCGTCTTCCTGGACGCCCTAACAGTGGCGGCGTGGTAAAGATTTTGCCGTCACCGGGGAGGCGTTCGGCATGAAAAAGCGTGTTCCGCAGCAACAATGAACTTCTGTCTCTCGTAGGTACAGAACCGATGAGGTGGAGGTGACGTGGAGAGACTGAGCGACGCGGCGGCGGGCGTGTTGAAGGTGCGGTACGACCCGGCCTTCAACGGGACTCCAGCAGCTTTTACTCCGTCAAATGAAGCGTTTCGGTGGAAAGGGAGTTGCAGCCGGTGGTCTTCGTGTTCAGCCTGCGCCTCTTTAAACTGCAGCTCGGTGATAATTCAGTGTTCCTAACGATGGCTGCGTGACGGTGAACCAGAACGCGCAGCCGGACCTCCGCCAAGTGAAACGCAGCCATCTTCAAACCCGCCCGAGTTTTCTCCGCCGTAACAAGTCCAAACGTCTCCCGTTTACGACGTGGACGCCGTGAAAAGACATAAAGCATCGATGTCTCGACCCTCCTGATGAGTTGTGTGTATTTTAAAGTCCGATGTCGCCTTTTTCCTCTTGTGTCACGGAGCTCCGTTAAAACACACCACGGCCTCGTTTTCCTACGTGATGGTGACACGCTGCAGAAACACACGTTTCCTCCTGTTGCAGTAATGTCCGCTAAAGACGACACAGTCCAGCTGGACAAGGACATGACAGGCAGCTTCATCTAATTTAAAGATGTACCTCTCCAGTCCAGACGAGGTCGTCACCATGATATTAACAGTCGCCCCCACTAAGACCCCGCTTTGATGATATATGCCATATAAATGTCATAAAACTCGAGTATGACGTTTTTATGACTTTTTGGATGATGCAGGGGTCTTCAACGTTTTTCAGGCCAAGGACCCCCAAACTGACAGAGATGGAGCAGGGACCCCCGACTATAGATATTGTATAAAATTGTGTTTTATATTAAACTGGGCCTAGTGCCATGTACAAACATACCTTGTTATTGTATCTTCTTTTCAAATAATATTGCAGCGTGCGTCCTTGTGTCTGGGATCTTAGTCAGCTGGGCACTGAATAGGCTCTCGGCCAATCACAGGGAACCTGACAGAGCCAGCCTGCAACATGCCGCCTTATGATTGGCACAGCAGCGATAGGGGCGGGTCCTCTTTGTGCTCAGGAGACTTGGAGGGACACGTCCAGGTTAGTGTCCCGCTGTGAGTGAACCGGTGTCCATCTTGAGAGCTCTTTCTGATTGAAAGATAACATCTTCTGCCTCCATTTATCCGTTCACTACAACATGTTGGATTCAATTTGTGGAAAAGAAATTGGGGGACTTTTTTTTTTTTTTAAATGTGAAAAATTGTCTAATCAACCAAAAATGTAACGACCCCCTGCAGTACCTCCACGGACCCCCTCTGTCCTGTAGTATGACTTTTAAAATTTGTTTTTTTATCATATTTTGGAAGACATGCTATAAAGTATGACTTCCGTTCAAGTTATGGAAGGCAACACAGGTGCAGCTGTCAGCGTTGTTGTCTCGCAGTCTGAAGGTCACAGGTTCGATTCCCACCTGGGACAGTCTATGTGGAATTTCCATGTTCCTGCAAAACTAATAACCTAAAAGTAAAGTTTGTTGTCCATAATATAAATGACTATCTTATGCATGTAGTCCATAATGTAAAACATTACATACAAGCAAAAACATGCAATCCTCCACACAAAAACTTCCAGGCCCCTTATCGAATCCAGAACCTTCTGATTGTTAGATGACAACGCTGGTATGGAACTTCACCGTTTTGCTTCCATTAGTGAATGAATGCTTGTTTGACTTGTAAACATGTTATGGAGGAGAGATCAACGGTGCAGTGGTTGGCAGTACATGACTTTTAAAGTTTGCCACCCAATATATACATACATATATATACACACATGTATATATACATATATATATACACACACACATATATGATTTATTGTTCAAAAAAAATATATATATATATTACTTCTACTTTTATTACGTATCATTTCCATTTCACTGTCCACAGAAAAAGATGACGATGACGTCACGGACAAAACGATCACACGACAGTATGTTGTCCAAATTGTCATTAAAATGTAATATGACCATCATCATCATCATCAGTAAAAACTTTGCATTCTTTCTTCTCTACTTCAGAAACCTACAAATCACAGAGAAATATCAGCGATAGAAGTCAACATGTTTGTAGCAGGTCTGCGACGTGTACGTTGTACAGCGGGAGCCGCTTTTGTTTCCCGACAGCAACTGGTCACCAGTAGAAACACAGTTGAGTGACGAGGTCAGAATGAATGTTACAATCATATCTCCGATATTTTTACATCAAGCTCTCGGGATCCCAATCGTAGAATTGGAATTGCTGACAAGATGACTTTTGTTATTATTTGAAAGGGCAATAATGCTCATCTCACTTCAGCAGAAGAACGAGCAATGAAAACACTCGGTGGTTTGACTTTAGAGGAACTGGGTCTGGAGCGGTTTTGTTGACAAAGCTTCGTGTGATTGGACATAAACCGGCTGAAATTGTGCTATTGGAACAAACTATCAATTATTTGTGCAGTTATTTGGGGAAAATAGTTTGGTGTCCCAGATTTCCAGCTGCCGTGTCTTCAGATACGTCATCAACTACGTCACCAGATAGTTTGCGTCGGGAGGGAAAAAAACACAAAAACAAACTAAAAGAAAACGGGATTTCATCCGACGTGGTGGAGTCTGAACTTCCTGTGCTCAAATAAAGACGGACTAATTTGGGTCTTTTCAAGTTTATTCATTTTTATTAAGCAATACTGTTCTCTTACATTCCTCCTCCTCCAGTGTCATTTATTTTTAATTCAATAAATTCTTTTCAAAAAAAAAAAAAAAAAAGAAAAGAAAAAAGAATCAACATACTGAACATGGTGTTGTCCCTTCTGGATTCATGAGTAACACTCAACCGACGGGGGACCGAATAAAACCAAAGAGGAACACAGCATTAAGATCTGACGTGTAAAGGGTGAACTCTACTGTGCCTTTGACTACACCCTTCTGTAAACTGGAGACACGCGTACAGAAGTCCTCTGCAGACATTAACAATAAAACTGAAGCAGGTACAAGACATTCTTCTGGTTTACAATTGGGGGGAAAAAAGGGGGAAAAAGAAATCTCTCTGCAGAGGGCGTCTCGCACACACGGATTGGTCACAACGGAGGTTTTAACAAAGTGCTTGATTGACCACTCGCTTTACAGAGGACAAAACTGTTTGATAAAACCGCAGCTTTCAAAAGGGAAAATTAAATTACAGCTCCTCAGAGATTGTTTTAAAAAGAAGAAAAGAAAAGAAAAGAGCGGCTCTACACGTAGAATCTAAAAATGGGAACGAGGCGATGGAAACAGGTGATTAATTAAGGCAGGCTTTCTGTAAGGCGTTAAAAAAGTCCATTGCTGTAAGATCTCAAAGGAGTTAGTCCAAAGTGTCTCAGTGTGGCTTTTGTGTGAAGACATCATCCTGAGTGCAGTGTGTGTGTGTGTGTGTGAGAGAGAGAGAGAGAGAGAGAGAGAGAGAGAGAGAGAGAGAGAGAGGAGAGAAAGAGAGAGAGAGAGAGAGAACTGGACTCCAAAATGTGTCCGTCTTGATGCGTTTTAATGTGCATGTATGTGTGCTGTGTTTCACACTGCTAGGCCGGGTGCTCCTGGGTGTCCTTGTACCAGACAACACGTACTGGATCTGAGAAGGAAAACAAAACATGATGACGCGACCTCATCAGACATCATGCGGAGCGACTCACAAGTTGTTCCATCAGCTCGTCACACTTTAAAGCTTCATCGTAAAGAGTTTTGGACTTTTTTTTTTTTTTTAACCGCCACGCACTCTGAGCCAATCAAATCGAAGCTATAAATGGCCACAAACCAGTTCGGCTTCTGATTGGCTGCCTTTATTGTATGCTGTGAAATTGATTTTAATATCAGACACGAAGACTTTTTGAACGAGGTCATGGTGACAGTAGCAGGGAATGATCCCGTTACAGAAGCTCTGAACCATCATCAACCATCAGCGGCACATGATGCACTCAGAGAAACATAACTTACAAATTAAAAGGTTTCCAAAGTGGACGTGATGACAAAATACTGTCAACTGTTTCTCCCCGCTCTGAGGAAGCCCCTCCCCCAACATGTCACACCAGTGTTGGATGTTTCGCGTCGAGTCAACTCACCTTTTTTCTGTTTGTTCCGAATGGTGTTCCATTCTGTGGAGAGAAAACAGGCAGATTATTAACTAATTACAATATTAACATTGAATTATTTCAGGGTGAAAGGCAGACCGGGTCTCTCACTCACCTCTACTGTGATAATTCAAAGCCTCCACTAGATGGCGACAGCTGAGCAGCAGCTTCCCGTTGCTCTCGTCCACCTCCGCCCGTGTGATTGGGGTGACGGAGGCGGCGACCGGAGCGGGAGCGGCTTCCGTGTCGAGCTGGAGGTCCGCGGGATGTTTAGCGTCTGTGGGCAGGAGGGCGGCGGCGGCGGCGGGGAGGGGCCCGTCTGCGACCGGCCTCGCCTCGCTGATGAAACTTAGACCCCACTGGTTCTGGAGCAGCACGCCGATGGCGGGGCGGTCCTCCTCCAGCGCGCCGCCCGCCGCTCCCGCCTTCACCTTGGAGGCGTAGCTGACGGCGGGCTGCAGCTTGGCGGGACTGTCCTGCACCGGGAAGGCGGGCGGTGGCTTGAGCAGCGACAGACTGTCCTCCACCCACCTTTCCTTTTGGGTAACCTTCTGCGGTCGATCGCTCCCTCGGCCGACCCCCTTCTGACTTTCCCTGCGGAGGCCGCGGCCTTTGTGCTGCGGGCCCTTGCGCTCCTTTTCCCTGCGGAAGCTGAAGGCGTGCGCGTGGCCCGAACCGGCCGGGTCGCCCTCGGGTAAAAGCTGCCGGTCACTCCCGGAGATGCAACCTCCGCCCCCGCCTCCTCCTCCACAGTTGCCCGAGCCGGGAGACAGGCGGCGGTTCCGAATATGTGGCTCTGAGTTGGTGGCTGAAACGAGGACCGCTGGATCGCACACGCTATCGGACTCGCACACGGTGTTGCTGACTTCCCATGTACCTGAAACAGACGTGTTCACAGCAGTCAGACGTCGCTTCTTTAAAAACACTCACGTGCACGTTTCACCCCGGCGGTTGCGTTGCGGCCCGGCTGGTTTACGAGTGGAGACGAAGCCTCGAGTGTCGGCGGTGCAGTCGGAGCAACGGAACCGTCCTACGGGACCGACGCCGCCGCGCCGGCTTCTCGCCTCGCGACGTCGTGGTAATCTTAACGGGCGCTTCGCTACGAGACTCGTCGCTCGGCATCGGCCGGTAAAAGATCTCTGCGCTCGGCCGGGTCGTGTAAACAACCAGCGGGCCGATGACACGTTTCGTGTGACTGCGCTGCGGCTGAACAACGGCTCTCCGTCTCGGAGCCTTCGGGCCGAGTTGTGCAGAAAAGAGCAAGACGAGTCCGACGTGAACATCTGGATCAGCTGCAGCCCGTCTGAAACGTGGAGATCTGCTCCTTCTCCTTCCTCTTAATTGAAAGACTTCGGACCAACGAACGGGACCAATTAGATCGTTTACTTACAAGTTACCGACCCCGTTTTGTCCCGAGATTACAAAGTAGATGTAATCGTTACGGATACCGGAGACACAATACGCGTTCAAATCAAAACGTTGACGACATTTTTTTCAGTGAAAAGAAGGTCAAATGAATTGTGGTCTTCGGCCTGCAGGAGTCTCGTCTCTGATGAGCTCGTCTCGACTTCATTTGAGGAAACGCGCCAACAAGGTGTTTGTGAGACGAGACGAGGCGCTTCAAAAGAGTTCAAAGGAACTGAACCGGTTGATGTTTCCACCTTCACAATCACAGATTTGACCTGAACGTAAACCTGGTTTGAGGTTTTAGTTTTAAATCTACGTACTCGATGTGTTCTGGTGGCCGCGCTTTAAAAACGAAAACATCTGGATCTTAATTCAAGTTCCATCGAAGAACATTGTAAACAGCAGTGATCCGTTTTTGTGAGGTTTAAATTTCTACTTTACATTTAGTTTTCAAAAATGTTCAGCTTTGATGCTCAGTTTATAATTTGTAATAAAAAAATAAAAAACAAGACGAAAAAAGTAATGAAATGTCACGAGTTACATTAGGATGATGACGTCATTAAAACGATGACTTTATATTACATTTAACAGAATATATTACATTTCTAAAGTTACCTTTTACAACACGAATCAACACGTTTTAGTTTTGTTGTTTTTAAAGGATTTATGTTTTAATTAAAGCAGAATTTCTGTCCTGTCTGCCGCAATTAATCGCAGCTTCCAATATTTCGCCGCGTATCTCTTAATCTGTGTCCCAATGTCCCACTGTCCCACTCCACTGTCCCAATGTCCCACCGGGGAAATAACACGAGACCGCCGACGCGAGTATGTTGGTACTTGGAGCCTTTTCTGTCCACGTGACAGCAGGGATCATTTCTAAAGTTGGAGATCCTGAGGAGACAAAAATAAATGAGATTAAAAGAAGAAGGGGGGTGAACCCCCTAAAACGGGCTGCCGGTGTCCCGCATCGGTGCCGAGGAGCCGCCGGCCCGAGCAGCGTGTCCCGCTGCGGAGCGCCACATTTCAAAGAGCTGGTGAGACACCTCTGTCCCCCGGAGACAGACTCACGGGCAAGGGCGAGGACTTCTCACTCAAAATAACCCGACGCGACGGACTCTCCGGTACCGGAACCAGAACCGCGAGCTCCTCTCCGGGTCGCGTCGCTGCCCGCTAACAGGACGGCGCCGGTTAGCCAACTTTAATTAGCAGCGTCACGGTGCGGCGAGTTAAACTCGACGGTTCCGCTCGCGCCGGGACCCCCCCGGCGGGGGGACCCCCCCCTCCTCCCCCGGCGGGGACTCCTGAACGACCGCTGTCGTCGAGAAAGCGGCTCTTATTCCCGACCGCACTGAAAACAAACGACCAGCTAGCTGCTACGCTAGCCGAAGTCAAAGTTTCGTAACCCCCCCCCCCCCTCCTCCTCCCCCCCATTCAAAGCGGCGACACTGCTAGCATTGCTGCTAACACCGCGGCGAGATAAACACCACCTCCGGCCCGGGAGGCTCCGGCTCCACCGCGTGCGGAGGTTGATATAAACGCACCTGTTTTGATATGCATGTCTTTTCGCTGTCCGAGTCGCGGGAGCTTCAACCGTTCACCAACTTTTTGTTTCCAGCGTTCAGGGACGACGGCTCGCTGCTCCAGTCTTGTGCGGCCACCACCCGGAAGCGACACGAGAATGTGGGTGGGACAGGAAGTCCCGTCATATAAGCGGTCCGGCGGGAAACTCGGGAGGGAGTTTTAATATTCAAACCGCACCGACCACGTGGTCACACGGGCGCTCTGTCTTGGCAGGGTGTGGTAGACCGGTGGGTAATTAAATAAAATAAAAATAAATAAAAAGAGCCACGTCGTTTAATGGTGATAATATACATAATGTTTAATACTGTAAGTACATCGTATAGTATTGCGCAACTCTTACCTGTGGAACATTTCAACTTAATACAAAACATAATATTTAATCTGTGGGGGAAAAAAAAGGGAGACAAAATTGAAAGTGACAGTGTCACATTATACAAAGAAAATGTCATGACGGCTCAGTCACAAAGATGAGAGGCCACATGAAGCAACCTGTAGGCTATAAATATAGCAACAACAGCAAACGCTAGCAAATAATATTGGAGTTACCCGTTTTATTTAAATTAGGCACCACCAAAGTAAAGATCTGCGTTTTCTCTCCCAGTGAAATGACACAAAATGTGTCTGTCTTAACTCAAGGTCAAGGTGATGCAAAAAGATTATTTTTTTTTTTTTTCCCTCACTATAGAGACACACGTTATGCTTCTTCAGGCCTCTACAAATCATTTAAATCATATTTAAAGCTCAATCACAATATCACAATTGACTGAATTTGTATGGGAAAAAAAAAGATTTAAAACTTCACTTACCATCTAACAAATCTGCTCCAATGGATCTAACCCACATTTTTTATCATCCAGACCGGGCTTAAGACGGCACAAACTTTTGAACCTTTAGCCGTCTTGGCTGTGCCGTGCATTAATCCTACCAACCTGTGTTTACTGTGTGAGAATAACTCCACCAGCCATCATTACATAATCTAATTGCCCCCGGATCAGATCAGTGGTCATGCAGGTGCAGCCAGACAGACAGTGCGTGAAGTAGTTTCTATCAGTCAACGTCCTGCTTCTAAAAGAAACAAATTCTTTCATTTTCTTGAATGCAACGATCTGTAAAAAAAAAAAATCTTTCCATATTAACATGAAACATTATTTCCAGCAGTTGAATGAATTGGTCGATGTGTGAGCTACTAACAGAATATTAATGAGAAGTGTAACAAAAGCTCACCGTGGCTGTGAGCGGTTTCCCTCCAAAGCCAGTGGTCGATGAGGGGAACCATCTTTATTCATTTCTCCGACCTTACTCCCCCGATACTCTTTTGTATCGTATTCTCCTTCCTTTGGATAGTTGTGTTACTCATCCCTCGTGTCTCGCCGTCTTCTACCTTGTTTCTCTTTTGTCCATCTGTTTCAGACGCCTCACTCTCTGCCTGAGTCTCTCTGCGTTCATCACGTCCGTGAATCTTCGTTTTCTCTGCTTCCTCTGTGGACGGTTTGGCCTCATTTCTGGTCCCGTGTCTCTGCCGAGCTCCCGTCGTCCTTCCTCTTCTTCTCTGCTCGGTCCTGCTCTTTGACTTCAGAACTGTCCTCCGACTGTCCTCCAGATTACCCACGTCCTCACGGTCACTAAGTGTGATCAACCGTCTCGGTCTTCTTCTCTCCCTGTTCAGCTCAGTGGTATATCATCATCATCTGTATAAAAATATCATTCCTAGATAGTTTTATGGGCTTCATTAACATCCTCTCAACCTTTCAACCCACCGCTCATTCAGGAAATTTGGATTTGGTCATTTTTGTCACTGCAGCAGGGTGTTTCCTGGTTTCTGGAGGGTTGAGGTGCCGTGGTAGCGGTAGAGAGTGGTGATCAGTTATTTGACTAAAAACAATCCATTTTCACGTAATTTGGGATAATTTTCATACATTTTTATATTTGAAAATGCAGCCTGCTAAAAGAATATGAATCATTAGCTGCAGGGGCTTATGGGTGCTGTTAAAAGACACCTACTGGAATACAAGCACACAAATATACTCACATATTCTCTTGCTTCTTTCTTATTTGTTGGGGCAAATTTTTATTTGAAATACGGAATCATTTTATTTCTTCAGGACCTTAAAACTACCCACGGTCAGCGTTTGGTCGGGATTACGAGAGGCAACACTTCCCACGAGACACGGTAGCTCTCCTTGTTTGCTTGGATCTTTTTCCATTTTTCGTTTTTAATGCTCTTATTGTGAGCTGCTTTCAACCACAGCATCCGCTCATGTTACGTCTGTTTATTTGAGTGTCTTGATTGTATTTGCGAGCCAAAATCAAACATTGCAATCTTCACGAAACCAGACAGAACCGCGCTTTTCTAAAGACGAGTTTCATGCACCGCAACTTACCACGACAATAAACTAAAAAGAGAATTGATTAAAGACAGTTTTTAAAAAATTTTTCTCGTGTTCGAATCGGGCCATCATTATCTCCCGGCGGCTCAAAGGCTCAGCGACTCCATCACTACGTCTTTCTCCACGTGCGTGCGCACGTGTCTCTTGAGCCTGGTCGACGTGGAGAAGCTCTTCCTGCAGAACAGACAGCTGTGCGGCTTCTCCCCGGTGTGCGTTCGGACGTGCGTGTTGAGGTCGGAGGAGCACCTGAACCTCCTCTCGCAGTAGGAGCAGGGATACGGCCGCTCTCCCGTGTGGATGCGATTGTGCAGCAGCAGCTCCCCGGAGGTGAGGAAGGTCTTCCCGCACCGGGAGCACCCGTGCGGCCGCTCGCCCGTGTGAGTCAGGTTGTGCCGGACGAGCGAGGTGGACTTGGCGAACCTCTTCCTGCAGCGGGCGCACGCGAACGGACGCTCGCCCGTGTGCGTGTTGAGGTGTTCGCTCTGAGCGCGCTTGGTCTTGAAGCTCTTGGGGCACTGAGGGCAGCTGAAGGGTCGGAGGTCGCTGTGGCTGCGCTGGTGTCTCACCAGCTCTCCGTGTGTGAGGAACGTCTTGTCGCAGGTGCTGCAGAGGTACGGCCTCTCGCCGGTGTGGATTCTCTCGTGGCGCGTGAGGCTGGCCAGCTGCGTGAAGCTCTTCTCGCAGTACGAGCACCGGAAGGGCCGCTGGCCGCTGTGAGTCAGCAGGTGCCTGTTGAGGATCTGGAGCTGCGTGAAGCTCTTCCCGCACTCCGCGCAGGGGTACGGACGCTCCCTGGTGTGGATCTGCCGGTGCTTATTGAGAAGCCACACGTGCGTGAAGCTCTTCCCGCACTCGCAGGCGAACGGCCGCTCGCCCGTGTGTTTCATCTGGTGCCTCTTGAGGTCCGACGCTCGGCCGTAGATCTTCTCGCACAGGGAGCATTTGTACTGACGCCTCACCACGTGCCTCTGCCGGTGCCGGAGCCGGTCCAGGATGCTGCCGAAGCTCTCGCCGCATTTCTGGCATTCGTACCGACCGGCCCCGTTCTCGGACGCCTCCTCTGCCACCACCACCTCCGTCGTCAGGTCCAGCGGAGGGTTGCAAGTCTGGCCGCAGGCCGTTCGCTCGAAATGCAGCTTGAGCAGCCCCATCTGGGTGAAGCGCTTGCCACACTGGGAGCAGAGGAAGGGACGCTCCCCCGTGTGAATGCGCTCATGTCTGGTGAGATCCCAGGAGTTCTTGAAGCCCTTCTTGCATTCCTTGCAGGTGTACGGGCGCTCGCCCGTGTGGGTCCGCTGGTGACGGGTCACGTCCGAGGCACGCGTGAAGGTCTTGCCGCACTCCTGGCAGGTGTGCGGGTCGGGCCGGTCGTGGATGGGGAAGGGCTGCGGGAACTCCGGGCGCTGGACCTTCTTCTTGGGGGCGTCGGCCGCCTCCGCGGCCCGCTGCAGTCTGCAGTACCGCTCCGGGTGGCCGTGCTCGATGTGCTGCAGCAGGTAGGACTCCTGCATGTGGAAGAACGGACACTCGGAGCAGGCGAAGACCTGGGTGGACATCTCCACCGTGGTACCTGCGCACAACACAGGAGATAATATGGTGCTCGTTGTTGTTGTTGTTGTTGTTGTGTTGTTGCCCGAAAACCCGGCTGACATTGTTGTTTCTGGTCTTTAGCTGTGGCTCTCCTACAGGACCGTTATAAACGGGCTAAATCGGAGAACTCGTATTCATCTTTATGATGTCCATCCATACAAAAACAAACAAGATAACAAGTGAATATTTTGATTGTGTCTGAATACTGCTTGTTAACCAGGTGAACAGTGTTTCAATCCGCAAGCTCCATGATGAAGTCACTATTTTATGATCACATGCAGGTTAATGACAAAATAAGAGAAGTGTTGTCTTGAAGTTGAATTGCTACACATCCCCATCTGAGCAGATTACATCATCACTCTCCTAAAGCTCAGTTTGAACCCTAAAACACGATGTAAATGTTTTGTAGAAGCTTTTTTTCACCTCTCCTGCACACGCTCCAGTTTATTTGGGATTCATGTCCACGTGAGCAGATGTAGATGAGCAGATTCATTCATATAACAACATTTTAAAACAAAGTGACAGAGTGCTGCTCAGGGAATCCAAACAGAAAAATAAACAACATACCGTATATGCGTAACAATATACGGAAAGGTGAAATATTAACAGCCCCCGTTGCAAGGAAGGAAATTGAAAAAAAAAAGAAGAAGAAGGTTTTGAGAATTTGTCGATGCTGCTCACAGACAGACATACCCGAGGTGTGTCCTTTACCTTGTGCGCCAAGGTCCTCGAGGCTTTTGTGGTGTTGCAGCAGTGACTTCAGGTCGTCGGGATTGGAGAGCGCCTGCAGGCAGTCCTTCAGCACCGAGGGGCCGGCGGTCAGCCAGGAAACAGTCTGTTAGTTAAGGAAAGAAAACCTGTCAGTACCGTAGACTGTAGCGTCAGCAGGACTGAGGAAGTTTAAACTCATCAGACACTCAGATCAGATGGTGAAGTGTCACCATATCAAGTTTATTTCTAATGCAGACAATTAATCATAAAAAATACAAAGATACAGCCACTCATACAGGTAACATTTCATCCACTACGACTTAGTTCTACTAAAAAAAAAAAAATAAGATCACCACAACTGGAGCTACTGCGAGCTGGTTCCTGACCAATACTATGATAATGTAAGAAATTCAAAAAGCACATTTGGTGCATATTACTTTTTGACATGCACACTCCAGGATTTCAGAGGTTTTTTGTGATTGTTTCTAAAAAAAAAAACTAAAAAGAAATTGCTTGATTTTTGTAGAAGCTTCTCTCAAATATTGCAAAGCAGTTTGTAAAGTTTTGTTTTTGAGTCAATTTGAACAAAAAATTGCAAGTTCAGAAAAAAAACCCACCATTTTGTTTTTAGCCCCCTACCAACGAAGAAAGAGTCATTTCCTACCTGACCGAGGTCCGGCACCGGCAGGAGTCTCTCCAGTTTGGAAAGAAACTCCCACACCAGCAGCTGCATGTCTGTGTCGTAGCTGAGGCCATATTCTGTTGGAAAAACCTCCTGAGAAAGACAAACGTTAGGAGCTACTCAAAAACACACAACAGGAACAAACATGCGAAGTGCATCTGTTCAGACAGCCAGCAAGGCTTCATGTAAATCAGCCCTCACCTGGTAGAAATGCTCCCGCTCTGCCGGGTCTTTCAGGAGTGTTTGAGTTAGTTCCACGAAAATGGCCTCTTCCGCATCCACCTCCGCATCCCCGCTCTAAAAGAAACCATTAGAAGCCATCACATCAGCGCTTCACGTGACCCTCGGCGGCTACAAACAGCAAGAGAACGGAGTGACGTCATGTTAGGGAGCTGGAGTTTGACAGATGTGAAACCACTGCTCTCACGTACTCCGGTGTATCCCGGCGGGCGGATTCGCTCCAGGTGAGGCTGTATACACCAAATGTTGGCCGTCTCCTCACTTCTGCACAACTCCAGAATGATCTGAAAAGATGCAGGAAGAAGCGAGAGGTGTCCACTCGGTGAGAGCGTGAACACCTTGTTGTCATGGAGTAAGACGTTACAGGACGATTCTTTTTGTAACTTACTCACTTTGGCTCGCAGGCGGAGGAGCAGCTTCCCTCGCTGCTTCGGGTTGAGCAGGTCGGGGACGGTCGCCGTCACCAGCGTCACAAACTCGTCCAGCTTTTCGTAATCGAGGACGTCCCTCCGCTGAGCCACCTGCCACATGGCGGCCGACAGCAGCCGCAGAGGAGGGACGAGCAGCCTCAGGGACGACAGGGGCAGGAAGATATCTACACAGACATGGACGCGGAGGGGGACAGGGTCGTGATGCGGCCTCTTGTGACTTGCCGGTAGCACACACACACGCACACGCACACACACACGCACACACACAGGTGAAACTATGCAAACACATGACTAAAACATGTTCATTTAGTGGTACGCTATAGATTAAATTAAAGGAAAAAAAAGAGGACAATTCTAATTATTTGTAATATTTTATTAGAAAATGATGACTGGATATGTTCACTGGTGATTAACGACAAAGTGCAACACAACCATGGTCCACTGGCCTCATACAAACGCTGTTTCAGTCACCTACAAGGATTCCTCTGGCATGGAAACATCCCAGGGACCACCTGCTTGCCGAGGACTCTCCGATTCAACGTACAGAGAAGAAGACGTGTCCGTGGGCACAAGGCGACTACGGGACATATCAGAGCAGCAACAGACCAGCTGCACCAACCAAGTACCAGAGTGGAAGGCAACAGGCAGGAGATGTATTACCCCCCCCCCCCCCCCCCGTCACAGAGACCGAGGCCCCAAAAACTACCGAACAGAAACATCACAGATGTAAACTGCTGGTTCACAGATGAAGAAGAAGCACACATGACGCAGGGTTCAAAAACAAGGAGGGTCGCCCAGCTTCAACAGCAGAGAACCAGCGGTGAGCTTCAGACACCGGCGCAGAAACCGGAGGTCAGACCGTGACCAGGACTTCTCCCCTGCAGGAGCACTGAGGAGACACCGGGCCGGCCATCGCCAAACACTCCCCATGAACGGGTCCGGGGCAGGAGGAGTGGAGACCCGGAGCAGTCCCACGGGGGCAACAGCACCACCCGCTGGAGAGGAGCCATGCTGCGCTGGGAACACGCCCAACACCAGAGACGTCATCCCAAACAAAGAGAGGCATCCCAGAGGCACAGCAATCACTTCAGGATGAACAGCTGGCATGAACAAAACAACCACTGACGACTTTTTAGCAGCCAATCACGAGGCTGACAATTACCATGCCGACAGAAATGTTGTTTTACGTGTAAATACTGCATTTAACAAATCAACTAATGAGATCGTTAGAGCTCAAAATAAAACCAATGGATTTTACACAGTGCCAAGTCTCAGCTTTAATGAAAAGCTCATATCGATATGGTGAGATAAGACTATTTAAAAACAACGTGCCCAAAAATGAGGAGTTCAGTATTAACTATATACGCCTGCTTAACATCTGCTGGGCAGTTGTGTAGATTAAATGTTAGTTCACGCACAAGAGATGTTTCTCACTCCTGTGTATTAGCTATATATAAAAAATAAAGCACTCTTAATTATTTGAGTACAACATAATACAAAAATGATGAACAAAGTGTAAAAGTAGTTGCGGTGTTAGTTCAATCATCTCAACGTGGAACAGCAGACTATCAAACTTCTGTGTGTCCACACAGCTGCTTTTTACAGAAGCCATCCGTAACCGATGACTTCTTCACATCGACTTCAAAAGTTATTTCACTCTCTTTCATTTGGAATAATTTGGACCTTTTATTTACCTTCAATTTGAACCACTAAATGTTAAATAACTTGAAAAAGAGGAACATGTGTTGTTCCATTTTGTTCACACTCATCACACACTGCTCATGTCCGTCTCTTCCAACTCCAGATAACCAGACTTCCCCAAGTGTCCAGTATTGGCATTAACACAAACATCTGTGCCGCCATCATCATCATCATCATCCAGATGCCGGTGTGTCAGGGTCCGTGAACGCCTCAGCTCAGGGGCCAAACATTATGGCAGCCAGTGAACACATCCTGAGGTCTGTTATCATCGTAGAAGTTACAGGACTTTGAGGAATTAATTAAAATGTTACATTAATATTCATATTTGACAGGTTAACTAGTAATCTGTGACTTAGTCAAATAAAAAATAAAATAAACCGTCCCAACACAGTTGTATCTGGAAACATCAAATAAACTAGATGGCTCTTCCGGCCTCTTTCATCTTATGACAGTTTTCTATTTCATCAACATTACGAAGACCATGTTGTTGCCCGAAGGGCGAAATCAATCCGCTGCACCACAAACAATCACCACAACAACAACAACAACAACAACATACAGTCACTGCTGTTAGCTGCGGCTACGAGCTAACGAGGCTCCACGAGGCAGCTTCCTCGCGACGAAACGATTAAAACCCTTCCGCAGAGACGCACCTGTGTTTGTGTTTTCCACCTGACGGCAGCTTTCCATGTCGGACACTCTGCGCAGGCACTTTTAATGTTCACCGACAAACTGCCGGAGTGTTGCAAAAATGTTTAGTTTCCTCCTTGAAGAGCGGAAACAACGTGAAACGCGTTATTTTCAAAATAAAAGTATCACGTTGCAAAACTAAAGTTTATTTCATAGATACCATGAAAGAGGAACTAACATGTATATTAATAGTAAAATGCCTGTCAAGAAGCTAATAATTGGCTGATCCTTGAGGGAAACATGTGCTCTTAAATAAATAAATGTCTTTCTATCAAGGTAAACTTAACACTGTGGTAATGGTTGGTAGTTGTGTATTGTAAATAAATATATTAACCAAATGATTAAATGGACATTAGACTATACTGTATTTAGTTAAGTCTTAAATTATAATACAATGTCAAACTAAAATCAAATGGTCAACATTTAATAGGTAAGCAAAACACTTTATTTGCAGTATGCTGTAAGCAGTAAGACTTCAGTGTGCTGGAATGTCCTCCATGTCCTCCATGTCCTCCGGTGTCTTTACAGGCCCCACTAAATTCATCAGATGGTTTACAATGACAGAACATACATTTCCAGATGTAAGACCGCTCACTTTCCAGGACTCAAGTGCTCATCAGGTCAACGGGGACATCGGAGACATAAAGCTGGAATACCTCAAATAGAAGCTGTGTGAATAAACTCTGTTACAACGACGACTTTACCAAACCACCGAGCAGATCTAATCTACTCGGTAACATTTAGTTTGTGACGCTTACAATTTGCATGTTCATAATTTTACATTTGATAAAAGTTTAGAAGTCTTCGTGTCACTTTTCCAACAATACAAATACTTCAAATTTCCCCTGTAGACCGAAACGGCATGAATCCATCCAGGCAGAGAGAGAGAGAGAGTCCACGCTTACTGACGACGGGTCACAGTGGGAAGACCGTCTGTGGTCCAGTTCTCCGAGATGAAGGCAGGATGTGAAACCCGCAGTTTAATGGTCCAAACCGTGGAAACTTGAGACGTGACGTCCAGTGACGTGACTTTAAATTCATTCAAAGCTGGGTTAGCACTCCTGACGGCGGGGCAGGACCAGCGCTCCATGTCTTCAAGCGCCAAAGTCCAGGAGACAAAAACCCTGTCACAAAGACAAGTACTTTAAAAATAAAGGTATAATTCCAGCAAAATAAAAATAAATAAAAGTACATGCGAGTTCTGATGTTAATGAGGGAAACAAGTTGACAGGCAACTATATAAATAATTCATTGTTTGGGTCATTCCCAACAAAATAACAACCAGTTGCTTGTTCCAACAAATTTGAGGTCCAGTTCCTTTTTGTTGTTGTCCCGATACGACAGTAAACACATTTTGATTAAGGACTTCTGTTCACACAAAACGACCCATCTGATGTGATCTTTGAAATGACAACACACATCAACCTGTTTTGTTACATTCTGTGACTAAAAGAGAGGACAGTGACTTTGGAAATATATTTTCTAGCAGCCCCCGAAACACTTTTACCAACCTGACAAATGAAGGAATGTGTTCACAAAAACAACATTAATGTGTTTGGATGAGGAAAAAATAAATCTGTCACATCAATACTTTAAAAAAACAAAAAACAGGTGTATTTAAAAGCATTATACTTGAATTCATGACGTATTACGTACATAAAAGCATTACGTTTGAATTCATTATGTACATCAAAGTATTATATATATATATATATATATATACCCTTCATCCAAAACGCAGTCTGTTGTCTCAGTGACGTCACGTTCGATGACGTCATCACAAAACAGCACCTTTTCTCTGTTCGTCTTCACTAACAGTTCAATCTACTGTAACTGCGACCTCAGCACTCATTATAGACGAGCTCAAGGGTTAGAGGAATTGAACCGGCACCCAACTCCACCGCTGTCGATCCCCAAAGCTGCAGGAATTAAAATCGTTGAATAAATTCCTCGTGCGTTTTTTCCCAGAGTGACGTCAGCTCAAGTAGTTTAGCAACTTCCGTAGCCGCCCACAGCTCGCTACAAACTCCTCCGCCACGTACCTGCTTACGGGACGACGAAATACATGACGAGGAAAAACGCGATGTCGAAGAGGACAAACAGCCAGAAGTCAAACCAGTAGGAGTGTTTGGGTAAGGAGACCGGAGCTCCTTTAGATTTAAACAGGTCTTTTCCGGACTCGGCCGCGGGAGTCGCGCCGCTTCCCATCGTTACTGTTGCTGCCAGACGCGAGCTCCCCGGAAGAGCACACAGTCCTTCAAAATAAAATCACCGGACGTCTATTTGAAAGCTGTAACTTCCACCGTTTTAGTTGGTCTTTCTTTCAATTGAAAACAGGACTTGTGACTTTAAATATTTTTTTTTAAAGCTAACATGTCGGTCTGTTTACTGTTGAATTCTCTGATAATTTGCAGACCATTACCTTTTGATGAGTAATATGCTTTTACACTCCAAACACTAGATGTCAGAAAGACATCAGTAGTTACCCTCTGGGCTCTTGTCCCCTCATTCTCCAGTACGATGCTATTTTAATGTCATAATAAGTAATAACCAAGTAATGATATATATATATATTTTTTTTAATAGGAAATGGCTAATTTATCTCATATCTTTGATGTCCATGCTGGAAACGAGTTTTTTTTTTTACTGTAACGTTCCAACTAACTCTATATCTACTGATATAGCTGCTTGGTTGTCAACTTAAAGTAATCAAACTGCTGGTAGGTGCATTTATTTATGTATTTGTGCACATTTTTATGATGGACTATGCTCTCTAGAGTTGAACATTTGCTTCATTCAAACCAAAACTTTCAAGTGTGGCACCATCATACCACTATCGTCGATGTAACAAAGCATTTTTCTTGCATTCAATAGTAGTCGTTGTCCTATTTAATTGGGGATATTGAATATAAAAAAGGTAAATATTAATGACATCCCCTCATAAAAATAATATTATACTATGTCTAAGTATTTTTCTCAATGGATACCATTACTTACTCTTGAGAAGAGTTTGTGTCTGGTCCCCCACCTCTGGTGCATGGACTTGTCACTCCAACAGACAAAGATATTTACAAAGGACACAAACGACAAAAACTCAGCATATTGTTTGCTTGTGTGACACCAAATACCATTTATTAGGGCTTTACAAAGACTACAAAATCCTCCAGATGAGTTAAATCACTGTCTCTGTCTATTTACATGATATGTTACATACAAATGTACAAAATATAAAACATTTAAGGACAAATGTTTCACCCAAAAAGAAGAAAAACTTTCTCTCAAACCAGAGTAAATGCTATGGTCTTTAACTGAGATGTAACTGCAAAGTGTAAGTGGGAAAAATTACCGTTTGATCATCAACACTATGGTGTGTACACTGTTAACGGTGTCAAACCTCTGGTAGCTTGGGAACTAATGGCCTACAACGGGAGTGTAGATAGGTTGGACAGGTGTCAAGTGTAGGTAAGGAGCCACCTGTAACCACGGCAACTACCCCCTCAGCATGCAACTTACACACCCTCGCAGATATAAGGGCGGCCGAGTTGGCCGCAAACACGTGCGAACCACCGGCGGCTTGGCTGCCGAGACACGTGTGAAGCTGAACACAGGTAGGATTGTAGCGGATAGGATTGTCCTGAGGCGGTGACAACGCGACTTCTTGGTCTCGGGTGGATTCTGACTGACCAATAGCACCAGTTGGTCGTTGCTAAATGTATACAGTACGGTGTCAGGTCAGCTTCAGTGCCTCAGACAGCTGAGCAAGCCTCGCACGGTGGTAAGCTTGGGGTTAAAACGTCCAGAGAAGGAAGTGCTTTCTAAGGAAAGACGGAGAAGGATCCGGAGAATATTATGGCAGGATGAGGAATACTGGAGAAGTGCCTATTTTTTCTCGGTTTGTGACTTTTAGTGAGCTAAAAAAAAAAAACAGTTTCTTACTGTACACCGTATGCCTCCTGCATAGGCAACACATCCAATCACCACAAGACACACACCTGTTTCTGACAGCGTGTTGAGTTTTTGCATTTCTTTTCTTTTTTTTCTCTCTGTTTTCAAAAGTACAATAATTTACTCAGCGGGTTAAGCATATTGTAACATCAACAGGGCAGGATGCATCTTTGATTCACTGTGCAAGACTTAAGTATTTACAACCCACCCCGACCTCAAAGTGTGCAAAACCAACCCACTCGTTAAACAAAGAGAGGACAATCAAAATTCAAAATGGCTTCCGTCCAATACACGCATACATAAAGGTAAAGGTCTCTTCTCAATGCATCCCCTTTAAAAAGCTTTAAAACATGCTCGTCAGGCTAGAAAACCTTAAACAGTTTGGTTGTGCTCCTGTCAGTTCAAGTGAGCCCAGCTCAACTGGGTGCAAAAACAACAACTTAAAAAATACCCCACCCCCTTCTTTTTTTTTTTTTTTTTTTTTTTTTTACTTTTAAAATGTTTTTACAATATTGGTCAAATTCAAATACAGCATCAACTGGTTTCTACTCTAACTGTCAGAAAGAAGAAAAGGGGGCGGTTCGGAGAGAAGAGCAGAAGAGGGAGGGACAACAATCAAAAGTGGATGTTTTTTTTCTGACTACAAGCAGCAGCATCTTCGACGTAGCAGGAAGCAGATCCCCATCACCCCACGTTCACGCCTCTTCTTCTCACTCTGTCCGATGGGAGCAGAGGATGCTTCCAAAACCTTTGCACATTTAAGGCAGTGAGAAAGCACCGATATCATTGTTCCCTCATTCAGCTCTTGGGCTGATCTGGTTAACTTCTATACAGATGTAATACTTTTGAATCTGTTTTTGTTTTTTTTGGTACCTCATGGACAGAGATGGATGCAGAGGCTGAACAAGAGCGTCTAACGAGGGCCAGAAAAGTCTCTAAATAGTCAGTTAGCATTACTCAGTTCAATAATATTCATATTTTAGTCCGTGTGGTGCTTCCCCACCACCCTCTGAATTCCTCTGCTGCAGCAGACCATGTGGTTCTCCAAGCAGGTGTAAAGGAAATGCCAAAGGAACTTGGCTGTTCCCGGGATGAACCACAGAGGGGAGCTACCTGCTGTTCTCACGGTGCCTTCAAAGCCAAAGAATGACGACAGGCCGCGTTGTGTGGAAGGCCAAGAACAACTTAATCTAAGTCTACAACCGTGGTCGGCTCTGCATTGTGATGTAAAGTCTGTGGGTGTGCACATTTTGGCAGTCGAATCAAAGGGAACCGTTGGCACTTTTCCATGTTTTGTTTTTCTTTCACACTAGCAGTGTGGCTGGATGACACACAGACAATGCGCTTTCCTTGTGCTTGTTGTTGGCAATGAGGGGCAGCGAGGAGCGGCTTGGCAGTGCCTGACACTGAGGAGGTTCAGGGCAGGAGACCAGCACCAGAGAGCTGAGAGCAGGAGGGATGAGTGTGTGTGTGTGTGTGTGTGTGTGTGTGTGTGTGTGTGTGTGTGTGTGTGTGTGTGTGTGTGTGTAAAAATGATGATCCTTGATGGGCTGTAAAGGCCTTACAAATGTACTAAATCTTCCATGTCTGGTGTCTTTATGTTCAGAAAAAGGATAAAACATATCCTTTTCCCCTCCACAACTTGTGAGGAGCCAGTTCAGTTAACCACAACAAACAGCTGCTGAAACATAAAACTAATCTGATGGTCTGTGATGAATCCAATTTGTGTGTAAAAGCCTAAAAGCCCTGGATTTAAACACATCCATCGTGGCCACCAGAGGGCGTAACATCACCTGAAAAGACTTACAATCAGAGATCAGGGTGCCCAGAAGTGCTGGATCTACAATGCCTTGTTCAAGGACACTCCGGCAGGCTGGGTTGTTGATCTAATGAGGGCCTGAACTCATTCGTCTCCCGCTGCCCGTGTGTAAGTGCATTCATGTGTGTTTGTGAAAAGCACCTCTGTAAACAAGGAAAGACATAACAGAACCTGCCTCCCCCCCAAAAATGTAAACATCTGAAGATATAACTGGGTAAAAAAAAAAAAATTAAAAAATAAAATCCAGTTTTTGTTGAGGCTCTCTTTTTGTTTTCGGACACTTTGGAGACTGACGTCCGACGTTAAATTGATGCCGTGAACCGAGGCTCATCGTAGCCGAGCACAAAATGCGATTTACTCCTTGGAAGTGAACCACAGAGGAACTTCAGTCCCTTACCGGACACATCCTACACACATATGAAAAGTTATATTCTTAAAACGTTATACACCCATTCAAAAGGACTGGCTGTTATTTGATGTCATTAAAATGAACATGATCCAACATGTATCACTGTATATCATTTTGACCACTGAGGACCAAGTTGGCGGCTACTCTTCAAAACATAGAATAATTTGATTTAATATTGCACCATCATAATGTAAAAATAGGCATCTTCTATTTAAATGGTGGGTATAGCATTTTGGACGATACAACTTTCCATATATTATACTTCTGTTGGGGTGTCCGGTAGCGACCGTAGGGTTCAGAGGTCCCCCAGGTTCTGGAGGTTCAGGGGGTCCACGGGACGAGGGTCCGCCTGCCGGCGCGGCTCTCGGTCTCATAGTGCCGACTCCAACGAGGAGTCCAGCTGGTCGTCGTGGTGACTGGTGCTGTCGCTGTCGCAGCTCTGCGTGCTGGAGTAGTTCGCCGCCTCCTGCAGCCGTAGCAGCATGTTCATCTGCAAACGCAACACAAGCACACAATAAGATAACGGACCAAAGACGTTTAGGAATCACTGCGGGTTCATTGACATTCACGGCCCACTATCGGTGGTCTACGTCCTTCAACACGTTTTGAGGGCAAGGATTGCCGAGCACCTCACCAAGGTTACGATTTCAATCTGGGGGATCTTTACGTGATTAACAGGACAGCAAAGAGCAAATCATATTTATTTGCCACTGCTGACTTTCACCCACTCCTCTTATTTCTACTAGCAGTTGCCAGGCAACCGGTGATGACACCAGGATCCTCCCAAGTCAAAAAATAAGTCCATCACATTACTCACCACACAATGACAAACTGTCATGTTCAAACTTTGGGTTTTTAGAGAGCTTCAGAGGAGCTGGTAGAAGGATGTTGGTGCGTCTGAGTAGAGCGAGGCTCACAGTTATCAGTCTTCGTGCTCCGCTAAGCTGACCAGCAGCTGGCTTTAGCCTTTACACACTTTGCAGACACAGAGGTTGAAGGGGGATCAGAGACACCTCTATAACTGTGGCCTTAACAATACATATAAAGTGAAAGGATCTATTTTCTGACTGAAGACTTTGAATTCACGGATGTACTGTTGTTTTGGTTTGGATTGTGATTTATAAGTGTACCTAATAAAAGTGGCCAGTGAGTGTGTCTTTAACTCTCCGCCAGCCAACAACCACTGACTTCAGCTGACTCCACACAAATAAAAGAGATGCAGAGTTTTCACAGAAACACGACTCAGCGCATCTTGTTTTGCTTTGAGAGTGACGTTTTCTACTCGTTGCCGTATTCTCCTCATGCAAAGTTTATCATGCTTATATTTCAAAGAATAAAAAAAATTGCCACTCCCGAGAAACACCTCGATGTAATGACTTCTATTTATATTTTACATGCCGATAAAAAGTTCCAAAAGTTGGTGTTAAATCAGCACGATGAAACAGCAGAACGTCTCATCCCTGCAACAGAACTAATGGTCTAAATAATGCACAAGTGCTGCTGCATCTGGCACATCGCTTCAAGTGGTCCTAAAATGAACCTCGGCACACCTGTGTTCTGGACCGATCCCGCCTGGATACACACACACACACACACACACACACACACACACACACACACACACACACACACACACACACACACACACACACACACACACACACACACACACACACACACACACACACACACACACACACTTGCTAAATCAAGCCAGTTGTTTTTGGATGACTACCCATTAATTCCTTTTGGGCTGCAATAACCCATAAAATGGAAATTAATTCTCTCTCCACCCATTTGCCTTCTTCTCTCTCTACCCTCCTTCAATAGTTGATGCTGCATTGTGTGTGTGTGTGTGTGTGTGTGTGTGTGTGTGTGTGTGTGTGTGTGTGTGCGCTGAGGAGCCCATACCGCCTACTAGCTTCTTCATTAATTTAATTTTTCACTTTGCAAAAGCTGCAGTAACACTCATCACAGGATTCTGATGAAAGCCGTCGATATGTTACTTGAAATGAGTAAGTATGCATATTGTACATACATTTATATTTGATTTACTAAATTAAATCATACGATCTGGGTAATATTTCAGAAGAGAACAAGAGAGACATTATATGTTAAATGTTAGGCGCCTATCTGGAGCACTGAGTTGTTACCGTTGTTGCATCTTTGCTCTTAATGATCTCAAATAAAGGAATCTCTCTTTAATGCCTCGGATGTCTTCCTCACCAGCGGGTCTCCCTCGGTGTCACTCTGGGACACCTGCTTGGACGAGGCCCCCTCCTTGGACGAGCTGTAGCCGTCGTACCCGACGTCCTCCGGCCGCAGCTGCAGCAGCGACTGGCCGTCCTGCTGCAGCGAGGCGGCGTTCCACGGATACGTGTCGTTCACCCACTTGGACGGATCCTCCCACGCCGCTCTTTTGCCGTACAGCTGAAGGTAAAAAACAGAGGAGGTATGCATGAGAGAGAGTGGTACAAGGAATTGCTTTTTGATAATGGAGGAAGGCATTTTTGATCATGAAATGTAACTTTTTGTCAGGAATTGTGTCGTTTTCTGAGTTGCACGCTGTTACAAATGTACAACAGCATCGACTATGATAAAGAGCTACATCATTTGTCCAAGCTCACCTATTTTTATTCATATATTTGCAGCCTGTGACATGCAGTGACATTAAAATCTGAGAGTGCAGTGATGATCGTTTTCTCCTGAGGTTCATTACACGTCTCATCATTTTAACACCCGAGTCAGTCACAGTGATGCATGAACAAAACCGTTCAGCAAAATAAGAGCCGAGTGTCGAGGAGCTCAAAAGTACAGAAAGACTGGCAATAATTTGAAATGTTTTATGTGCTTTTGGTGGTTTAATCTGGAACAATGCTTCATCACGTATCATCTGCTCTGACTGTTATCAGACTATTGAATATGAGCAGTAACTTTGACTTCTTATCCACACGGTAACATTCATGTATTTACCTGAAGTCCCTCCCTGACAGCCTCGAGCAGGTAGGGCACCAGAGAGTAGTTCCACAGGTCGGTGAACCAAACCCGAGAACCTTCGACATCCAAGGGACAGGACAGGAAGAGACGAGGGCCTGAAGGGACGGAGGAGCCCAGAGGATCAGAGACCAAAGATGTCGAGCAGATGTAAAACACACAAGAGCGGAGATAAAGTAGCATTTAATCCAAGCAACATTCAATCACGTTGAAATGTTTGATCGCCTCCGTGCTGGTTAATCTTTCTTCTAATCATCAGTCTTACTCTCTTCTCTTAATGCCGATTGGCTGAGAAACGTCGCCCGCTTTCTATAAAGCGGAAAGGGAAGGAGCGGCGATGTCTCTCCACCAGCATCAGCTTTACTTCCGTGCAATCATAAGCAGTTCTGTTAGGTATGATTTAAGTTTGGAGTCACCAGCATTCATGTTTTGAGTTTTGTTTTTGTTAGTTTAGACTTTACTTTAAGAGAGATGTCGAAATCCGACGGCCCACGGTTCAGGCCTTCTCCTTTAGTTTGTTTCAGCCTGTTTGTTCTGGTGTTTTGTGAGCATCACATTTTCTGTCATTTAATTCCGAGCCAGTCTCAGATTTAGAAACTGTAACAATCTCTAATATTCAAAAGCTGAACACGAGTGTGTTCTGTAGACAGAAAGTGGCTAAATGAAGACACAACGGAGGTTTCAGTATCGACCGAACAGTACAGACACAGGAGTCTGAGTGAGTGAGAGAGTGTGTGTGTGTGTGTGTGTGTGTGTGTGTGTGTGTGTGTGTGTGTGTGTGTGTGTGTGTGTGTGTGTGTGTGTGTGTGTGTGCGTGCTGACCTATGGTGACATCGGAGGAGCTGTGTGCTTCCAGGAAGCCGTTGAGGTGCTGCCAGGTCTTGGGCATCCAGTCGATGATCTTAATCAGGTCATTGCTGCGCATGTTCTTATTGATCTCCGTCTCTATCAGCTTCCGCCGCAGGAAGCGACCCAGGAAACCTTTGACCGGCTCCGTGTGGTTGGTGCACAGTACCCACCTACGACAGGGCAGACGATCGATGGTGAAACAAAAGCAGAGGAGCGAATAAATCAGCCCAACATCAAATCAGATTTCTAATCAAAGCAACCCTTTTAATTCCATTTCTTCCATCAGTATAAATAAAAATATAAATGCCACACTTTAGTTTCTGCTCCTATTTTTTTTCACGAGTTGAAGTACAAGATCTAATATTTCTTCTACTGTATTCTCACAAGAGTTTTTTTTCTCTCAGATTTGTTGAAATCCGTTACTGAACACTTCACTTTTGCCAAATTAATCCATCTTGAAAGGTGTGACACATCAAGATTAGGATTAAAGAGCATGACTATTTCACGAGTGTGCCTCGGACTGGTCACAATAAAAGGCCACTCTAAGATGCGCAGTTTTTTCTTGGAAATAAACAGCAATAGGCACAATTTCAAATATAGTTAGAGATGTTTTCTTGGTGTTTAGTGGGGCAGAGAACCATCAGTATCTTCTGTGACTGCCATTTGCCTCATGCAGTGCAACACATCTTCTTCACCCAGAGTTGATCAGGTTGTTGATTGTGGTCCACTCCTCTTCAACAGCTGTGCAGATGTGTTGGATATTGACAAGACCGCGGATCCTTTGCAACATGGTGCCGTGCATTATTATTCTGCAACATCAGGTGATGTCGGGGGACGAGTGTCACACAACTAGCCTCAAGATCTCATCACGACATCGATCTTTATCTGCATCTATATCAAAGAAATGCACCCGTGTTTGTTTTCTGTAGCTCACACCTGCCCATGCCATAACCCCACCAGGTCAGTCTGTTCTCAACCTCCACATCAGCATACCGCTCACCCAGGAGACGCCACACGTGTTTTCCGCCCACTGGGATTCATTCGTGAACAGAACACTTCTCCAAACTGTCAGATGCCATCGAAGGTGAGCATTTGGACACTCGAGTTAGTTACTAGGACAAACTGCAGTCAGGTGAAGATCCCGGGAAGGAAGACGTGCGCTCAGATGAGCTTTCCAGAAATTCTTCAGTTGTTGTAACCAACTGTTGCATCAGCTGTCTGTGCGGCTGGTCTCAGGTTATCTCGCAGGTGAAGCAGCCAGATTGGGCGGTCATGGTTTACATGGTGTGTGGTTACACATGGTCTGCAGTTGTGAGGCCGGATGGATGGATTGCAAATCCCAGAAACGAAGTTGGAGACGGCTCATGGTCGCAAAATCAACATTCGGTTGACGGGCAGCGGCTCTGGTGGACATTCCTGCAGTCAGGATGCCAACTGCACGCTCTCTCGACACTTGTGACATCTGTGGCAGTGTGTTGTGTGATAAAACTGCACATTTTAGAGTGGCCTTTTATTGTGCCCAGTCCAAGGAACACCCTGTGCAATAAACAGGCTGTTTAATTAGCAACTATTAACAAATTTGTGAAAAAACAGCGAAAACTAAACCTTTTGAGTGCATAAAGAAGTCTTAAATCTTTTACTTCTATTAAAATTGGAAGCGAAAACAAAAGTGTTGCGTTTATATTTCTGAGTGTAGATTCACATTCAATTAACGTCTGTCTTATGATGAGCTTTCCCTAATCACATTGTATTTGCCAAATCATCAGCTCGTCAAACATGGCAGGCAGAAATGATCCCCACTCAGAACATGCATCACAGCCTATTCATTTTCATTTAACGAGACTAATTATCCGGGAGACATAATTACAGCCCTCCCTCTGGAAGGATGCCTTCAGGTTACAATCTGTGAGAAATAACACGCTGATGGAGAACTGGAATCAAACAGGTGAGATGATGCAAAGCAAATAAAACTACAAGTAATTTCTGTGTGGGAACCAACATCTTTTCTATACGAGCTTTCAAACACAATATATAAAAAGTGGCATAAAGAAATGACAAACACTGTGATGATGTTACAGAGTGTGGCAGAGTGACATTTGAATATAAAAGGGTGTCAAAACCTGAAGTTGTGGTGCAGCTCGAGGTTCGGAGAGGAGGAAACTCCCTGGTTCATGGTTCCAATCACATACGGGCTGGACGGAGACAAAGACAACACACATGATTACTTACAGTCACAGCGCTTCACAAAACAAAGGCTCAACCAACAGAAGGATTTCGACTGGTAAACTGTTTATTAGATCAGTAAACAAAACCAAAAGGATGGCTATATATTGAAAATCATTTCATCTGAATTCTGGGGGCGGGACCACATGTCAATCACTCTCCTTCTGGTCATACGTTTATTAACCTACCTACCTACTCTAAGGACCTGTCCATTCTCGTTTTCCATACCCCCCCCCTCTTTTAGAGTTATTATTATTATTATTATTCTCCCGTTTCCCTCTTAGGTCCCACAGGGATCTGCGAGGCCCGGGAGCTGCAGTGGATCCTCGACAAGGCCTTCCCCCAACCGCTAACTGTCCCTCAGCTCCATCTCCCCCAGCCATTCATCGCCACTCCATGCAATTAATGTCAGTGATTGGAGTTGCTCGTGAAACATCCGATGCTTATAAGGTTTTTTGCAAAAAAAATGTACAGCCTTGTAATGCAATATAAGTGCATCAATCAGTACAGAAGGGTGTCCTCCTTTTCCCCTGTTAAAGGTTTTTCCTGCTTTGTCCGACGGTAAAAACTCGTCCCTCCGAGGCGTTTCGGCTTCGAGGGCAGGGGGAGCTCTGACTCACCATTTGTGGTACTTGCAGTTGAGGAAGCCGTTGAATATGTCGCTGAGGGAGCCGATGTGGTGGAGGTTGTCCAGGATGACCACGGTGGGGAGCTCCGTGTCCGTCTCCTCCGAGCTACACTGCTCCGCCAGGTTGGACAGGTACTGACGCAGGTCCTGTGGTAAGAAAAACAAAAACATTCTTAGCTTAGAACTTCTGAAGGTTTTGATGGCAAATTTGGAGCATAAAAATCATAAAAGTGACAATGTAAGAAAAATGTTTTCAAAATAATTGTTATGATTATATATGATGTTACTGTAGGTCTTACAGCCAATTTAGTTTTTGAAATACAAGCCAAAAACAAGTGAAAGAATGTAAAATAACATTAGTTAAAGTTTTAGTAGAAAATTCCCAATGCTTGTTAATCTGTATTCACACTCCGTTTCTTCCTCTGCACAAACTTTTACTTTTAAATTCTACAAATTGGGTAAAATTACAGCATCTTTGATTGCTTTCAACGAGATCAAAAAACAGCTAATTGGGATGCGTGTCACATTCAGGGTCCTGTTATTTGAATGGTGGTGTATTTTATCTTTTGATCAACAAATGTCAGTTTGCAGATTCAGTCTGTCAGAATCAAAGAGGAAAGGCTTTTTTTTTGCACTTTTGTACGAGCGTTCAGCAATCACACAGAGAGGAGAGGAGGCAGAGAGGATGAGTTCTACAAACACAACTAAAATCTGACATCTTTGAAGATATGTTTATATTTGCATGTGATGTCCAAAACCCTGTTTGGCGGAATGTAAAGAAAAATTGGTTTCATTCACTTTTCATGAGTAAAAGAAAAATATTTCATATCTAGACGTGAGTAAAAAATGTTGGACTCTATTTTCTTCAATCTAAGAGTCTAAGTTTTTGTAATTTGTTGATCACAAATGCGAATGCATGTTTGGTGCAGGGTGTTGCAGTAGGAGGAATAGATCATTAGAAGGTGTGTCACAGCTAAATTCAATCACGGCCAATCAAATCAGCTCCTCTCATCACCTTTAAAACCACTGTGGTGCAGCGTATGGTCAGTTTCTCATGGCTGAAGAAGGAGCCATTCGAACTTCAAGCCGGAGGAATGGTACTACGAGTCCACCTCCACAGGCTGACCATGTTAAGTTGGCTTGGGAAGAAGTAACTAATATATAACTACTAATATATAACAAAAAACAAAAGCCCCTCGTGCTGCACCAAATTGCAAAAACACTTGGATCCATGCTTCGACCAGCTTTGCGCCGGTGTGAAAATGTAAATTGAAAGACTCATAAACTGCACCGTTTGAATTCCAGTAGGAAGCCTCTCTGTTCGTCTCACCTTGCTGGAGTTCTGGTCCACATTGAAGCTGGCCACATTGTGCTCAGTCACCTCCTGCCCCATCTGGGAGATGATGTACTCAGCCAGCTTGGCAGCCATGAAGGACTTCCCGGTGCCGCTGGGTCCTGAGAGGATGATCCGACGATGCTCCATCAACAGGTTCAGGTACCTCTGGATGATGGGCTTCGGGATGAGGGTGTCAAACACGAGGCTGTCTATGCTGTTCTCCTTCACGCCTACGATGAGGATGGAGGGAGGAAGAGAAGAACATGAATGTTTTGTAAAATAAGGCGCCAGTCCACTCCTTATGAATCCAAGGCAGCTTTCTACATAATCGTCCTGAAATAGAAACTCCTTGCCGACACACCTTTCAGGTTGACCTTGATGACGTTGTTGTCGCCCACCAGGTAGCCGCAGGGCAGCAGCTCAGGCACTTCGGAGGAGTGCGAGCGAATCACCTCGCCGATCCTGTAGCAGACGATGCTGTCTGAGCTGAGACCCAGGCTGGTCAGAGGATCCACCCGAAACACGTACTCCTGGAGAGGGCGGGATGGTGGAGGATCAACAACTGCACTGCTCACCAGCCTTAAATATACAGAGACCTCCGAGACTACTGCAGGTTAACAGGAGAGGGAAATTGATGGTTTTGGGACTCGTATTTGAGTTTGGGATCGAACCATGACAAGATCGGCTTTAACTCTCATTTAACTTGTGCAAATATTCTTTGTAGATATTTTATATCAATATCTAAAAGTTATAATATTGTATATACCCACAAATGTGTTAACAGTACAGTACAATTTCAATCTATTGTTAACACAGTGTTGGAGGACACAACATCTTTCTAAGTCAGAAACAACTGGCAGCTGAAAACAGACAAACCAGCTGATGATGGTGTCGGGAAAACTTTGACTTTGAACTTCGGCCTTGTTTATTATGTTTTATATTCTTATGTTTTTATTCTTTCGTTAACGTGACAACTGTTATAAGATCCGAAAAGATCCCCAAAAGAGTTCAGATCAGATCAGACCATCCGCAGTGAAAAAACGTCTGTCATGTTCCCACATGACTGAAATGCAATAATGCGGGATAATAACTTACTTTAAAGAGGCGGCGAATGACTCCATCCAGGACGTCCCACTTGGTTTTCCCGCTCACACCTATGGACCCGATCAGGTACTCCTGGCGCCGTGTACCCTGAGGAGTTGATAAGATAACAACATGAGTCACAACAAATAACAGTACAATACCTTGATTTCAGCTGAAGGAATCTTCATCCACAAACCTTGGTGGAGTACGGCCCGCTGCTGATGGTCACCACGATCCGCACACTGCGGCCTTCTTTGCGTAGATTTCCCTCGTAGCTGTCATCTAGCAGAATATCTGAAAAACACAACTTTATGTTAGAAAGGAAAACTTTTAATCTATCACAGCTTTGATTCATTACAAACAAACTCTCACTCGGCCTCGCGGCAAATTAGCTGGAAATGGACAGACTCCAAAGTAAAACACGGCTAATGGGTTTCTTTCATGTGATAATTACTTTTACATTAAATCAATGTTGTCATGCTGGCCAATTTCTTGAGAGTGCACAGAATGGTAATGTAAGAAAGGAAATTAAACGGAGCACAATCTGCAGACGATCTTTTGGAGACAGAAGAATAAATGGAGATTAGAAACTATTCAATAGGAGGAAGTTCATTTGAGGTGTTTCTAGTAGAAGAATTGATGCGCAGTCGTTAACAGAGGACGAGGCAGAAGGGTGGGAAACGATTAGTAACCAAGAAGAGCAGCTTGAAGTCATAGATTTTAACTACTCAGCGTAAAAACCTCCCAACAGGTTTTATATTTGGCAGAGAAACATCAGCAGGCAAAGTAACAACAGAGCTGTTTGTCTGGTCATCAGTTTGCAAGACAGAAGATCTGGAGGACTTTTTGACCTGTATGACTGTTTAAAGAGCATTAATATTTTCATATTTGATGAGCATCTTGATGACATTTTTCATATGAAGACACTGAATCGGGTCACCTCTGTTTTCAGCTTGCTGCACTGCCAAGTTGATACAATTTAAACCCAAGATGTATGATTTTTTTTTTTTGCCTACTTTGTCCAAAACATTGACCTATTTACACATCCAGAAGATAGAGAACTGTTAATCACAAGATACAATATCTTATGCAACCTGAAATCACTGCACCTGACCTCTGTCACCCTGGTGGACGCTCAGGAGGAGATTTACCCCCCCCCTCCCCTCACACACACACACCGTTGGCCTGCCAGGTCGTTTTCACTGTACGTCAAACAATCTGTTTTCTTATTTAGTTCATATTTCACGCTGTTAAATGGTTGTTTTAAAAGTCTGCTGTATGTCTTGCATTACATTACATATGTTTAATACTGAGGCAGACGGCCTGCCACCTCTGAGCCTGGTTCTGTTGGAGCTTTTTTCTCCTGATAAAGGGCAGTTTTTTCCTCCCAGCTGTTGCTCGTGGGAATTGTTGAATCGTTGGGTTCCTCTGGATAATGTTGTAAAGTTCTGTTGTAAGGACTTTATTTTGTGAAGTGCCCTGAAATAAATTGTGTTGTGATTTGGCGCCATACAAATCAAAGGGAATTGACCTGTCCTCTGTTCTGTTTTGGTCTCCACCAACATTTATGTCGTAAATGGTCTGTACTTGTACAGCGCTTTATCAACTTTTGGTCTCAAAGCGCTTTAACATGTTTTTCCATTCACCCATCCACACACTAATGAGACAGATCACCACGCAAGGTGCCGCCATCAGGAGAACATTCACACACCGATGGTACACCATCGGGAGCAACTTAGGGTTCAGTGTCTTGCTCAAGGACACTTAGGCATGTGGACAGGAGGAGCTGGGGATCGAACCACCAACCTTCCGATTAGTGTTCAACCCACTCTACCGTCTGAGCCACAGCCTCGTATGCAGCTGTATCTTAAGTTTCCTGCCACCTCTAACCTTTGACATCAATTCCCTGCCAAACCATCAACAACTCTCTTCCTCAGTCTGTCTTCATTCTCTTTTTCTCAGATCCCATTTTGGAGAGTGGAAGGGGGTACTTTGTATTCGGCTGGCTTCCCTCAGCTGAGGGATCTGTGTTGGGGTGATAACGGCCCGTTGGCCCACTCATCTTCCCACGCGTCACTGCTCTTGGCTCATCCCGCCGTCAATTAACGAGGGCCCGGGTCCTCGGAGGGGAGCTGCGCCTTCTATGTTAATTACAGGACAAGTGAGAGGGACAAACTCCTCCACTTCTCCGACGCACCACCAGGCCTGGAAGGATTCTTGGCGTGTTTGCGTGTCTGTGTTTATGTAATGGGGTCCCGCTCTGCTGCGAACCCTCGCAGTAGGGAGGGCAGATATTTCATCATTTCATGCAGCTCCTCCGGATCATTTCACTGCGCAAACACAATTCTCTCGCATTTACTGAGGCAAGTATGAAGAGAGCTAATCCAACTTGATGCTGCAGAAAAATACGTCTGCCCTGAGAGGAACAGCAGACTATAAACTGAGGCTTAGCTAAAAAAGACAAGTATAACACTGACGAGGCCGTGGGTTGAGGTTTAGCTCTCAAAGGATGAATAATACATTTATTTTTGAAGGCCCAAAAAAACCCGTGTTCTTTTTCTAAAACAAAAAAATATTTTGTTATCTCTTTGTTTTTGTTATTTCATTCTTACTTCTCTCACTGCTCACAGCAAACTGCTGGATGTTTAGACACTACAGATGGACACGCGCCACACAGCAATGCTGCTACTGAACTGACCTGACATGATGGTGTCGGTGATGTTGAGGTTATTGAGAGACAGCCCCAAGGACTGACGTGAGGAGGACGAGGAGGTGCTGGACGTCTCGGAGGGCGGCCGGGCCGTCTTGACGGGCGTGGTGGTCGGCGTGGCGTTCCCGCTGGACTTGAGGCGGTCGTTTTCCGCTTTCAGCATCTCGATCTCGTTCTGAGACAAAATTATTCAAAAAATTAGACTAAATGTAACAGACAGCAGACGGTCATTTTCCAGCCTTCAGCCCGGCTGCTGTTGTTATTCTGAATCAGTATTGTTGGAATTATGGGCTGTAAGCTGCTTTTTGATCTTCAAGGCTACCTTTGTACTGAAGGTTAAGTCTCAGATAAGTAGTCTTACATGATCCCCATATCTGAGGGGAGACTATAGGCTTCTACAGATGAGCCCAGCCTCATCCACAAAGATCCACTTAACCGAAACACTCATGGTGAGCCGGGAAATTCTTTGAACATGCTTCTTTTCAAACATGAAATGACGCAGCATCTCTGAACACTGTGCTTTGAACTGACGGCGACCTTTCATTACACGGCATCAACAAATAAAACCAAATGCAGTTATTTTCAGGGAGAAACTTGACTTTGCATCTTTTCATTCAGCTTCAAGGACAAATAAACAGTTTCATTCCACCTTTCTGAAGTGCGTTCACCTTGCCAGCTTATTCAAAGTGGAAAACTTCTTATTAAGTGTTATTAGGTGCCTGTTTTGGAACTGGCTCAGTTCAGCAACTCCCAAATGTTTCCAGAATGTTGTTAAAAGAAAAAGTGGTGCAGCACGGTGGTAAACGTGCCCCTGTGCCAACTTCTTTGAAACTTATTAAAATGAGCATATATTTTCTTTTAGCAAACAATACAATTTCTCAGTTTTAACATTTGATATGTCTTTGGTCTATTTTCAACTGAATGAGACACAATTTTTAAATCATTACAATCTGTTTTTATTTCTCATTTTACACAGCGTCCCAATTTTTTTGGAAACGGTTGTATTTTCTGAACAATAACCGACGCGTTTGAAAAAAAATCTCACATCAGTTAGTGCTTTACTAAGTTACAATATGAGGCAAATGAGATACAACTTATTAATTGCTGGGCTTTAAAAGGTACTGCTAGGCTATTTAAAAAAAATTATATATATATTTTTTTACCTCCAACAAAGCCAGGGTTGCTGTTTTCCCCTTTAGGTGAAGCTATAAGCTTCGGGAGGTAAAATAATTCCATAAAAAAAAACCAATCAAAAGCAAAACACAATTTAATAGCTAATGTTTGAGAGTGCTACTCTTATAGAGAGGCTCTGTGTTAGTGTTTGTGTGTAGGAGAGAGCTAACGAGCTGGGCTTTAGCCCTCCCGGTGCCCCGCTGGTGCCCTGTCAGCCTTTCACTGACCCACTGAATGCATTGTTAACTTCCTAACTGGTTGCTGTCATGCTTCAGCGCCTCGAGGGAGAAACACACCACTTTAGCTCGAATAAATTGGACAGACAGGGAAATCTTGTTTGTCAGTGCCTTCACAGGAATAAAATACGGCTAAACCAAATCTGTCTGAGACGCCTCCATATGCACCTCTGTAGAAAAACGATGGTTTGATGTATTCAAAGAATGTGTTTCCTCTCTTCTATGACTGATAGCAAGACAAGCTCGATTTAAATTTGTGTTTTCTTTACCATAATCTCCTGTCAAATGGGCAATTGTGCCTCCTGCAGTTTGACCTCTGGCCAACATAAATAGACACCCACGGATCAGTGTTGACCTGGGTCCAGTTGGTGAGTTTAACCTCACCTGCATGCGGTTCATGGCCTCTCGGATCTGGTCCAGGTGGTGGGCGGAGCTGAGCGCCTCCAGGCGGATATCTGTCAACTTGAGCTCCTTCTCTCTCAGCTCGTTCTTCAGCAGGAGGATGGTTTCAGCCTCGGCCTCGGTGCATTCGCACAGCCTGCAACCGGGATTACACACAGGGAGGAGGAGGGGTCACCTTTCGGGTTAGAACACACACACACACACACGCGCACACACACACACACACACACGCACAATCTGGAGAGAATACACACTGGAAGGAGGAGAGCTGAATTTCAGAGGGAAGCTGGAGTTTCTAAGTTTCTTAACCACAACAACACAATCGTCCCCCAAAGCTCCTACTCAGCAGATTTCTCTCCCTCCTACTTCTTTCTGTCCCCCAATAGTTTATCACAAACTTTGATGTGCACTTTCTGCTCCAGTTTTAGGTGCGTGAAACATTGCCGGTGCTCCCAGACCCGTGCTCACAAAAGCATGTGTAACTCAGTGACTGATTTTGATCGGGCGACAAAATGTGTAACACTAACTCATCAGGGTTAGACCGTCCTCCCGCTCCGTGCACGTCACGGTGCTGCGCGTCGTTTAAACCAAACAGAAGCATTCTCTGAACTTATTGATCCACGCTCGTAAGAGATTCAGTTATTTTCACTATCAGCAGGCATATATTTAAAAAAAAAGATACCTCGAGTGAGCAGCAATATTTTTGCTGACTCACAAACACAACAAGAATCCGTCACACGCAGATGTTTACTTTGACATTAGAAATGCATAAAAACGTCAACATGCTCTGCCCCCGGAAACACCACATCAGACATCCTCTACTGAAATCATCTCACCAGCTGCCACACAGCGCAGCAGATGTGCACAGAACCCTCATGCTTGTAAAATGGCCGCATGCCAGCTCTCTTACACTGACACACAGCCAATTAGTTCAGGCACGAGTCACTAACTGATTATCTTTTCCTCCCCTTTATTCAAATTACTGCAGCTTCTCCTCAGCATATGAGGTCCTGGTTCAGTTTGTGTGCTGCAGACATATCCATTGCCTCTGACATTTTACAGCACTAAGATGCAGAAGAACGTCACACCAACACAAACCACTGCACACACACTCCCGGGGAGCATGCCACACAGTGAGCGCCTGTTACCGAGATCTGTGCTTGTAGACCACGTGACCGTTTTGCTTTTTCTTTGGCATCCAAATGGGGGAGGACTTGCTATCGCAAACGCACTTGCTACACCGGGTGGAGAAACATTAAAGAAAAAAAGGATCAGGGTGGTTGGAGGAAAGAGAAAAAGAAAAGGTGAGGTGGGGGATTTAAAGACACGAGTTAAAAGAAAAGAAATAAAACTGAGAAAACAATTACGTAGAGACGAAAAAAGGGTCAGAAGAGGTAATGGGAGAGAGTTTCTGTTTGAGCGCGTGTTTGTGGATGGAAACACTCACTCTGTGGTGGAGGGGGAAGAGTGCAGCGTGGCGATGCTGCCCTGCCTGTTGTCGTGCTGCAGTTTGGGCGAGGACGGCAGAGAGTCGGTCATCTCCTCCATCTCGTCGTGGGCCGACTGCGATTTGGTTTTCTTCTTGCTGAACGCCTGCTTGAAGGAGCTGCGTAGCTGTACATGAGACAAGCACACAGCGATGAAGACGTCAGTATTTTCAAACGTCACTAAGACGTCATTCCTGGTGACATCACAGCTTGTCAGATCAGGAAGTCACTCCGTGCTGATTCCAAGCAATGGACACTGTCTGGTTTAGGTAAAGAGGCAAAAAAGCAAGACCGTAAGTAATGAGAGAAGAAGAAAGGAAGAGAGGGAAGGCTTTTTAATGACCCTAAAGAAATTAGGGATGAACAGGCAATCAAAATGAACAACAGAGGAGGAAAAGGAGGACGAGGGGAGGGTTGCTGTATCCATGCCGACGTTTCCAGAAAAGGGGAAAGAAGAGGGGAAGCGGAGGACGTGGAGATGGAGAAACAACCACTGCACACACACAGAAGACACTCTGGAAACCACTGACCTGAGCCGGGATGGAGTCAGCCACCTGAAGATGCAGAACACACCCAGCGTTAAGCCACGCAAACACACACTCCCTTCAACACCCATCTACACACTCATCTATGGAGGCTTGCTGATTAAAGCTAGCTGCAGCTTTTGAGTCTGTTTTACTGAAACACACGTAATGCCGTTGCAGAGACGATGATAAGCACGATGACTGCTGAGGCAGCATTTCTGCAAAGCAACATCAGTTTGGTTGGTGCACACTGAGAGTCACAGTTCAGGTGTCCGACTGGAATTTAGACATAAAGTTGCCTGAATAAAAGGAGAGTTAGGATCAGGAGCCCATGCCAACAAAAAACCCATGTCTTTATATGGTAACAGTACAAAGCATTGTTGTACAAGAGCAGCATGAAATCAGTACGAGCAAGACAATAACCATACGAAATACACAAATATAAAAAAACATGAATTCAATGGAAGTAATAATAAATTAAATGTTACATCGCTGCCACCCATGACACAGGACCGAGTCAAATTTCCTGCTTGTGGTTCTGTGAGGCTTTACTTATGGCATATCTGTTTGGCTTCCAGATATATGGGTGGGGTGAAGGTGGTGGTGGTGGAGGTAGCGGAGGGTTAATATATAATAAGGTTTCTATTCTCATTCATATTTATGTTATGACACAAAATCCATATCAGTGTAACACCGCAGTTGAACAATGTGGTGCAAACGGACATAATCAGTTTATCACAACATTTATAATTCATTCATTTCATGACAATAATAATAATAACAACGTGTGTATATGTATGCATTTGCCTCTCAGTTTATGTGTGTGTTGTTGTTGTATATTAAAAGCACCGCCACAAATTTAGCTGGAGATATGTCCACTATTCAGTCCCACTCGGCTTAAATGTGCAGCTGTATTAGAGATCTTTAGGTGGACTGCCGTCCTTCCCTGGAACTTTGAGAGCAGCTCGGTTAAGTTAACTCATTTGGCAGAAAGCAGCTGCACACAACCTTCTACAACGGTAACGGGGTGTTTCCCGGTCACGGTGTCAGATTGGTTAAAATCATATGTAGTGAGTGGATTATGTTTGTCGACACTGATTCATAGATGATCTGACAATTTGCATGAAGATAATTCAAATAAAATGTCCTGTGTGAAACGACAAAGGATGGTGCCAGGAGGTAGGATTTACAGACAATAACAAAACATAGTTTATGTTATGGTCTCATATGATTTGACTCGTATTCTGTTCAATATTTCAGTTTAAGACACATTTTAATCTCAAAGTTACTTTTGTTATGTTTTGAACCTGTTTTCTGTTCTCTATTTTCAGTTTGATGTTTCCTGTTTTATTTTGAAAATCCCTTCACTTTTCTGTCTGCTACCTATGGTCATGTCTGTCTTTACAGGTATTTGATCATGAATTCTAATGGATGAGTGAAAATATTGAACCAATGAGGGCACAAGAGACAAAGTGATGTGATCGCCACGGTCAAAAATAAACTGTACATCCACGGGGCACCTTAAGTATGTAAAAATATTGTTCGGAGATTTCCCTCTGGAGCGAAGTGGGGGTCCAACCACTAATGTGGCTAAAAAAACGTATAATGTATTGATGGTTACGGTTATCAACACACCGCTCTATCCGTCTTGCTGGCACAAAGTTCCTGCATTGTTGAAGGACATCCTCCTAATTCATTTCACCGTCCTTCTGTTGCCACCCTGCTGACATGACACCCCGCGTCTCCGTTCGCTCCTCATTCACATATCACTAACCTCCGCTTCTCCTCTGTCCTCCACCCACGATACACCCGGCAATGAATGCAAATGAATAATTAATTGCTGCTGAAAGAAGGAAGTGGTTTGTATTCATGAGGTTGACTTAAATATTTTTGGGGTCTCAGGCTCGGGTGTGAACCTTTGGGCTGTTAAGCATTCGTCTCATTTCAAGGGCAGGCGTTTTGCGTTGCAGCAGAGGCTGAGAAACTGGCGCTGGTTCTGTGCTCTTTGGCTGCGACAGAACTTCTAATATGTCATGAGTCGGGCTCGGCGGGGGGGGGGGGTACACAGCAGCTCTCAGCGAGGACAGCTGAGATACTGTTGTACAGTGACGAGCCAAATCAGAGAGAGAAGGGCAGAGGAAGCTTTACGGTTGTGTTTTGAGCTACTTTGGCTTTTTGGCTGGATTTTGGATTATTTTTGAACGTACACATTTGTCAGTAGACAGAAAAATACAAGATGGGCTCTACATAAAACATCTGAGGCTAGAATTCCCCTCTAATGCAGGTGCAAGTACATATTTTACACCTTACCAAACTGAGCCACCCAAGAAACTCCAAAGTTGTGCATCCCTGGCTGTTTTAAACCTCCATGGTTGACAGAGTCCAGTTCAGTAACTGAAGAATTAAGAGCACTTCTCCAAACCTGTGTGGCTGCAGATTTTGATGGAGGCGAGTGTTCCTCTTCTGCCCTAATTTAACCACCTGACACAGATTCAACCAGCACTTCTCTGACCTCTGAGCCTCTACTGGGCCGTTTTCAAGCTGAACCTCTGTATTCATGCTTCTTTCCAACCTGATTTGCATGCTGTTGTCAGACAGTACGACTTTCTGAGTGCGTCTCAAACAATAATTGCAGTTGACTGCAATGACTCTGCTTGACCCTGTTAAACCTCACTTCTGGATGGATCAGCTGATGCAATCCCAGCCCTGTAAGACTGTATGCAACACTGGAACAAGGGGAACACAGGTTGAACACTCTGTGTACTTGAAATTTAAAATGTATTTGAACACAAACGATGAGGAAGCTCTTCAGGATTGTCATCCAAACTTTAACACTCGAAGAAGAAGAAAAATTGGACATTCATATCCAAAAATGACAATCATCCTGCTTTTGATTTGAAGTTTTGTACAAATAAAAGGGGGTCTCAACCAAACTCATACCTCCTGATCTCATGCAGGCATATTAGAAATATTCAATGGATTCTACTTTTAGGAATTTAGCTGCTTTCAAGTGGGTGCAACAGAACAACAGGCTTTTTTATGCAAAGATATTTAATCTCTGAATGTGGGCATTGAGAGAATATCTGCACTAGCTTTATGCCACTGAATAATGTAAATGCTTTTGAAGAGTCTTTAACCATCAAATCCACCTCCAACAATGTCGAGATAACTCAGTGTAGAAATACGAAGCTTCTGATGTCTGCAGCGACCGAATCAGTGGGACGAGGACACCCGAGTTGTTTAATCTCTATACACACTACATTGTACATTAAAGAGGCACAGTGACAATTAGTTATTTGTAGCAGTTATTTGTTGGCGCTCCTGTTGAACTTTTATATTTTCTGGCATTTTGCATAGAAGACCTGAGATTGTTTGCCTGAGATATACCAACTTTACCATGAAAATAAAACATAGGTTGACCTTTCTACTCACGTTTTGTTTTTTTACTGTACGAGGAACAGTTCTGGACCAGGAGCTCTGTCAGTCCAGTACGAAACCAAAGTGTGTAACACGACAGTCAGTCGGATGATACAGAGGAAACATTGTGAGCGTCGCGTTTTGCTCCGCCAGGCGTGAAAAGTTCACGCATATATGAAAAAGGTTGAAATAGGAGGTCGTGTGATGGAGGTCATTTGACGAAGTACAAAAGTGCTCAAGTCCAAGTAGGGAGGATCAAACCGAGAAGACTCAAACATGTAGTTTTGTTTTCCTAAACTTAACCGCAAGGTTTTTCACACCCAGGCGGGGCAAAACGTGACGCTGCCACGGTGTGCTGTAGTGGACTGACGAGCTTCTGAGTGATACTGTGTTGGAACTGTATTGATGGGATTTGTGTCCATATTCAGACTCCACTTTGCAGCTTTTAGTCTCACAGTTATTTCTGCTCCTGTGTTTTCTCCAACCTACCCAGCTCTTCTTCTTCTTCTTTTTGTCTTCGGCGTCCTTGCCCAGGCTGCCCATACTGGAGTGACTGGCTGCACTGTTAATACTGGACATACTTTCTGACGAGTGCTGACGTCTAATCCGCAGGTCTGGAAAAGACAGAAGAAACCTTTTTTAGTGCACACAAGCCGACCAGTCATGCCAATATTTCTTGATACGCTGGAGGCTGGACTTGAAAAGGTGATGATAAAAAAAATCAGTTACACTTCCGACCAGTCAAGGCTTTCCAAACCGGACTTACTCAGCAAAAACACAGGTATTAGGGGTTTAATTCCCTGTGGGCCCATTCAGGATAAAAATGCATCGACTCATCAAAACATCAAATGATTTTAGAGAAGTTCCCCTACCTTTGTGGAGGTGGTCCGGGCCGTTGAGCGCCACCTGGATGGCTGTTTGGGCGTCTGTGTTTTGGGTCTTCAGCGTTTCTATCGTCTCCCTCAACTCAGCCAACTCAGACTCCTGGAGGGAGAAAAGGAGAGAGAGAGAGAACAGAAGGGGAAGCTTTCAGTGTCATCATTTAGGCATTACTGAGCTGAGCACGGAAATAGCACTTTTGAGGAAATGTGAGCTTTGTAGTCTGAATAAAACAGATATAACAAGTCCAGGATTTTACCATCACACCAGGTTATTAAAAAAAAGAAAAAGATGACGCACCAGAAACTGCTGAGATCAGCACATTACTGACATCACTGCAAGCAAATTCTTAAATTTTAGGTGAAGGAAGTGAGAGAAAAAAAGTGTGGGGGGGGGGATTTTGAAGAAGACTCGAGTCTCAGTAGATTTGCCCGAAAGCCGGCACCACCTGCTTAGAATAAAAAAACAACAACCTCGAATCTCTGTTGAACCAACGCGATCAGATAGAGAGTCTCCTATTCTGCCTTTCCCCAAAACCCACTGCGGGCTGCAGATAGGGTTTCCGCTTTAATTAAAACTTAGGATGGCCTTGTTTGACAAAGGCGTCCCACCAGATCCCAGCCTGCTTTAATTTACAGAGGATTAAAAAGCTGCCAGGGCTCGTCAGCCTTGTGTGTGTGTGTGTGTGTGTGTGTGTGTGTGTGTGTGTGTGTGTGTGTGTGTGTGTGTGTGTGTGTGTGTGTGTGTGTGTGTGAACAGAGCGATGCTTTCATAATTTGTGGTGGGGATATATATCTTTGAACATATTGCTGCTGCAGTGTGATCAGTGTTTCAACGCCATTCGAGCTCTTCTGAAGCCGCCGGTTCAGGAGAAGAAGCAGCAGCGTTGGAGACTTCATCTTTTAAACGGGGTTTCGGGTTCATGAAACGTGCTGAATTTTTATGTGGATACTTTTACGCACCTAGCTGTGAAGCAAAAAAGGTTCGCAGCTTAAGCAAGTCCAACAAGTTTGGTTAAGGTTAGGAGTGATGTCAGAGAAATATTCAGGCAACAACTGAAACTTTAACAAGAAAAAGCCTTCCGTAGAAAACCTTTGACACGATTCGGGAACTGAGCCACCCAGATAAAAAGAAAATCCATTAACCCACAATCTCCACTTTGTTACTTTCCACTGAACTATTTCAAAGTCACACCGCTGCTCATTTCTAATCATTTCTCCTCCCTGTAATCCGTTCACCACACAGTTCATACACACGACATTTCAGATTCAGGGCTGAGCTCTTGTACCTTCTGTTCGGCGGTCATGGTGAGGCTCTGCAGGCGGCAGGTCATGTTGCTCAGGCTCTTCTCGAAGGCTGCCACCAGGTGAGCCTGCAGACACGGAGAGACACGTGTGTGTGTGTGTGTGTGTGTGTGTGTGTGTGTGTGTGTGTGTGTGTGTGTGTGTGTGTGTGTGTGTGTGTGTGTGTGTGTTCAGCTGCTGCAGGAGTGCACGGTAACATTTAGTCAGTGTAAAGTTAGTTTATCCTCATGCAAACACAACATACATATTTAAAATGGCAGTTTTTTTCCCTCATGAATAATTATTATTATCATTTCAGGACAGAAGAAACGTTCAGCACCTCCTCACGCTGCTGCCATTTGAAAAAAACAACAACACTGCCATTAAAAATGTATTTACCTATACCTTTTGAAAAAATACACTGTGCTCAGGGAAAAACACTTTGGTGGACGTGGGCCAGAGTGTCGGCCAGTTTCGGTGCATGCTGATTGGTTGAAACTAATCTGAAGTAGGATGGAATGACTGTGTACGATTCCCCATGGAGGCTATCCAGACTTTGGGTCCAGTAGATTCCCATGTGAAAACCTTTCTCAAAATTGTTCCCATATTAGAACAACGAAGAAATTTCCCCTCGGGGATTAATAAAGTGAAATAAAATTTAAAAAATATATATTATTTTATGTTGCAACCATTGACTGTGTATAAAAGTAGACGTAGTTTTCCCATCTGAAACATGAGGCTGATGCAACTTAAGCTTTAAGACCACCAAGTGCCGCTAAGCGTTGGCACCGGCTCCATAGACTCCCGTTTAACGTCTCGTGAAATTTGCAGTCAATAAAAAATATTAACACGTTATATATGGTTTTGCTAGCTAAAATCAATCCTTTTTATTAGTTATCTGAGATTATTAGGTCCATCTGAAAATAATCCCGTCATTAATTAGAAAATAAACTTCAAATAGGTGTGTTTTTGGGGGCGTGTCTGATTGATTGACAGGCCCGTGGTGCAGTCAGGTTACGGCTGAAGGCCGGACGTAGTATAACCAGTTTTGCAATCAGATTGAGTCAGACCCCCCCTTTCCCCCCGTCCAAATATGGTCTTCAAACCTTCATATAAAGGCTGTTCACAAACCGATGGGTAACAACACTGTTGGTTGCTGCTTGGTTGCAACATGTGGTAAACATATACATCTGGTCACATGTTGAAAACATTTCAGGGAAAAAAGGCACCATATCTCAAAATTGACCCAAAGATGAATTTGGACTCATCTCACTCTACAATAAAATCAATTTATCACTTGCCTAATTGAAAATCAATAATCATGAAGAATGCTTTAAAAACAGATCCCTCCCTTGTAGAAAGAGTCAGAGATACGGAGAATTAACGAGTCGGTCGGCTGGCTGCTGACGATAGCTTTGAAGTGAGTGTTTTGCTCGAGCCGAAGACGGCAGAGGACCAAACGAGGCCGGGTGGTGGAGAGTTTGTTTGCCCACCAGTCTGAAGGCTCTCGCTGTGCCCTCCTGATGAGTGTCCCTGTATGCTAAGAACTGCTGCAGGGATGTCTAGCTTAAGAAAAAACAACAACAACACAGCCCTTGAATTGAATCGTTCTCCGATTTCAAGGGTAAGTTCACACCAAGCATGTTCAGACCGCTTCGTTTGAACAGGGAGCATTTTATATGACGTCAGCGAAGCATCTTACAGCTGTGAATTAATCACCATGGATTCAAGGATGCTCCGAAGATATCTCTCCGGACTAACACCACCAAGACAACGGTGAGAAAAAGATGTGGCACACCGATCAGAGAACGGCTGCCCTCCCTGACTTCAACTGTCACCTGAAGATGCAGCAGCGACACGCTGAAAGGATGCCGAATGTTTAGCAATGTCACGCCATCTGCTCTGCTGAACTTCTGCTGAAGTTTGTGTATGTGCGAGCCTGTATGTGTTTGTGCATGTGTTTTTTTGCATGTATGTTTATGTATGGACGTCTGGTGAAGCCTTATGTTCCTGGCTGCATGTAGCTTTGTGTGTTTCTGTATGTGTATTATTCTGTGTGTGTGTGTGTGCGCGCGCTCATCCTCGCATCCTATGCTACAGACCCTGAGACACCTGTCAAGCCTGGTGTGTCACAGAGAGGTGGGCAGCAAGCCCAGACAGATCACACAATCACTGCTCACACACACACACACACACACACACACACACACACACACACACACACACACACACACACACACACACACACACACACACACACACACACACACACACACACACACGCGCACTTCTATTGTTATACTTTTGAGGACTGAATCTCGACAGCACACACACGGAGTTGCACCCCGAGCTGCCTCTTCCACTGTGTCCTCGGCTGATTCAGCAGAGGTCTTGACCTTTAGAAATGCCAAAACTGTTCCAACACGTCCCTCCAACTCCACATCTCTTTCCAACTCCACCTGCGAGCTCCGACTCATCACCCACCAGCCCACCTGTCCGCCCCGAAGGAGGCGCCGATCGGGCCGTAACGCGTCCCGGGGATGAACCATCTGTCCTGCTCCCGGGGACCGAGCCCGGCGGCCACGCCTGGCCCCCGAACCCGCGGTTTCCCGACCCTCGTCCTGATCCCGGGGCCCGGGGTAGAGGTTAACGGTGGGCCAAACCACAGAGCTAGAGGAGGAGAAGCCCTCCATGTCGGTGCCGCCTGACGCCACCGCTGAACACAACAATCTCAAGGCCGGTGTGCGTTACGGAGGACGCGCAGTCACGACTGGAGTGGTGAAAGCCAACACCTACTGCTGGGCTACATCCTTCAACGCACTACAGCGGGAAGGGGAGGGGACCAAAGGAGGAAAATCTGCGATGAGAAGAGGAAGAATAAGAGCAGGGAGTGTTTGGGGAGGAGGGAAATCTTTCCAGGCTGAGCGGGAAAAAGGTCAGAGTGACACAGTGAGGGGTGAGCCGAAAGAGGAGGGAGATTGAGAGGCGAGGAGGGAGATTGAGAGGCGAAGAGGGAGATTGAGAGGCGAGGAGGGGAGCCCGCATGAACTCTTAAACCTGATTTAATGTCAGCCGCAGCAGCAGAAACTGATCCGCTTCACAGCTGAAAGAAAATACCGAGTAATACTTCTGCCCCTCCTAATCCCCCGACAGGATGTTGGTTTTTGCTAATTCTGCTCTATTTTGCTCAAATACAAGCAAAAGCAAATACACTATTCACCAAAACGATGGCGCGCCAGCAAATATGTTTTTAATTGGAGTCATTATCGGCGCAAACACTCGGGTTTTAACATAAATCGTGGTACGATCCTAATTCAATTTCCTGTAACCAAACAACCCCCAGAAAAAGATAATAATGATTTGTTATGCAGCGGCACAGTGAATGTGGCGAGATCACGATCAGGTGACCTCAATCACGGCACATTTTCCTCCGTGGCGCTCTTCATAAAAGACGGAAGAGGAAATGAAAAAGCATCCTGAAGGGGAACATGACACCTTCCCACTGCAGCTCTAAACATAAACCTTCTGCCAACATCGTAACTTTGATTTTAGCGATTACAGGATTAAATATTTCTCTGTAGGTTCAAAATGATGCTGTTTGAAGTTTCTCTTTACACCAACAAGATAATGTCAAACATTCAGCTGAAGTCACAGCCAAATGGAAACGACCTTTTATTTCACACACCATAGCATCAAAGCATTAAAGGATGAATAGGAAAGAAATTAGGAAGCAAGTAAAAGTTTAAGGATATTACTGTCATTGAGTCTACCTTTACAACCATCTGCCTGTGTAGGTTCATGTGTACAGGTACACAGTATCTTAAGGAAGTAATGCTTCTATAAGGCCCGGAAATAATATCAGGATATTTCAGGATATTTCAGTGAAAACTATATTCTTGATAATTATGACAAATTACTGAAAAATATCTTTTCATTAATTTAAACATCATACAATGTCAACACAACAAGTGTTTTAGGTTTACATGTCAGCATAAACGTCACAGTTGGCCTCCAAATATTCAGTAAAAATGAACATACTGCTGTTGTTTGTCGTAACCAAACTACTTCCACATGGCTGAAGTCGCTCCCTTTCTGGAACAAACTCTTCCACTGTGGAGCTGCTTTCACACATGTATTGTTGTTGCATTGTTTAAGTTACCATAGTTACCGTATGGCACACCTGTGGTATGTATTACTACATGCGAGTGTGAGAGCAGGATTAGAGAAGATAAAGTGGCGTCTCTGGCACGTCTCACACACCACAGTGAGTTAAGGCCTGCAGGTGGATATTTACATGGTGTCACACTCCCCACTGAGAGGATGAGAGGAGCTTATAGATGCTGTCATGTACTGTATATACAGTACGGTGATGTTCCAGCACAACACAGACAGGGGTGTGCATGCTTTTATTTTTTTACTTTCAAACTGCTACAGCAGGAGCTGTACAGGCTTGGCACGGTAAGGACTGACACTGGTAGCTGTTTGGATGCTCAGTGTCCCTGCAGAGGGCAAGTTAACATCAACAACAGACATGGCAAGACAGTTTTTTTCAGATGTACACTAATGTCTTTGATCATTTGATTGATTGAATAATCTTGCCACACAAATAATGATCTACATAAGTGAACAATTAATTGGACCCTCCAGAATGTAAATTGTTGTACCTTCACATCTATCCATGCTTCGATTAGTTCTTGGATGCTTTGTTAGGTTAGGTTAGGTAGTTACTTTATTCTTTTTTTTTTTGTATTGTTCTGCTTTCAAATGCAGTATTACAACTGTCTCCCAGAAAATGACATTTCTACACAACTAAACTGCAACAGCAAAAGCTTTAGCAAGACATGTAAATGCAGCCAGATTACATTTTCTGTTAATGTAACGAGGAGACGTTGTCAAATAACCATAATTTGCAAATATGTTGATCATGAATGTATCATTGATATTCTATCCAAATGAATATGATGATTACAATCAATCAATCTTTTTTTAATTCTTCCGTCTATAAAATACCAATCTCAGCCTCAGGTATTAAAGTTGACGGCTTCGTACGCCCACCATCGACCCCAACCACCTCCTCTAACGCAATTTATTAATGCACTTAAATGTAATTGTAAAACAATATGATATAATACTGCACATAATGATGCTGCATCGACAGCCTTTAACTTTACAATAACCACACTGAAGTTTGCCCACTGGAGCTGTGACGCAGCTCAAGGATTCGATGGTGGACTCAACTCAACTCTTATCATTTCCAGACTGGACACTTGTGACACTCGTGATAGTGACTCATCTCTTTTGCTTCATGCTTGAGTCATGCCAATCTCTGTGATACAAACACACACCTGTGTATTTACCAGTGTTGGGCAAACTAGTTTAAAAACACTATCAATTATTTTGGAAAACAAATTAGCTGCATTAGTCATTAACATTACTTTAGTTTCGTCATCAGCACAGCCCATCCAGCCACACAGTGCAAATATTAAAAGATGTAAACACACAGAAATGAGACACAATATGGTTCAACAAGTAGTTTCTGAGGTATCTAGTCCAGAAATGATAAGCAGGACAGAAGATGAATGCACAACTGTAGAATCACCAGCAATTAATGTCAGCCAGATAATTAAGGCTAGCCTGATATTACCAAACCCAAATTCGGTGAATGCTGAAACTTTTGGAGCAGCCTTTAGCCAATCAGCACTGACCACCATGGGACGCATGTTGGGCACGAAAACTCTTTCACCACCGTCATTATTGGAACTACTGTAACGTCATCGCACTTGGCCACCCACACTGCTCATTGATTGAACAGGGTTTCCAGGATATAATCACAACAAAGGAAACTGAAGTTGTGATCAATAGTCGAGCAGAGTTAAGGCACAGCATGTAAGTAAAAAACATCTTCAGCTCACGTGCGAAGCTAACAAACGCTCACCTGAACACGGAGAAATCAAAGTCAGTGAAAAAGCCGAATTGTTAAAAGTAACTGAACATTACTGCATTATTTCAAACCTAAACTGGTTGTTACTGAATAAAGTCATCATGTTGTAACACTTAAGTAATGTATTGCTTGGCAGCATTGCTATCTTAGGGCCGACATTTTAATGTGTTGGAGAACTTTGTCCCTGACTTTTACCTTCGCTGTATTTTCACAGTGGTTGCCTGGTGAACACAGATATTATAAAGGTGGAATATTGTTTATGTTACAATTTATAATCTCATGATATTGGAAATATTATAAGATCAGATATGACATTTCCAGCAGCCATGCAGGTTGATAGTCGAAGATGTTGGAGTTCAATGAAACAGCTGGTAAAATAATCAGCAAGTAAAAGGCTCTGCACCATTCAACTGTCATCCAGGAGAGACGTTTTATTTTATTTCTTTATGTTATAAATCTATCCCCCGCTGTAGATTCTGTGTGTTTCCATTGAAGTTTTAATGTGGCTTCTTCTGATGTATTCTGTTATTGCTTGTTTGCTGTTCTGATCTACTTGTGTGTATTTAGTTTTTTATTGTAAAGTCTATTGGGATTCATGTTCCTTTGTGATTCTGCACTTTAAATAATTTGATTTATTAATTGACTGTTGAAAAACAGCATCTGATAGTGAATTATTCCTTCGAGTATCCAAACACAAACAGAGTTGTTCTACTGTCCCGCTGCAACTCTTCTATCAAGCCATGTCTTCCTTTCTCCAAGTTTAGCCGGCAGTTTCAGCTTTGCACAACTTTGTGATCAAAGTGTTGGACTGAAGCGAAGACCCTGTCTGCCTCCACGCTTGATCAGGCACTTGGCATTGAGTGTCGGAGGGGGGGAGGAGAGGGAAAGAGGGTGGGGGCAGTCAGATGCTGGAGTTTGTCGATCTATTTCAGCACAAAGACTTCGTCTGGGGGTGGGTTGGAGGTCTCTGTATCTTACTCTGTTTCGCCCACGCATGATGCACTTGAGTCTAGATTTACTTATCCTCATCTCCGTGCTCTCCTCCCTCGCCCGTCTCTCTCTATTTGATTCTTTCTGCTCGGTTGAGTTTGGGAGAGACTCCTGTTCTCGTTGAAACCCCCACCGGCAGAGACAAAAGCAAAGAGACAACCCTCGCTGTACGATACACACACAAGCACACGAAAGCATCCCATCAAGGGATGAGAACACACACACACACACACACACACACACACACACACACACACACACACACACACACACACACACACACACACACACACACACACACACACACACACACACACACAACAAACCAAATCAAACAAATAAAAGCCTAAATACACACACGGTGGCTTCAAACACAGAGAAAAGGAATTAGAGGGCGTCTTGAAGATTTATATTCCTTCCAGCGCTTCGATAGGCAACGCCTCCCGTAAAAAGCTCTCCGGCAGCAGGATATCATGCAAATGAGCCGGCCTGTTTTGACAGCGTCTTTTGAAGTAAACAAACTCACGTTGGCAGAAAGCTGAGACGTCAGGGTCGCCACCTTCTCCTGAGAGGCGTCCAGCTCCCGACGCAGTTTTCTGATTTGCTGGTTGGGAAAGAAAAAAATAAGAGCAAAGGTAAATGTTTGCTCCTGGAAAAAAATAACTATAAAGGCAATACGACTGATTGTGATGTAAAGAGGTGTTGAACTTGCAACTCCCATGTTGATAGTGTTGATGTAAAAAACTGTGCAGTTTACATGGCAAACTGTAAAAAGACACTGGAGTGAAGTGCGAACATAAAGTGTGGGGGGTTACCGTGGAGTTTTGGACTGTTTGGCCCTTGATTGAAAAGAAAAGAGTCAAAATTAACACTATGTTGCATGCCTCCATCAAACAGCATGTACTGGTGTGGCCGGAGAGACAGAGGTTATCGGCACGCCACAGCGCTGCACTTCTCATGGTTCGACTTTAAGGAGCAAAGCAGGGAGATAACGGCAAGTATTTCTGACCCGGGTCAAACAGTATCTGCAAATACCCGAGATTGTTTCTTATAAAAAGATGCAAAGTGCCAGAGGTCTGCAGGAGTTTGCCAAAGTGGACAACACAAGGTCAAGAGAGTTTGAAGAGTCACTGCAACGTATTTAGTTTTAAATTGCAGAAAAATATCTGGTTTAATATTTCAGGTTTGATGTTTATATGTCATTTTGGATATAATACACACCTGTAAACAACGTAACACAATGTAAAAAATGGGGAGAGCTCCTGTCTCAAGTTCACAACGCACATTTACAGGAGCTCCCTTAGTGTTGCGGTCCAGCACCCACTGGTGGCTCCAAACTTTCGACCGCCTTGTATTTTTTTTCAGTTTTTGGTGTTTCATCACTCCTAAAAATGTAAATATTTCAACTAACTTCCACTATCCTAAAGATTATACACAGCAGTGAAAAGCCGGCAATTAAAATATAAATTTTCAGGGTGTTGTCGGTCATCGGCAATCTTTGGTCTGACCTGATTAGATTTAGATTTTTTTAGGTTCTTTTTATGATTGCATTTGAATATCATTTCTTATCCTCCATCGAATTTCCCCACCGTGGGATTAATAAAGTCAATCTTATCTTATCTTATCCCAACCATATTTGTAGCAAGTATTAAAATCTTTTAGACAGGAAACAGTTTCAAAAAGAATGAAGTATCTGAAGAGATCACTGAGGACTCCACAGTCACTGCGGTCCGTTACTGTTTGCACTGAGTGAGCTGCCCTACGACGCTAAACTCCACCCGTCTGGAAGGGCTGAAACCAACAATGTATTTGCCATTACTGTTTGATCCGAACCTGAGCTTAAGAAGCACTAATAAACAAAGACAGAGAGAATGGAGTCAAACAGAAATCAGAAACTCAAACGGGAAAGAAATCCACGAAAAATCAGGGATAAACTGAACAGGAAGCCAAACAAAAAGAGGCAAAGGTGGGGGCAGGTGTTACATAGTCTGCGTACAGTGTAAGTATTTGTAATGAGTAAATAAATGAACAGTAAGGATGTGTTGTTATTTACTGTGTGATCAAGATGAAATCGATGCGTGATTCTAAACAGCGATGCAACGTGGAGTGAAACCGATTCATTGCAGAACTTCATGTCATTTGATCCAGTTCATAGTCTTGTGTTTATATGGTTATTGATTCAAATCTTCACTGTTTGTGATTTGATTGACACGGACAGACAGCCTCTGGACTACAGACGCTGTGCAACAGAAAGACAGGCAAACATAAAGACGTTCAGACACAGAAAAAAACAGCCAGCAGGCACTTAAAGAGCAGCAGGACATGCGTGTGACGTGAATCACACACGAAGCAAAACACAAAAGGGCAAAAAACGCTGTTGAGATACTCATAGCAAGGCACTAAATAAGCGGCTGTACTGAGCAGCCTCAAGGTGTAAATGTCTCTAACTGTATGAATGTAGAGCAGACAGATGCTGAACGGAAGAAGACATGCAGACAGACAGACGGACATGATGTCATCCAGACTTACCTCTGAGTGTGCTTTTTCCTCCGTCTGTGAGGAAGAAGAAAACTTAGTTTAGAAACATTTAATTGCATTTGTTCAATCAGTTGCCTTTTAAAATGCATGAAAATATACAGAAGGAGCAGCATTTTAATGGCAACGATGAGAAAAATGATGAAGAGAATTCCACCAGTTTCAATTAAAAGTGACAAAAAATATGAAAGTCAATAAAATCAGACAGAAAGCATGAATTGAAATGGTTTATTATAACCACAGAACAAACCAATTAAATCGACCTGAGGGAAGTTTTTACTTTATAGACAAAACTATCTCCATTATCCACCCTGGTCTTTCCTTTGAAACTTGCAGTGAGGCTGAAAACAGAAGTGTGGAGGCGATCAATTCTGCCTCCTAAAAACTAATCTGCCGCCTCACTGGATGTGATGACTGGTGCGCCGCCGACGTTATTAGAAACCCGACAGATGTCCACAGTCTTATCTTACACTTCGGAAGCGTGCGGCTATGGAACGTTGTTCTTTTGTTTCTACCAAAAACAGACAGGACAAGACGGACTTGGAGGGAGAGGAGATATTTAATGCTACACTACATCACAGGCAAGAGTCGAGTGCTTTGATTTCTCTCTCTGTTTTCCCATTTTTAAAAGAAATATGATGATTTCAGGCATAAAAGTTTTACTCTTTGAAACTTCTGGAACGTTTAAAACAGAAAAAACATTTAAAAACAGTCTCAAAATTGACTTAAGTCTGGTTTTAAATGCTGAAAATCAGCAGGAAAAAACAAAACTTACTTGAAGCTCTTATCAGTATTATTGGGAACAAAGGTGTCGGCCAATAAACAATTCTGAAGATACAGTCAACTTTCTTTTAAATCCTGAATATTGCCCATCAACACTGTAAGCACACCGCCAATAGTTCAGCTGCGAACCGTAATGAGTTTCAGCAGCACATCAACAATGAACGTGGCCCCCTTTCTTTATAAAATCCTTTTTTTTAGTCTTTTTAGTCACTTTTACACTTTCAGATTGATTTTTTTTACCATAATCTCTTTCCACAGTCTCCTCGTCCTGTCTGGCTGCAAAATGCAGAGAGGAGAGCAGAGTTAAACTAAATGTTGGACTTCTTCTGCTCTGGGTTTCTACAGGCTGCTCTGTGTGAGTGGTTTGTTGTTGGGCTCCATAAAGGAAGACGTTAACACTCAGGGCTGAAAAATACTGTAACATCCACTGCATTATCTCAGTTAAGAAAACATATAGATTTATAGTCAATGTTTCCCTCCAAAAAGTAAACAAAATCAAATTTTAAGTGGAGTTGGTGCAGATATTTACATGGAATGTCACATCTTTTTCTGAATTATGTAGAGAGCAATGTCCAACTTATCATCATAATGGGATACGTCCGAGATCTCGTGTTAGTGGAGTTTTTTTGAAAGAACTTCTGACGCCCCTCCCTCACAGAAAAACAAGAGTTTACCACGTTGTCCACATGTGACCACATGTACCAGACACGTTTACCGCATGTGGCAACATATGATAACAATCGATAGGCAACACATTGCACCATGGAAATGTTCTAAAACCATGTTTCACGTGCAAAATCTGATGCGTTGGTGGTCACGTGCGATCACGTGCGTTTGTGGTTGGTCGGTTCGGCTGAGCTACTCACCGCAGAGTACAGTGATGATGTGCTGGAGACCAGAGACAACGAAGAGCCATGAACTGTAAGACAGAGACAGGGAGCAAGTGAGCGATAAATATAATATTTGGATATTAAAGCTGAGCATAAATCTGCAGATACTCTTCAAAATCCCTTTTGACCTTGAACTGTGTGTTCACACTGTGAGCCTGATTCTAAAGTTATTTCAAATGTTCTTATTTTTTTTTACATTTTACTCTGCTGTCTGATCAGCACACGTAATGCTAATTCATCCATGTCAACTCTAAGCAGCAATAAGAGGCAGTGGATAAAAACAGGATTTACCCGTTGAAAAGCTGACCTCTATATGGAAGCAATCAGAGTCCCTCACAGTATGAACACGCAGCGAGAGCTTCTTAAGTCTGCTATTAAACCACTTGATGGCTGCTTTTCTTTGGTGAATGTGGCCGTTACATTCTTTCTGAGGACTTCTTAGCAGGCGAGTTGGGTCACTTTTGAATACAGTGTTTGACTTTGTGTCTCACCTTCATCGGTGCTGTCTCTGAAGGAGCCAGAGCGGCTGATGGCCCGCGGCCGGTCCTCCAGGGAGTTTGCACTGCCCCCCAGTGGGTGACCCTCTCCATACAGGTCGAAGGAGTCCTGGGCGGGGATGCTGTTGGAGCGGCTCATGCTGCTGCTGCCTGGCGGCAGGTTGTACTGGCTGATGTTGGTGGGGCTCACTGCACAAAGGGGCAACACACAAGATCACAGCTGAGACGTTACAGCTGCCCTCCATTACATTTACATTGAAAATGCATCAGTGATCAATCATTTATACAGGTACTGCACTTATAGCTACATATCAATTAATAATCTGCGCAGACATAATTGATTCATGCCTGAAAGAATGTTTTATTTAATTACACGGTACATCACAGAGATCCTTTTCATGGCCACGTGTCTGCCGTTATTTTCACATGCAGGCTTTGGGACACACTGCCTGCGGGGCGTGTTTTCATTTGGCGTCCATATCAACGGGTTAGAGCAGCCACTGCCCGCCTGGCGTGGTGCGTCATCTCGAGAACAGACCCAACGCTTATTTTTCACGCGCGGTTTCATGCTGAAACATACAGGAAAGCGATCTGTGATCACATGTGCACTATATGATCATAGCCAAAACCCAGTGTAGGCAGTAATTACATAATGATAACACTTCGTCAGGTGCAGGCCGGGGTTTCCCCTGCTGCTCCCTCTCTAATATCGCTCCTCTGCCTTCATGGTGTGTTCAGACCAAACGCGAAGCAGATTATTCCCGCGGAGCGATTACATACAAAGTCAATGCAAAGACACGAACGTCCGCCGGGTGACGCAAAAGAACACGAATTCAGGTCCATGCGAGTTAAATATTTAACCTGAGCGGCAGTACTCGAGCAAGTATTGGTCCGAACACAACATCAGTGAGTGCCTGTGTGTGTGTGTGTTTGTGTTCCTCGCTATGAACGAGGGGAAACAAAAATCACATGACTGCTTTTTGGTTACAACTCATCACTTGTCAGACCTCATAAATTCAACACTGATGGCCCTTATCAAAGAGAAACTCATCAATTCAGCGGTGGGACCTGCAGCAGCAGCACCGCAGCAGCACCGCAGCTGACACGCAGGCGGCGTGGACACGCACACGTAACCGAACCAAATCGGGCTATAGACTTTATTCCTGTGAACTCACGCAGGTTGGAGTAGTGGTATTTTCCAGTGGCGGTGCAGGAAGCTCCAGGAGGAGACAGCGGTGACTGACTGCCAGTGTCCTGAAGGCCTCCTGTTGAATGGGACCTCAGCCACTCCTTCCCTTCCTCGTGGGACGTCTGCCGGGAGGACGGAGGGTACCTGAAACCCACAGACGCTGTCAACTCCAAGCAAAAGGAGAGTTCTTGAAGTAGTGAAAATACTAAAGGAGAAGGATGCGAGCAGATGGCCAAACAAACATGCAGTCACAGCACACGCACGCTCAGATGCATGCAGCTACACGTACCTCGTCACGTGTATATATATATATCATACACGGCATAAACACACACACACACACACACACACACACACACACACACACACACACACACACACACACACACACACACACACACACACACACACACACACACACACACACACACACACACAGCTCAGGCTGCAGCCGGACACACAGACACTCTTCTCTCTCCACGACTCCGAAGCAGCTCAGCAGCAGAAGGCCCCTCTTATCGCACACATGACAATCGGCCATATTTAATCCTCTGAGGATGATAATTGAGTTTGCACTCATCCCTTTTCAGCGCCGTCTTCCTTCCAAACGCCACCATTTACTACGCTTGTCACATCTGACCCGGCTCCAGCGCCACTGTCTGCGCTGCGTATTCTCTCCACCAGCGAGAGAGCTCTGAATGGTGTGACGCCGCAGCATCCGTCTGTCACTGGACCGAAATATCCGAGGGGTCAGTGGTGAATACTTGGCGCTAACAAGATGCCCATAAGCAGGACCAACCCGCTTATTTACTGTTTAGGACTAAAGGGGGCAACTAATAATCTAAGCTCCTCTTGTAGGAGATCTAAAGAGCTGCAAAAAAAAAAAAAAAATAGCTATTTGGACTATTTGAGATGTGAACAGACGGCCGGAGAAGCATAAAAAAAACTGTTGAGAAGAAATTGTCCTGAGAATCACATCCAACAGGAAGAAAGTGTAGGATGAGATTAGATGCTTTCAGGCTCCAAAAAAAAAAAAAAAAAGAGCACGAGCACCAAACGCCAGCAAAATGAAAAGGATGGTTTGAAAGCAGCATGCCCCATCAGACCCCTCTGTAGGAGTGCTGTGTAATTGGCTGGAGAAGGCTGTTCCCTGCATAGGTTGTGATGAATGGGTTATGTATTTCTGTCTCTGTCCCTATAGTCCCTGCTAAATTCAAAACATCCATCCTGCTCCCTCCTCGGCTAGCAGACCAAATGTTATCGGGAGGTTTGGGCCATTTTTAGGAAGAACTGCTCTGTCATAGCGGCTGTATTTGCCATGTTTCTAACTTTGCATGAGATGAGAATCAGATTAAGATGCACACAGACGAGCAGACACGCAAACAGATGGAAATCATCTGACACAGCATTCATACTGCGTTACAAGGTTTTGCTTAAAATAACGAAAGTCCATAATTGTGCAGAAATAAAGTCCAGCAGTGAAAGCTGCATCATTCAATGTTGAGATATATTTTTAAGCAAACTATATATTTGAACTCTTTATCCATTATTGTTACATTACATTCAATCAGCACATGCTTTTCTTTCGTTTGTTGTCATTCAAACCATATAGGAGTCAAAGTTCGATATCTTTTAGCTAGTAACTATTTACTGTTACTATTAAGAGTAACTATTCACTGAGTTTAGCTTACAATTTGATCTGTTCATCACTACTTTGTTGTAATACTTTATCCATTATTTTTAACTACATATTGTAAACATGTATCTGATATTTTAAGATTTTTTTTAAATTGTTTATCATTGCCAAGTATTTGAACTGTTTACGTCTACGTGGTTAACCATTCAGCCATTATTAAGGGTTAGAAAACATTTATTTCATTACTTTGAACTAATTCAACTTCTCTAGCTGCTTTCTAACTAGTTGCTTATAATGAGGTGTTTTTGTCTTCTCAATATGACGATATATCGTATTTAAATGACCATTTTGTATTTCTGTTTAAACAGTGCTGAAAAGTAATGAAGTGCATTTACTCTAGTTCTCTACTTAAATACATTTTAAGGTAGTTGTACTTTACTTGAGTATTTTCATTAAATGCTACTTTTATCATTGCACTCTACCACTGTAAATTCTACATTTAACAATTTACAGTTTTAGCTACTTTTAAGATGAAAATTTGACACAATGGAAAATACAACAAGCTTTTAAAATACAACCCATTGATCAAACCAGTGGTTTGATTTTTTTTTAAATGGCTTCTGACAACTTACAAAAAGCAATGTAAACTCAGATGTCTATAAGTTTTTAACAGCTTCACCAAACAGTATTTTTCCCGCTAAACTTTTGACTTGGTTTTATTTGGATAAATGTTCAGCTGATCGAAAATCTCACCAAAAACGCTTTGAACTTTTCCCTTCTTTTCTCATCCAGTAATCATTTGACGACCCCTCACATTTATCTGTCGTCGCTGGATATAAAACCGTAATAAAGTAATTATATATATATATATAAAGTCATTAAAACTAGTTCCACCTGCAGCAGCTACAACAGTAACCTGCTGCTGACACACTGATGCTTCAGTATTAATAATGTAATGATGTCATCTATAATAATATATCAGTCGGAGGGACCACATTAGTCCTTCTACTTTCATATTTTAACGACATTTTGATGCTAATGCTTACGTACTTTCACTTAAGTAAAAATCTTCATGCAGGAATTTTACTTGCATTGTTTTGGTGAACACTGTTTGTAATTTAGTTTTCTCTCCACAAACGAAATGTATTCACACTCCTACTGATACGGGTGTACCTGGTTAGGAATCATTGCTATAGATGGTCTCACACGATGCCACGCGTACAACAACATGGAAACTACGCTTGATATCAGAATGATTATTTCCATGCACATGTATACTTGTTCTCTATGCGAGTGAATAAAAGAAGAGGAATTGAGAATAGGATCTGGCTGCAGATGAGTTGTACCTCAGTCCCTTTTTGGGAAGCGTGTTTCTGTCAAGAGGCATGCTGTTAAAACACAGAGGATGAGCCGATTAGATGGACACCAGGAAACATTTTGGTTTTGTGATACAGGACTTGAAGAAAAAAAACAAAACTGGTCACATTTTACAAACTTGACGTTAGACACACACACACACACACGCGCACACACACACACACACACACACACACACACACACACACACACACACACACACACACACACACACACACACACACAAAGACACACACAATGGAGAAAACATCAAGATGTTAATGCACCTCAGTACAACAGACAACAGAGATAAAACACAGGCAGTTTTTCAATTGATTGTTTCATTTTTGAGACATACAGCTAAACTAAGAAGGGAAAATAAACGTGTACCCTGCTTCTATGATCTGTGAAGCATCGCATGCATAGTGTGTGGACAAAACAATGGACACACTCCGATACAGACTTTCTCATGGGAATGCGCATCTGAAATGATCTGATATTATTGTTGTATTTTTTTCTGACATGGCTTTGGACGCACAACTAATACTGTACTGTAAAACTGTCTTTACTATATTAAATGATTTTAATGTCCATCTTAGAAGGTGAGACCAATATCGGGTCAATTAAAAGACTGGCTGAATGCTTTAATATAATATCTGGGAAACTTTGAGTACTGTTTCATGCCAGTATTGTCCCAACTGAAATATTTAAATACAATGGACTAATTTTTGATTGATGGTGTCATTATTGGTTTCAAAGACCAAAACAATGTCAGAAAAATAAACTTAAATCCTACCAAACTGAAATATTCAAATACAGTAGCCTAATTTTTGATTTGTGATATTATGATTACATTAAAAGACTTAAATTCGTTTTTTTTATTTAGGCTTCTTCTGCTTTGTATGTCTATATCTTAGGGTAGGGAGCTACACCTTTTGTCTCTGTTCTCAAATGAAACAATGAATACGATTCTTCCCAATCGTATTCGCTGTTATTACTCACCCCTCAGACAGGGTGGACTTGACACTGCCGGTTCGTGTCACCTTGGGCCCATGGTGGCCCAGTGGCATGTCAATGGACTCAGAGCTGGTGTGCAGACTGGTCATGCTTTGGCAGCTCAGTGTGTCCTTGCTGCCGGCTGACGAGCTACAGGCCGGCCAGGGCCGAGCGTTGGAGGGCAGGGAGAGGCCCGAGGCCGGGCTGGAGGCCGGGGAGTCGGTGCACAGGTCTGGGGTTTTACCGTACAGCGGGCTGCTGCCACCGCTCAGGCCACCAGCGCTACCCAGGCTCCCCGTGCCAGAGGAGGGCGAGTCCAGACTGGCCTGCCTCGCCAGCGTGCCGTGGGGGCTGCCCAGTAATGAGGGGCACTTGCCAGAGTCGGGCGTGCCCGGAGAGCTGGCCTTGCTGCTGGCTTTGGTGCCAAACAATCTGGGGGTAGAGAGGTGGGTGCAGTCATTTAGAAATGCTCAAGGGACAAGTGATGAGCATCTGCATGCTCCGTACTAGAAAAAGGAAGAACTGAGGAATACTTTGGGGTTGAGAAAGTGGATTGAAGTTATCTCACCGGCCGGATGTACATTACATGTTACTGCATTGGTCACAAAGGTCAAGAAACCCAAGGATCAGTTCAGAGAAACAGCTTCTAAAACATCCCCACACTTTACTGTGACATCACTACGGATAAACGTCCCAACACATTTTTTCCTTACAGCAAACTCCACCTCATTCACTGACAACAGTGAACTCGGAGTAATTTACATCGACAGCTTTGCCCGTTTCAACCCTGTGACTTTAAATAACCTCGTCTGAGGCCACTCAGCCCTGCTTGACTTCCACATATGTTCAGACAGCCTGGTGCACTGCTCGCGCCTGTTCACGGTCTGTCATCGCAATCACACAAAATATATAGGTGACAAAAAAGAAGAAGAAGCTTGAACTCATGCAGATGAAACGTTGGCTTGACAGATCAAATGGGACAGATGTTTGGACACGCTGGCTTCAAATGAGTCTAACTCCTGTCTGCTGTCGGTTCTGATCAAGACTGCCGAGCCGGACGGGCGGGCTTGATCCGAATCAAAAGCCATCAGCAGACCTTCATCTTCAGGGTAAAGACAATGTTTTATCTGGCTCATCACCTCCACCGGGGAACAATCTATGGAGCGGCACCCCTCGGCTGTGCAGCCAAGTATGCTCGCGCTATCAATTTTTCTATGAAGGCGCCCAAGTATGATTTATTAAGCGTCTCATATTCATTTTGTGCATTCAAACACATCTAAAATTGATAGGTATGACGAAGTACTTTTAAAGTCCTGGTGAAACTTTACCGTTAGAAGTGTCGTCTCCAGTAAACACCCCAATCTGTTACAGATATCTGGGGAGCAGCCGGCCTCAGGAAAACATCGCTGAGTGCCACAAATATACGTTCATCATGATGAATAAAAGCGCCCTTAAAATCCTAAATAGATTCTGAAGACATCTGATGAAGTAAAAAAAACGACCTGAACCTCCAGGCATGCAGGCTGTGCTGTAAAAAGACAGATTTTTGCAAATTTTCACAGGATACAAAAGAATGTGATGAGATGTTTGATTCACACTGAAACACATAAAGTGAAGGACAAAGACAGAATAAGAGCAGCAGACATGTCGTGTGTGTATCTGACCTGCGAAAGGTAGGAGAGGCGATATCGGGGTACTTGGAGCCCGGCTGCCGGAGGCCTGACTGGCCCGCAGAACCGGAGGTGGGGCTGGACTTGGGGGAGGTGGAGAGCCCCGCTGCTGGGTCTTGATCCGACACCCCCACTTTCTCCTTGTCCGTCTGGTTGATGGTGATGGGACTGGAGCGGTCCGAGCCCACTTTGCCGTCCCTGCGTTTGGCGCCCCCTTGTGCTGCCGCCCCGCCGGCCGACTTGCCGCTGACGTTGGAGTCGATGCTGCTGGAGCTGGAGCGATGCCCGCTGCGCCCCGCCGCCGCCCCGCTGGAGGACTTGGCCGGTCTGGGCAGAGAGCGGTACTGGAGGGTCACTTTGGAGCCGCTGCAGCTGAGCAGAACGCCGTCGTCCTGCGGCTGAGAGCCATCCAGGCTGGTCTTCCGCACGCCGCTAACGCCCGTGCCTTTGCCGAGGGCCGCTGAAGATTTGGGCGCCTTGCCCAGGGTGGCTGAGCCACTGGCGAGCGTCGCACCGCTAGAGGTGATTAGGGTGCCGGTGGGACCTGGGATCTTCTTGTATCCGAAGGAGGCCGTGGTGGGTGGGCGAACAATGCCGGAGGGGGGTTTCTTCCCTTCATCCCCACTACTCCTCCCAGCATCTGAGGGCGAGCGCTGAATGCCAGCTGAACTCTTGGAAGGCACCTTGCCCTTCTCCGAGGCCTTAGCATCATCAGTTTTGCCTGGCAATTTGCATGGACACTTATTAATGCAAATAGAAAACATTCCCTTCAGTACATTCTGAGCCCTGCACTTGGTATTTTTTTCACCTGTGCTGCCACAGACCGGGAAAAGCCAAATTAGTGTAAATTCTGGCTAACAGGCAGAAGCTCAGTCATCACTAAAAAGCAATACAGTTCTTATCTGCAACACAACTTGCTGTGTCGACTTAAAATTTAAGAGTAACAGGAAATTATCGAAGCACAGGTGTTGGTGAAAATAATCCTTCAGTACCTTCTGGGCAGAGGAAACAAATCTGTTGCATTTTATACGTCTCTATTTCAGACATGTTCTTCTAAAATCAACATTGTTATAACTCATTATATTATTATTATTCCAAGAACACATTGTGGCATGTCACAGTAGCAAAAGTAGAATTGGGAATAATAATAATAAGACTCCAGGTCAGAGGTTTGTGCTCGCTGCCTCACACTTAAAATATCCAATGTAAAAATCATCCATTAGAAAATCATCTAAATAAATTATGACTATGATGAATTTCAATGTTTTAAAATGTGAATGTCAGTATAGAGCTGATGGAAAATGATCAAAAACGATCAAAAACCATGAATTGTTTTGGGAAATGCATGTTGGTTATGCTCTCGTTTAGTTTTTAATTTGTTGGGTGAAACAAACTGTTTCTTATTGTGTATAAAATGATGAGTGTGCACATTAAAGGAAAAATGAGAAATGAACCAAATTTTAAAACAGATGATCAAAACTTGTAAACTTGTCTCAAAGACACAATCAAATCAGATGTTTCGATTAAACATCATTTATCTTTAAAATGAATATTGAAAGATAATGGAGCATTTTGAACTTTTATTTGGTCACTAATCCTTTTTTGACATACTTTCATGTAATAGAACAGTTCACATTGAAAAGATGATCTCATTAGAAAAAACTGAATACAATTTTATGTCACAAAAAGATTAAATCAACTTTTCTATTGTGTTCCTTTATGTCTGTTTTTTTTCTCACTGCCTGTATTATCAAACGAAAGATCACAGACTTTTGATTGATCCTTTTTTTGATTGAGTCAAACGTTTTTCATTTGTGCATAAAGCCAGAAAGTGTCATATATATGTATAATCCAGTTACTTCAGCGTCCCACTGTGTTTCATTTCTACAAACAAAATGTAATTAAAGACACTGTGTTTCATCTCCTACCTGCTGATTTGAGGGCTGCAGAGGTACCCTTGGTCCTGGGCGGTGTGATGCCCACCTGGGCTGTCATGCCCCTCCTCCATGACCCTGTTTGGGACATCTGGGCCAGCGCAGCCGCTTTCTGACTACTGTCCTCATACTGGCTCTGGGTTTGGGAGGAAGAGGATGACGAGGAAGACTTCCAGCGGGAGGAGCCGCTGCTGGGGTCCATGCTTGCGTCCAGCTCCTCCTCTACTTTCTTCAGGTCCTCGGCTCCGATCCAACTGCTGCTCACCTCCTGCTCAGCATGCTTGGATTTGCTTCCTTTCTGGGACTGGGGGTGGAGGGTGGGTGGGTGGGTGGTGGGCATCAAACAAGGCAGGTCAATCGGTTAATAAATGGTTCATTAGAACAACAAATCTGACATAAGATGGGTTGGAATCTGAAATTTTAGGTCTGCACATAGTGATGGGAGTTTTAAAAACATTACTTGCTCAACACTGCAGTGCCATACTTGAGCAATATTATTAAGTAATATTGTGATTATACAAGTTACCATCTAAATAAAGTATGTAATCAAAATGTATTCTTATTGTGGGGCAGTTCACTCTCAAAATATAGAACTTGTTGTTAGTTCGATCTCCATTTCCATGGCAACACGAGTCCGTTTTATTGCTTTCTAGAGATGGTTTCTCAAACTGTATAAATACAACACATAGAAACACTAAACTGCTTAGCTAGCTCAATCTTGTTGCAAGTAAAATATCTGCTGAAAAAAGATATCGATGGACTCACGTATTTTCAAGATTTTAGCACTTTGTTGTGTTAAAACGTTACTGGTCAAACTAGCCACCACCAGAATTTTAAGCGCGCGACTATCTGTGGTGCAGTACGGGTGCTCGGAGCGACAAATAAGGACCAAATGAAACCCCACTTCACCAAATGGGTCAAATTTAACAGACCTATAACAAGTAAAAACAACATTATACTGCATATAATATGAAATTCAATTCCAATTATATATTTCCATTGAGATGGTGGAGTGATATTTCTAGTGATGAGCGGGGTGTGATGTTATGCTGATTTGAGAACGTTCCAAATGTTCAGCTGACCGATCAAATCGCTGCGTCGGAACTAATTTTGTTGTTGTATAATGAAAATGATAAAGAGTATCAACAAATAAGTAGATAAAGTGGAAGATAGTTATCATTTTCAAAAGTTTGATAGGTAAGATATGAATGACTATGTCTTGGAAAATGTAGTTTATTGTCTAAAACAAGCTAAACCTCCAGCAGAGTATGTCAAGAAAGATCATGCAAAAACACAGAGAGCAGCAGGGCTTGTGTGTGTGTGTGTGTGTGTGTGTGTGTGTGTGTGTGTGTGTGTGTGTGTGTGTGTGTGTGTGTGTGTGTGTGTGTGTGTGTGTGTGTGTGTGTGTGTGTGTGTGTGTGTGTGTGTGTGTGAAGTCGTAGCTATCTTTGGAATCTCTCATGTTCAGATCTCTGCTTTTGGGACGCTTTACAAACACGCCCACGCAAACAAACACAGCAGTGATAACTAGCCTACCTTAACAGATGGTCAGTCTCCCTAGCAACACTGGAGTCCCTTAAGAGCCCAGTCTGTTGAGTATTTCATGAGGGGCCAAGGATACTTGGCAGAATGCAGGACAAGCCTCAGAGGAGAGCTGAGCGCTGGCCTTCAGTCCGTAGTTAATTCCCTCTGCTGTGACTTCAGAGCTAACACACACACACGCTGGTTTGAAGCTAAACCAACACACTTGTAACTCTGCACTCAAAGAAGGAATCATGTTTGATCTGGCAGTTATTTTTCAGTGTGCATTGAATTAGATGTCTTTAAACACTCGATCATCATCAGTTTCTCTCACTGTCTTTTTACACTTTTGCTTTAATGTCATGCAGCATGTTTCTGATTCCTAGATTCCTTGTTTGTTGTTTCTCTATGCTGTTCTTTTCTGTCTCTGCTCCCCTTACATCCCAACCGGTCGAGGCAGATGGCCGCCCACCTCTGAGTCTGGTTCTGTCTGTTTCCTTCTGTTAAAAGGCAGTTTTTCCTCTGCAGTTTTGCCAATTGCTTCTTCAGAACGGTTGGGTTTCTCTCTATCATGTTGTAAAGTCTCGACCTGACCATGTAAAGTGCCCGGAGGTGAGTTATGTTATGATTTGGCGGTATATAAAATAAGATTGAGCTGAATGTTAATAAAGTGTAAAGGGGTAATCCAACAACTTGGCATTGCACTATACTGTCATACCATAAAGTATGACATGGTAAAAGCTGACACTGCATATGCAGAGATGTTCTGACTTTATTCCCCAGTCAAATACCAGAAACACTGGATTCAGCATTTCCTCAACTCAACAGCATCTTTCATTCTGACCGGTGCCTAAACGTCCGCTTCAATCAAACCCCTCAGCATCACTTTGTAACCCAAACAACCCCAAGCTGAATTAACCATGATGAAGTGTCATGATCTGTATGACATCATAAACGAGTATCTTAATACAAGGCCGAACAGCAATTCTAAGCAAGGTGTTACATAAAATATATGTTGTGGGGTTGGCAAAGACAAGATTATCAATTACCGTACAGCAGGGGTCTCTGAGCTTCTTTTTTCCTCTGAGAGCTTCTTGACATCTATCAAGTAGATCGTGATCGACTGGTTGGAGACGAGTCGATCACGATCTCCTGCTGTACAGGCATCGAGACTGAGACTGAGCCATGCAAGAAGCTCTGGGAGGTTGTTTTTTGGTACAACCGGGCTTGAACTAAACACCTTGGAAACATGTTCACAATACCAGTAACAACATGCTGACGTTTAGCAGGTATAATGTTTACCTAGTTCACGGGGTAAAATAGCATGTTAGCATGCTGGCGTGCTAATTGTCAGTGAACACATCCTACGTACGGCCAAGAATGACGGGAGGTTGGGAGGTAAGAATGATGGTGGTGCTAGTGGGACATTAATGTCTGCACCACATTTAATGGCAATCTATCAAGTTGTTGATGAGGAATTCCACCTAGGAGTGTTCATTGAGGGTTCCTCCTCAGGGGACCGTGAATGCTTGTACAAACATTCTGGATGATCAGCTGTTCCACCAGAGGAAGGGTTCTCAAAGGTTCGAGCTTGTGTCCTTACCTGCGCTCCTTTGCTTTTGCGTGACGAGCTGACGGCGGAGTACGCGGGTGTGTTCAGATCATCCGTGCTGATGTTGTCCAACGTGTCGCTGAGGCCGCTGCTCACCGAGCTGCTGTCATCCCAACTACAGGAGGAGAGGAAAAAGAAGACTGCGTGAGACCAAGACGGACCGAGTAACACAACAATACCTCCATGGTCCATTTTCAGATTTGACTTTAAACCCAGCAGCAACATTATTCTTCTCACTGTACACAGCAGTACTGTAGCAGTTGACTGACAAGCGTCCTGTAAGAGGCCATCTGCTGACATCCTCCTCTGACTTTAATTAAAACTTTATTCTAAATGTCACTGAAGGATGAAGAATGAGATGAAGAATAATCTTCTCACTGTCTAATCAGCAGCTACAGAAGGACAGCAGACCGCTAGATATTTTATAATTGCCCGATTTGTCTCATCAACAGCTGTGCTCCTTTTTTGGGGGGCTTCATTGACTTAACAAGTCACAAAAAACAAAAAAAGAGAAAAAAGCCAAGAAGAAGGAGAATTAATCGCTGGTATTATTTATCTGTTATTGACGGCAAACAGACAAACACCTAAAGTCTATTATTAACATGTGGATCAAACAAGCATATGGATCATTTTCATACACACTCTGTTTAATTAGATCTGAGTTAAGAGTGCAGAAAACTCCCTCAATATGTTTTTCTAATCTGCAAACCCATTTTCTGCCATCAGACATAATCAATCAGCTCAAATAAGACATTAGCGCTTTTTTTGCTTTCATTGTCAACACACCCACACACACACACACACACACACACACACACACACACACACACACACACACACACACACACACACACACAGCCAGCATCACATCTGTGACAGCTCTCATGCACAATGCCGTCACACAGAGATATGGATCGGTTTCCATGCCAACATGTCAAGCCTCATCTCCATGTGTCTTTGTCTGTGTGTGTGTGTGTGTGGGACCCGCCCTTAATTTGCATGACCAATCAAACCAAATTTCCTTAGAGTTTTAATTTGAAAAGGTAGAGAAGAAATGAATGGACTCAGTCGTAACAAATAGAGTGATGGGCATCCCGCTGACGGATAACAGCAGTTATATTCAAACAGATAAAATGACAAAAAAAAAAAAAAAAAAAAAAAATGTTTTTTCCAGAAGCTAATTACACTCTTTTTTTTTTAAACAAGTCAATTCACCTCGCCATCTATAATTCATCGCAGATGAAGATGAAACCCGAAGGCAGGCTGAAAATCTGAGAATAATGAGTAATTTCTGAAAAGGAAGAAAGGAGGACCGGGGAGGGGGGGGGCATTGTGGGCGAGCTGAAGATGTGAACAGAAGCTGCTCAGGGAAGATAATGGTCTTATTGATTTTCTAAAGTTTGCTCAGAAAATCAATAACCATCAGAGTTATGCATAAATTCACGAACTTCATTCATTAGCTGTGTTGCATCCTTTTAATAAACAGTGTTAATAGTAAAGAAAATGAAGACACAAAATGAATCAATCAAACATGAGATGTACAAAGAAGCTGCTGCTTGAGCGTATGCTAATATTAATAGCTGGTGTGTATTCAGCTGACACCTGTAATGGATGTAGTGGTGAGCAGACTTGTAGCGACCCAGTTGTCCACCGGTGCAGGGCGACATTGATTTGCTCCTCTGACAGGTTTCAAATGAGCAGCATTTATCCTCACAGCCAAAATCTGAATCCTAATAACCGAGTTAAACTACAAGCAGCAGGCAAGCAAAATCTAACATGTTCAAATGATGTAGAAATTTAGTCCGAGTAAAAGAAATCATCTCATTTCTGAGTCTTCTGGTTTTTTTTGTGGCTGTGTTCTTCGTATAGAAAACCAAAGAAGCAAACAGGTAACGGGCTTCTGTGTTCATGAACATCGCTGACGATTTCTCATTTCGTCATCCCGATCTGTCGTTTTGAGATTTCATTTTCCTCCAATTCAAAGCCCTTATCGGAAAAGCGTCTCGGAAATGGAGGTTTAAAGCACAGCAGAAGCTTGTCATACAAAGAAAAAAAAGATGGTTTCCCAGCGGTCTATCTGAGCGGAGCCGTCACAGATCTGCAGCTTTAGAGCAGTTACTTAACGAGGGGCGGCTGCCGTGGAGCATCGTGAGGGGGGGGGGGGCTTTGGTATCAAACAGAAGTGGAACCACACACCAGGCTTCAGCAAGCAAAGTCAAACCAATGGCAGTGGAACATGCCTGGCTTGCTTCCCTTTAATCATTTCCTCTCTTGTGCACTTAAGCCCGTCTTTGCTGGCGTTTCGTCTTGATATGAGGGCTGCGGCATCTGACAGCTCGTGACTTGTTCCAGAGTGTGCAGGTTAAAATGTGCAGTCGGTGCTGGGCGGGGCCTCTGAGATGCGCCGGAGACGGGAGCTGCCAGGTCACCTTCACAATCTGATTTAAAGTTACTCGTCTGCTCGGAGAACTCGGGAGGTGACAGGGGAGCTGCGCTGCACTCTGCCGCTTCCGCTGAGACCTGCCTTCGATTGCGTGACAGACAACGAGGCCAGACGGAGCCACATTTCACGCAAACGAAAGGAAACAGTCTGAATGTCTGCCCTCCACAATAAGAGGAAGGTTTATCTCTCTATGATTATATTCATGTGGCGTAGAAATATTGTTTCAGAGAGTATCACATTCTCAAAGATTGAGCTGAAATCGTAGCTGGTTTGCACGTCTCGCCAGCGTCCCAGAGGTGGGTTGCCGCTAAAGTTCGGCGACAAGTCTATTTTTGACGGAAGCTGCTCGGAGAGCGCGGCAGGCTGAACGGAGCAGATCGGCCGGGTAGGAAGTCAGTTGGAGTAAATCCGGTAAAATTTTTCAAAATAAAACACGCGTGTGCGATCGTGAAACCCATCACTGCATCACCGTCCACCACTGCGGTCTTTCAGTTTGGACAAGAAATGCATCCTCCTCCTCCTACAGACACGGTATGTGAAATAGTTACAGAATAATTACAAGGATTCGTGTTTTTAACGACGCGCATATACTTAGACGGTTGAATGTTTCGAGGTAAAGTCGGTCATCAGAATGTGTAAAGCTGTGAAGAAGCTCATTGACTTTCAATTCTTATCCAAACGAGTGAATAATGTCGCTCAGCGTCCGCTGGCTGAGACAGATTGCTCTTTCATCCCCGGATGGCCTCACTAATATCATAATATCACACTGAGAAGCTTCTTCCAGGAGAATTAGTCTGAACTGTGAGTGAGATGATTAAAACGACTTCTTTGTCATTTGTACTTCGTTAACACACCGAGTCACACTGAACTGGTTTTACAGTCATAATCACATAAAGATGCCCTTCAGCTTTGAAATTCATTTTTTTCCTCAACGGCTCATGTTAATAAATTTTTTTAAAAAAAACTGAGCAAAAGCAAAACTACCTTGCTGCATGGAGATGCAAACAGTGAACAGTTTATCGAGAGGAAATTTAGCTGGTAAACATATTTGCGATTTCTCTCTGATGAGTAGGGATCCACAAGATAATTCTGTCTCTGATGCTTCCGCAGTCATTTTTTATCAGGAGGGAGGCTGACAGTCAATATTTGATATCAACATCTGTCTGCAGGTTATGAGGAGTCCCACTGCACACGTCAAGACACTTGATAAATGTTCTGAAGTGATGTAGCTGATGTCATTAACGGCGCGCGGCTGCATTCGTCTCTCCTGCCGCAATCTCTGACTGAAGTGTTGGCGGTAAAGTTGCATTGTGGGTAATGAAAGTGCCCGGTTTTGACAAGGAAGGAGAATGTTGGCAATTAAAAAGATATCACTGGTTCTGCTGTGTCAGTCTTGATCCTTAAAAGAAAACACTGTGCAGTATTAGAAAATAAGAAACTGGTCATCTTTACACACTTTATTGGGAACAGAGGTCCCAGGGAGGGCTGGAGGCCGGGCGGAGGCGGGGGGACACCCTGATCACCAGTCCATCAAACGGACACAGAAAGAAAGACGCACGCTCACATTCACACCTATGAGCAGTTCACCAATAAACCTAAGACACATGTTTGGCACTGTGAGAGGAAGCTGTGGCACCCGGACAAAAAAACACACAGGCACAGAGAGAACATGCAAATTCCACAAAGACACGCCCAACCAATCAGCAGGCTCGAACCCAGCACCTTCCTACTGTGAGGCGGAGGCAACAGTGCTAACTACTGCATCATAGAGCCGTCCGATAAGAAACGAAAATATCAAAAAAACCTGAATTTACAAAATATAAATTTATAAAATCTTTAGAAAGCAGAAAAAAACCCAAAAAGAACTATCTGGGACAGCAACAAATTATAAAACACAAGGAAAGTTTAAGATGCAACTATCAATACTGTAAAAGGAAAATTATAAAGTACCAAAACCTCCATGCTCTCTTTAAATGGAGGGTTTGACTTTCTCTTTTAATTTATTCCATTTACGTGGGCGGAGCCCCATGAAGGCTCCATCTCCAACTAGAGACGCTGTCAGAAAATCCTGCCTTCTGAATGTCAGACCCGTCAGCACACAGTGAGCTCATAGTTGAGTCACTGGTATTGATCAGGATCCCCGAACACCCTGCAGATAAGTCAGGGAAAACTTTCATTATTGGACCTGCAGGGCTCCAGCTGCTCCCGTGGAGCTGCTCAGCTGGCAGTAAATAGACAGCTGTGTTTGGAGCTCGTCCTCCTCAGAGAGCCGCCCGACTGTAACAAGCTGAATATTTCATCAGGCCGACTCGCTGGATCGGCTACGACTGGTTCTGACAGAACCGAGGCACACCAGGCTCCTCCTCTCAGACCTTTCACATGCACGTCACCACAGCTCCTGCAGCAGGGGAGGGAGGGAGGGGGAGGAGGGGAGGGAGGGGAGGGGGGAGGGGGGCATCCTCAAAAACGGCAAAGGCGAACTCGATGACACAACAGCGAGGGCAGGCGGGTCGGACGCTTCTGTCGTAACTTCTTAAATTAACAATGAGCAACAACGTACAGAGCGGGATCCTTGAGAGGAGATCGGTGTTGGAGGATGCTGGCTTCTCTCCCGTGTTTCATAAGCGAGGCGGCGAAATGGGCAGATGGTGGGAAGCGAGCCACCGTCCCCTCCAGAAAATCCATCTGACAACACCCTGTATTTCCCCTCTGACGAGTCTGTTCATGGGACAAACACAACTGTGATGTCTTACACTTGTTATCAGTCAGCGTAGGACAGGAGAGGTACGGGAATGTACGCTATAAAAAGGTTTGACCTGTTTTCAAATCCCTGAAACCTTCCTCAGTGTCAGGTGCTGTCTCAGCCTTTGAGCAAGGCATTTGCCAAACCAACAGAAGCTCATGAGCCAAACACAACTACCTGCTGGAAACATGTGACCTCGATGATGCGTTTATTTTAGATTCTATTGCAAATCCCTGATTTCCTCCAGCTGCAGTGAATGCACCACTGTGGCTCCACTCAACCATGCAAACAGGATCTCATGCAATATGCAACACACTGGGTCTTGTTCTTTGAACGGCCCAGAGGAGAAAAGGCTATTAGCAGCATGAACAAAGGATAACATTGGTGATTACACCACATCACACAGATAAATGAGATTCTGATGACAGGATTGCTAAATATTTGGGGGAGAATGGTATTGAAGGGTGTTAAGGTGGGATATGAGAGCAGATGGGAGAACGCAACACTTCCTCGGAGGACCTCTTACGTAACAGAACCGAGAAAGAAAAACAAGAAAAAAAAAACTCACGTGATGGCAGTTGAGGACACAAATTGGTACCAGTTCAGATCCATGAATGGCTTCTGTTTCATACTTCAAATTTTATCGCCACACTTTCAGCTTCAGATGAAGGAACAGTTTGTTGGAATTTGTTATGGAAGTGGTTTCTTACAGCAATCACGGGCAGCTGATGATTGACAGTTAATTGGAGGCTGACTGTGTGGGCGGAGGATGTTTATATAAACAAATACATTTTAATTACAACAGCGGTTTTACCTCAGAACTAATGCACATATTGAAGTCCACTGACACTGAACACCGTTTTGTTTTCAATATCAGTTGTGCAGCGTATCTTTTTCTATATCTGTTTACAGGACCTCCCATTGACAGATTGTGATGTTTAAAATAGAGAAACATTCATTTTCTATAGACTACAATCACTGGTGGTGCCTACAATGACTGCAGCAAACAAGAACCAAAAGAAGTACGGAGACAAATCTCCAAGAGAAAAAGTCAAACTTGTTGAACAGCATGTTAAGTTCAGAGGAATCGTGGATGGTGTGTGAAACACTGCAATAAATCGCTAACTGTACAAATGGCAAGCTTGAGTGTTGAGACGGAAGAATCAGCCCCAACAAAGACCTTTCTTTTTCCAACCATCATGACAACTATCCAACCAACACAAAACTTTAAAACAAATCCACACACACACATCAGAAAAAGCCCTTTCTAATGTAAATGGAGCACACTCATTTTGCCCGGACCATAATCCCACTTAATGCCACTGAGCTCTTGCAATTACACTAAAGACGTCCTTGCAAATGAATTTGCTCTTCTTTTCTCTGCCTTGTCAGGGCTCTCAACGGGTTCACCTTCTCCTCTGATGGAGTGTATAAAGAAAAAAACGACACAGTTTGACTGAAGTTAAACGCACAAGACAAAGAAGCATCAGTCAGCTGTTTGCAGCCTGTGAGCAGAGTCGTTTCTGGCTCTGCTGCCAACTCACCTCTTGTGGGATGGCTGCTGCCTGTCGTTCTGTCTCAGAGGAGTTTTGCTTCTGTTTCCCTACGACGCCTACAAAGAGGCAAAACCCCCACCTGGCAAGAGAAGCTGTGGCTCGACTGGGAGTCAAGAGAGGAAATGGAAACAAGCGAGAGATACAGAGGTAGAAAGGACTCCTTCAGTCTTCCACTTTCACCCACCGCGGATGCCAGCTCCCCCTCCCCTCCTCCCCTCCTCCCTCCCCTCCCTCCGCCTCCGCCTCCCCTCACCGACCACGACGGGGCCTGTCAGCCCTCGGAGAGGCAATCAGACATGTCGTCAGCGGCGGGTTACCGAGGGTTAATTAAAGGTGGATGACAACGCAGATTCAAGCCAAATCAGAGAGGAAGCGGCTCGCTGGACGAGAGCCCGACTGTGCTTCATCTTCACTGAAAGCCTCGGACTGGAAGTGATGTCATGCATAATACGTGAGGTGCTCAGAAATGTCTGTTCCTACAGGCTTGTATTGTCACATAAATTCACAGCTCTCCTCTCTCAAGGCTGATGAGCGGTTGAGGTTGGTTCATTTCTCTTTATTTCTCCAGGAAGAACTTCTTTTTCTTCACCGCCACCCCAGTTCAGTCACACAGAGACGCCCGGTGTCACAGCAGTTTTGAAGTCTGGTGTCAGAGGACAGTAAATGCAGCCTGGATATCTCTTGCAAGAGATCACGAGCAGATGAAGCCCCCCCCTGCTCACATCAGTCCCTTTGGTTTTCCTGTGCACCGCTCATGCTAACCCCCCCAGCCTTCTTTTCATTACAATCAAAGTTTTGTCTCTGGCGGTAGAATTGTAAGTTTTGTCAGGAAGGAGCGAAAGTGAGCTGGATACAGGTGATAGAGGGACGCAGAGCAGCATTTCTTTAAGATAAAAATGTGCTGGATTATTTCAAGGTGGACACAAAAAAAATAAAAAAAATAGGAATAATCAGACTTGTCTCTGACTGTGGAATCCAATTCGGCTCGACACAACTCAATTAAAGGAAGGAACAGGGTGACCTTGGAGGGAACGGCCTGGAAACGTTTGGTTGCCAAGCAGTGACAGACAGCAGGACGTCAGCGGTGCCCGGCTGGGCTGGTTAAAGACGAGGCTTCCTGCTGCAATGCAGCGAAAGACGGCAGCAAAATCTTGAGCTGATGAGCAGCGAGGGGTTTGTGCGGCGGGCTAATAACATCCCAGCAGGGGTTTGGTCGAATCTACGGCAAACATGCAAAACAAACGGCCCACATAAGCGCTCACGAGCCAGAGCCGGTCCGACCGCCTCCTCCGCTGGCCTGAAGGAGATAAACTCACTAAACCGTGTTGTCAACCCCGAGACAAACAATACAGTGTCATGTGACAGTTAGTCAGCATTTCTGTAAAATGGGATAAACACTGCAATGAAGTCTACTGACAGAGAAGTCAAAGTACCAAAAGGCATTGCTAGGAAATGAACAGCTGAAATAACTAATTGATCAACTCACTACTCACTAGAGAGAACTTAAGAGACAATAATAATAATAAAAAAAACTTTGGTTTGAAATGGAAAAAAATGGTCTGTTTTTCTTTGGGTTTTTATCTGTTACTGGACAAAACAGGCAAATTAAACACGTCATCTTGGGTTCTGGGAAAATGTCATTGTTATTTTTTACAGCTTTTATTTTTTTAAAGACCAAATAATTTGTTGATTAAAGTTGATGGATGATTAAAGATTATTTAATGGGATGGATTTTGTAAATCAAAGCGGGGAGTACTCCGCATGTCGTACATGAAAAGCTTTGCAAAATCAGACGGGCTGCCTCAAGTGATGTCACTTGAGTGCACATCAGCTGGGCCTGAAAATCACAAGCTGGAAATAAAAGACAAAATAAAAGAAAGCTGAAGGTTAGGAGAGTTTTGAGTAACCTGCTCCTCATCTCTGCTTTAGAACAGAGGTTTCATTAACTGTTACCAGCATAACACACCTGGAAATCTCTGACCGAACAGTCAGTGGTCAAATTGCACTGTGGGTAATGTTGGCATCAGGTTTTGAACAGAAGGAAGAATGGAATAAAGAAGACAATATCTCTGCACGGACTCTGACATGATGCTAACCAGGTGCAGCCATCTTTCAATAAAGAACATACTCGCCAAGTTATAAATGAAACTAATAATGAATTTCAACATGCTGCACACAAGCAAGTTACAGCGTTTTAAGGAGGCTACGAAGAATCTGTATCTACAGTAACTATCACAATAATGTCACAGATTTTCTCACGACAACACTTTGGCAGGTATTAAGCTTGGGGCAATAGGAGCCAGATGGTCAGCTGCCCCGGCATGAGGGAGGGTTGAAGGAGGGGATGGGTGGGGTAGCGGGCATCGGAAGGTCACAAACAGAAACCTACCCGTCCTCTACTGGTGTGGGACAGGAAGTCCTTTATCTGTTTGGGATTATGGCTTTCCAACCTGATAAACAGAACGTCTCAGCTGAGGTTTGAATCTGATCACCACTGATGTCGGCATGAGTCCAGGATCAATAAAGCGCCACTGACATACAACTGTGTCCCTATGGAAACAGACTTGTGTTGCCATAGTAACCTGACTACAGTAAGCCCTGGCACTTCATACCTTGAGGGTCTTATATAGATTTGATCTTTCTTATTGATTCTCTAAATGCTGTTATTTAAAATTTTAAGAACTAAAAGATAAGTGGTGCTGGCATCAAAATTAAAAATCAAAACCTTGTAGTAAACATGGATTCTGTTGATATCCTATCAGCATCACAAACAATAATAAGCTGATTTGACTCTATAAATGTTGTAATGCTGTAATTATACCGTAACACTCGCCATTAAACAAGATTACATTTTCATAATCCACAACAGAGTCAGGCTCCATGGCAGTAAAGTGAATTAGCAGTGACAGGAGCTTTGTCGATTCTTATCTTCACAAACTCATTACGTCTGTCAGATGATGAATGGAGTCGTATCCTCGCACATTTACAACCAAATCAACTGATGGAGCCGAAGCAGAAGCCCCCGTTAGTCGATTTAACCTAAAATCTTTTCCAGCATTAGCACCATACACGGTCGCTGGTGAAGGAGTCAACCAGCAGAACTACAGACGAACCTTTAATCAATCCTACTACAAACAGTCGTATTAGAGAAGTCCAGGCTTCCCACTCTAAATGTCAAACTCCCTGACTGTCACTGACTAAAACGCTGAAATTCAATGACTTAAAATGAACAGAGAAACAGGCTGCCGTTGTGGTGAGCGGAAAAGAAACAAGCAACATTATTGCTGACGCATGCCTCTCCGTTTCGATATATAAAGAAATTAAATTCATGTCTAAATACTGGTTGCTGAGGCGAAGAATTGATCTAACAGTAATTAGCTCGCAACGGAACAAGCTACATTTTTAATTTCTGTGAGTTTTCACTAATGCTACCAAACATACACATTGACAATCACTAGCTAACTAACGTTATAGCTACATACATGGAAAATATTACATGATGATACTTGCAAACAAAATGCCCTGATATTCCATGACTTGGCCCCAAAAAAATTATCAAATTTCCTGACATTCCCTGTCTGGAAAAAAGTTTTTAAGATTCCCTGATATGAAAAACCCTGATAGTCAGAGTAGCAAAACAAAACAAAAAACCCAGTCATTTTTAAAACTCTCCCAATTATAACCTATAGTGGATGAAAATATTCACAAAAATATGTCCCATTTGTATTTCAAAGATGTCAACTTTAAGATGAAACAAAACATTTCCTTCAGGACACCTTCTTACACAATACAGACACAGCAGACAACACACCCTGGAAATGCTACCAACAAATAAAGCTTTTATTTCAACGTTTCCCTTTAATTTCCTCATAATTTCTTTTCAACTGAAGAATGAATTCCCAAACCCAGTAAACTCTCAGGAGGACCAGTCCAATAAGCTGCATCTCTCTCTCTCCTCTGTAAACACGCAGCCATTTAACTAGAGAAACTTATTCGATTAAAAGTTTGAAATCAGCAGAGCGTGCACACTGCAGATATATTGGGACCATTGCTGGTAATGGATGGAACTGCTCTCTTTCTAACGAAGCTCTACATCACTGTACAGTTAAATTAGTGGGTCACCTTCCCGTTCTCTTCGAATGCTTCATCGCTTTCACATGTGCTTTGTGGGACAACAGAGAGCGCGCAGTTACACCTGAAGCCTTCTGTAGTCCTGGTCCATAATGCCAGTTGGACTTACCAGCACGACACCTCTGCTTCTTTATCTTTCCTTCCAAACACCAAGAATAAATCTGAGTATAAAGTCCCGGTCATTACACATGAATTCACATTAGCTGTCATTCGTTCTCCATCCGTGACCTGTCCAGCGCATGCATCATGTACCACCATGTACTACCATGTATCACCCTCTTATGTCACCTCTGTGTCAGTTGAAGGTGAGTCATGGTTGTAGCGCCACCGTTTCCCATAAATCACATCCAGTCCGACCCGATGCCTTCGAACCGCTGTGTCAATACTCATGAACACAAGGTATGAAAATGCACAGAGGTTGGGGATGCGGCTGTCACAGCATGAAAGCTTATGAAAGCTTCTTTGAGAGTAACATTTTTCTTCCATTCTGTAAAAAAGGAAATAATCAATGTAACAGTTGACAGAAACAAAAATGTTTTGTGCTTTTTTTCTGGGTCTGTAATTTTTTTCTCTGACTATATTTCATGCTCTCTTCTCCCTGTCAAGTTTATCACATAATGGGCTTAGTTATGGCGAACAGTCAAGAGATCTGATGTTACGCATAACAGGCATCGGCATAATCTCATGTATTCTTTTAAAATGGGATTAAGAGAATATTAATGATTATGTTTAACTACATGAGATCTCATTTTTATGCTTTGCCTCGTTTGGTCATTATTGATGGATATAATAAGTCAAAGGGAAGATAAAAGATATCTACGACTGGTTTTTCATTCGGTCCTTTAACTCCAGTCCAACACAAAAGAAAACGCGGCAGCTGCGGAGGCTCGGATGACCCACGTGAGGTGAAGTAGAACTTGACCATATGGGCGCCGTCATCAATCAGAGACATAGACAGGCAGGTCTGACCTCACCCACATACAGTATATCCCCTCATCCGCGTCAGCCCCGGGTCCGACCTGATGAGGTCAGGTGAATAGTTCACCTATGGGACCGGGGACATCTCCACTGTGGCCATCTGTGTGTGTGTCTGTGTGTGCGTGAGCGTGTGTGTGTGTGTGTGTCATGGTGATGGCTGGCCAAAGGTTGAACCTTTCTGCACCTCAACTGTCTTGAAGCAAGTTGTGTGAAAATTGTGTGAATTATCGTTTCATATCTAGTGAATTATTATTCAAGAAGTTTAGCTGAAGACCAATTTCTTCAAAAAGTGTTTCCTTTCATCAGCCCCTCGGTAGATTTCAGCACATCAAAACGTGCATACAATATATCTTAGTCGGATGAGTGTGGAAACATGCTAATTGTATTCACTTGTCAAGAGTTAGATGAGAAGATTGATACGAGTTTTCCATCAAATGAAGCTGGAAACAGCCGTTTTTTTGTTGTTGTGTTCAGCATGAAGTTACAAACACTTAAGGATTACAGCTAATCTGACTCTGAAACCAGAACCTCCCAAACCCACTGACTAACGTACAACAAATCTTTTATCATTGAGCTTTGGAGAGGTGGTAAACAGACACGTTTGTTTTCCAGTGGGACACATGTGATCACACATATGACACATGCTTAGCACACGTCGCAACATATGATAGCATGGGGAAGATATGTGGAAAGGTTTTCAGATGGGAATCTAAACGGGCTTCACACCTTACACCGTGAGCATGTTGCAAAACCACATCCATCTGATCACGTGCACGATTACTTGTGCTGGGATGAGTTTTTGCACGTGTGAATTTCATGTGTTTTTTTCTGTCAGTGTAGCTTCATCATCAGCATGCCAGTGTGTCGCATGAGTGGTATTGATATTCTGATCTGACTGTGAACCAGCAGGACCCTCCGTGAAAAGAGGTTAATGCAGCAGAAAGAGGAAATCTTATTCCTCCTGAAAACGCTACTGTAAAATTTGGGGTGGAACTATTGTGAAGTCGTTCAGTAGTTTGAAGTATTTGTGATAAAAACAAATCGTGCGATAAGATCCCATAATGAATGCGCCGGTGACCTCACGCGCTGACGGCCGCGTCGTCTTTCGCCTCTCAGTGCCAGCAGATGAAGAACCTGCCTCTGACAGACAGAGCGCTGCTTCAGTCAGACGGACATATGGCTCAAAGATCAGCATGCTGAGTCACAACAGAATATGATCAACAGGGTCCAGCAAATAAAGATAACACACAGAAAAATCAGCTGTCATCCGTCGAGCATGGACAGATATCGGAAAAAATAAATAAAGATGAGGCATTTAAGGGAATGATTAAAGAGCGATTTCAGCGAGCACTGAAAAGAGGATGTTTTCACAAAGTGAGAGTGTTTGGTAAAAATATGGACACGTTGGGCATTCGACTCAGGCTGCGTTCAGACTCAAACGGATGCATAAAGAGTGAGAGGCTCACGCTTCGCCAGAGAAGTAACATCCGTGGACATCCGAGGTATTGGGAGTGCAGACGTTTTTCAGAAATACGAGCTGGTTGGACTGCGTGTCTTTTCATTTCACCGCTGCCCGTCCTGTAACTCGTTCGCTCCACGTATTAAGTCAATGAGTACAGCAGTTAATGAGCTTCCCGTGCAGGAAGTCAGGCACAAAATATTCAGAAAATGTATAAATACAGACAGCAGCCTCCAGAATGGGAGACAGCGTCAGATCACTGCCAAAGAATACAAAATGGGAGGGGGAAAAAAACGTTCCCTTGAGCTTTCTGAATGAAAAGATGGTTAATTAGTGTGTGGTTGTGTGGGCCACAATTTGTGAGGAAATATATCTGTATGCAAGCACCTGCACAAGTGACACACGCGCACACACACGCGCGCGCGCGCACACACACACACACACACACACACACACACACACACACACACACACACACACACACACACACACACACACACACACACACACACACAGGAGAGCCAGAAACAGCTGGGTACTCGTATCAGTAATAACATCTTCCAATTGCCATGCTAGTTTGCTAAGTTTAGTCTGCGTGCCTTTGTGCTCTTCTTTAAGGTGAAGAGACTATAAAAAGACAAATGTGTGTGAAACAGAAAGAGACCGACGAGTGCCAGAAAACTTCAGAAAGCTTGGAGAGCAGAAGTCGAGGCGCCGCAGTTTCAGGTGCAACACGAGAGAGGATATTTTCTCCCTGAGTGGCGCCCCTGGCAGAGATGAATGACACAGAAAGTTATATAATGACTGACTTTGTCATTGATAGTAAAAAACCTTCTCCTCCAGATCTCCTCGCTGCTTACGGCAGCACTGACGAGCAGCGCGGCTTCGCCACGACTGCCACTGCCATGCAGAGCAACAGCCGGGATCCTGCCGCTCAGCAACACACACACACACACACACACACACACACACACACACACACACACACACACACACACACACACACACACACACACACACACACACACACACACACAGTTAAAGTGAAGGCCAGGACAAGCAAGCAAGCAAACAAGCTTTCTTTTGTCAGGCACGGACAACACAGGCCGCAGCACACAATCCCCCAAAGCTTCAAACAACCAAAACAAAAAACGCAGAGGCAGCTGCCACGGTCCAGCTGAGCGAGAGAGAGAGAGAGAGAGAGAGAGAGAGAGAGAGAGAGAGAGAGAGAGAGAGAGAGAGAGAGAGAGAGAGAGAGAGAGAGAGAGAGAGAGAGAGAGAGAGGTGGAGGAGGAGGTGCACACTGGAGACACCAGGATGCTAAAAGTGAAGTCCTGTTACTTATTCATGTCTCTGCTGAGAAAGGGGAGCCTGCCGGTGTCAAAACACTCTCCTTTGGCGTTTTTTCTTGACAGTAGAGTCATGAGCATGCTCATCTATGTTGCATGACAGCGGGGGTATTTTTAGAGAGGTGCTTTTAGCCCAGGCTGAATTCACCATTGTTTTGAAACGAACTGATCAGAAAAGAGATCCAAGCTTTGGCTGCTCAGTTGTTTTGGGGCAGATGGTCGTCTTCAGGAAATTGTATTCTTAGCATACATTAAAAAAAAACACCACTAAATGTAATATAATACATGATATTTGATGCTCATTTTTTTTTTTACTTTTCACACTTGGTAAAAAGCAAAGCCTCGTCCAAATAATGGTGATAAAGGCACTCAAATATAAATCTCGACCTCTCATCTTTTCCTTCTACTTTCCATGCCAACCACCTTGAGAGACAAAACTGCCTGCGTTCCAATATCCATCTTACCAGACTATTTACTATGCCAGAAAAAAGATTTAGTATGTCCCCATACATAGTATGTTAAACATAGGATGTCAAAAGTACCAGGATGTTCTACTCCATCCGGTCGTATTTTACAGTATGCAGGTCGGCATGTTACTCGAATTGTTCTGACCCACAATCCTTTGCGCGACGAAAGATATGTCACATCGACTGAGCCGCCGAGAGAGTTGGTGGCGCTAATGCTCCGCCCACAAAAAGAAGAAGAAGAAGCATTAAAACGAAGCGTACTCGTTCCAAATCGCATCCTTTCTCTTTTGACTTCAAACGTTGCGCTACGGATCGCGACAGATACGACCAAGAGTGTCAAAGTTCAAGGCGCCTCTTAATGATGAAGTAGTACGTCCCGATTGCAGACATACAACAGTAGCTGCAGTATAGTATAATATGACATTTGGAAAGCAGAGACTGCTTCACACTGATCAAGATCAATGGAGATCAGCAGAGTGCAACAGAGTGCACCGATCTGAAACGCAAGCTCCTCTGCAGCAAACGTAAGCACACACGCTTCCAGTCCCAGATGGTTTCAGTCACCTGCTGGCCATGAGTCTCCATATGATGAGTCATTTACATGCATTTCCTGAGGGGCTGTGTTGCTTTGGGATAAAGCCGCCATGGACGGCAGCCAGGGGAGTCGTTACGGCCGGAGAAGAAGCGTGAAGCGTAATGAGCCTCATGGGAGCCTCGGTTTATGTACACAGACCGAGTCCAACTCTCTCCACCTCCCAGGAAGTCTGTCTGCTGCTGCCAGTGTGCCCGGAGAACTGGACAGAGAGGCCTGCACACTTTTCTGTTCATGCTCCATCAAGGTGGTGCGTTAGGAAGTGTGTGTGTGTGTGTGTGTGTGTGTGTGTGTGTGTGTGTGTGTGTGTGTGTGTGTGTGTGTGTGTGTGTGTGTGTGTGTGTGTGTGTGTGTGTGTGTGTATTATCCCAATTATTTCTAATGACAGAGAGGTAAACCAAAGGCCAGAAGAGAAGAGGGGGAGAATTTTAATGACCAGTAATTCTTTGCTTTACTGATAAAAGAACAATGATTGTGCAGTTCTGCCTGGTGAAAAAAATAACTACTTTATATTCAGCGATCACACAAAAGCAGCTTAAATCCTCAGCTCGAATCATTTCTCGGAGTACACATATGTCCAGTACAGTTTGTATCAATAGCAACGGTCCTTGTGGATGTTTTTGTTTATGCACAGTTGTTGCAAGGAATATATTGGTGTACAATCCGTGACACAAACCCTCCATTCTATATGCTCGGTGTAACTCCAAAGCGTGAACTACGCAGGTCGGTCCAGAACACCGTGTTACCGTCACGCTTTGGCTCGCCTCGGCGAGAAAAGGAAGGTGCCTCGGGAAGGTTGGGGAAAATAACTACTTCTAATAAGCTCAGAAATCATAAAGGGGAAATATGTTGCTGCAAAGAAGTATCTCCCTGCAGCTAATCAGAAGCTGTTAGTTTGATCAAAGCAGGACTGTCAAACTGTTTTTTTAAAATCTGCCAAAGAAAGCAATGCAGCCAGAAGACAGCTATGATGTCTTCTGTGGTTGAGGCCATTTATTTCCTCAATTAAGTCTGAAAATCTCTGAAAATCTACAACTGAGTGCATCAAGGTAAAATATTTCCTCTGGGGACTCATCAAAAATCAATTAGACCGATTAAGCAAGACATTTGATTACAACAAGAGAAAAAAATAATGGCACTCATGTTATACAGATTGAATATCGCCAATTAAAGATACACGATGCGCCAGCTTGCCCAAGCGTGCCTTTAGTCATCTACTGACTGAAGCATTTTGTTGTTCTTTCTAATGGCTCAAAATAAGTCAAACATATTCTCCTGAATAAAGGAGCTGAAATGAAGCAGCAATAAAACAGACGTGCTGCCAAATCCAGAGGCAGCTCCTACTCAACCATAATCAAGACAGCTACAGATGAGAAACACGGCTGTGATCAGAACTGGAGTCACTAGCAGGAGAAGAATAAATGCTGCTCTCCTATTAGTCGTTGCTGGGACGCCAGCGCGCACGTTGGAGGAGATAAAAAGTTCTTGAAAGTCAGCGAACGTGATTGTTTGAACTGGGGCCTATATCCGCCGCTCATTTCACTTCAATCCCGGGTTTATGGGGAAGAGAAGACTTTGGGATAAAGATGGAAGGTGGATCGTGCCGAGGTAAAGCCGGGCTGAGGTGTGAAGCCCAGCGTGAGCGATTGCTTCGGAAATTTTCCCCCCTGAGTTTTGTCACATGTCAGCGGGAAGTGACAGCTCAGCTTCTGACAATCGTACATGTCAGAGGGAGGCTACAGTCATATAGATTTGTGAGGGGAAAGGAAGGAGCGAAGGAAAAACAGGCTACCAGAGTTGAAATTCTGATCCTATCGGGAATCTGCTGCCTGCAGGTGTCTTCGGGGGAAGCAGGCATCAATATTGCCCCATTGCCCCCGAGGCCCAAAGCGCTAACAGACTTTAGCTGAGGAATAGCACATTTTTTAGGGTTTATGTCAGGGCAAGGTGAGAGACGCTTTGAGCAAAATATTCAGACATAAAACAGGGCGAGGCTGAGACGGTCCACGGCGTTCATATTTATTCTGATCCGATCCATCCTTTTGCCCGAGTGTCAAGTCTGACAGGCAGATCGGTTGGAGGGCAAGTTAACCTCCTATTCTGAACCTCCGGTCAGGTCTAGCATGTCTCGGCGCTCGGACGATCACAGATATGATTGGACCCCCACCGCCCCGCCCCTCACCGAGTCATACTTCACCCTGATTTATGTAACCATGCACTTTTAGCACTCCCAAAGATCCAGTCATCCCGGTCCTCAATGATCTGAATACAGAACCTAAACATGCGGCTTTATATCAGTGTTTAGAATAATCTGGTTGCAGGCTGTCGTGTCGGCTTCGAGTCAAATTTAAAGCATCATAACAAAAGCCAGCTAATTCCTGAGAGCCGTATCTGACTCCCTTTCAGACCTCCCACTCCTCCAAACACTGCCGGTCATTAAAATGTTGGCAGAAGTTGAAGTTGCGACACTGGGAAATGTCACTGCATCAGTCGATTGCCAGCAGCCTCTCTGAAGGCCTGTCATCACCATCTCAGGCTGACAGCTCCGAATCGATAGCACGTCTTTTCCTCTTCACCTCCTTCAGTCTTTGATGTCTCTGCAGTGTGTGTGTGTGTGTGTGTGTGTGTGTGTGTGTGTGTGTGTGGGAGGGCGTGCCCTGACGTTCACCTCTGAAGGACATGACCTTGTTTTCTACTTTCTGCTGATGTTTTCTCATTGAGTAAAGGTGGTGAGTCAAGCAGACATGTTTGGTGCAGAGCAGATACTGTATGTTTGCTGCAGCGTCCGTCGCAGGCCGGCAGCTCTTAACCTCCGTCACCTCTTCAAGCACTCAAGTCATTTCACCTCTCTCATGCTTTGCATTTTTATCTTACAAGCAAGTATCTTCAATATTACAGATGTATATGTTTCCTTCTTTCCAGTTTATTCCCTGAACTTCACGTGAAAAAGTCCTACTGATGACAGTTCACTGGAACATTGGTTTTGCGTAATCGTCTGTGTTTAGTGTTGGAAGAAGGTTATTTTTTGTAATGTAATAGATTACACATTACGCTGTTAAAAAATGTAATGAGTGCTGTAAATATTGTAATTGCCTTCATCAAAGTAATGTGAATTTCTTTATTTGATGACTTTGTATGACTTTTCTTAAAGATGATTTAAACCGGCCAATAAATCTGAACAGTCCTAAGATATAAATGTAAACTAGTCTGCATAAACCTCCCAACGGAACTCAGCACTGATTACTGTCAAACGTTTATTAAAAGTTCTTCAATAGAACTTGAATTCAAATTGAAATATTTAGATCTTAAAGCACAACCACCAACATTTTTTTTTTTTTTTTTAAATCCCCATAACCTCAAACCGAGTTTACACTCAGGTCAACTGAGTGCTGACAGAACCATCAACAGGGCTGAGAACTGTTCACAGTTGTTAAATAGCTCTTCGTGTTATTTGACAACAGAGCCAACCGCCTCGGTGTGGCTGCTTACAGCAATGTACAACCATACGACTGCCAGATACGAGGTGGTGTGAATTCAAACTAGACAACCAATCAAAAACGAGGCTCAAAGTTTGAGCTCACAAATGAATGCCGCCTGTCCAGACGAAGACAGAAGACATTCCTGTGCAGTGAAAAGACGCAAAGCAACAGAATGAATATTATATTCTACATTTTAAAGTATATTAAAGAAAGGTTTCCCTGTGGAGATGAATAAAGTATTTCTGATTCAGATTTCTGAATATATTTAGATGTAACTCACCAACATTTTGAATTGTACATGTAATTCAATAACATATTTTCTCAGTAACTTCCATGTAACTAGTTACTCCCCAGCACTGCTCGCCACAAACACAAAAACCCAAACAGCACTCTTGCATTTCACAACACAACAGGACATACAGATAAATGATTCTTTAACTTTATCAACTTGACAAATCTACTAGTTTGTTCAGCTCGATCCCCAATGTTCCCTCTTTGTTTTTGAATGTTTAGTTGTTACAAGTTCACAAGCTTGATGCTTTAGCAGCCGGTTAGTTACTCAAGAAGACACGTCTGCAGTTTCTGGTCAGGAGAAGTTAATACGGTTTCAACCTTTCTGCCATTCTCACCACAGCGCATCACTTTTCTCACGCACACGCATCCCCCCGCCTGCAAAGCACAGGCTGGTGACTCTGCCCCTGCAAACACGCACCAGGCTGCAGCCGAGAATGAAAGGACACTAATGAAGCCACCGTTACTGTAGAACTCACAGCAAGATGCTGTGGAGAGGAACATCCGCTAAGCGCCAACGATCCAAACTGCAATGCAGACACTTGTATGCAAATGTGGAGATGAAACAAAGTACTTTCATCTCTCGGTGCGTTTTTGGATGAATCTCAAAAACGGTGGAACCTGAGCTACACCCCGGGTGCAGTCCACAGACGGATCAAAGAGGCATCAGAAAAACAAGCCGACTCCATCCTTACCTGTCGACGTCGCCCTGCATCTCTTTGCTTCCTCTCTGGGAGACTTCCCGGGAAGAAGCTGCGTCTGAGGCTCGGCCCGCGCTGCGTGCATACAGATGGAGGCCGCCGTCTGTTAGGTATCTGTGAGAGGAGAAAGAATCAGAGTCCAACCTCAGTTTGGCATAAAATGAACAGAAAAACAACAGATTTTTTTTCAACTAAATTTAGGAGAAACTATTCCTCTGGTTGATTGATAGACAAGTCTGATTAATGAGCATTGTTCTGACTGTACGTGTAGACTCAGAAAAAAAAAAAAGCTGCACGTCTCAGTGAGTTATCTGTGAGTGAGTATGTGGCGGTGAGCAAGCGGTAGGATTTGAAGCTCCAGCCAGATAGCTATCGGACACGGCTGATCGGACACGGGGACCATTAACGTCGAGTTAATTGAGCTAATCATTCGGCTAATCACCTTTCCCTCCCAAGATGTTGTTACAGTTTCTGTTCTGACACATCTTTAATCCTACAGATGTTTCACTCCTCAGTTAACTTCCCCCTCACGCTTCTCTCTTTTCAGGATATCTTAAGATGCCAGCAGGGAGGGTGTGTTCCCATTGGTGCGTGTGTGTGGAATGTGAATTGCACTTTCAAAAAACATCTCCCACTCGCTCCAGGCTTTTGTTGCTGTTGCGTGAGTGAAGGTCAGAAGACCGCGTTCTCGCCGTCGTGATGTTTTTGTGGAAGACACTAACTTATCTTCCCTGATTCAGGTGATCTGTCAGTGTAGCGAGTGTCCTCGAGGATCACGTAAATGTATTGTTTGAACCTATGACAGCCTTGGTGGATGTCAGCAGGCGCTTTGTATTAATGTACGGAGAAGCATAAGAGAGGCCTTGGGGACTGTATGAATACACAGCTGACAATGAATATCAGGACTGAACACTGTGGTGCTCAATGGAAATGTGAAGCTTGTCAAAAACAGTTAAGATAAACGATGTGGGGCCGATCGATTGTTTTTTTTTAGAGGCGATGTCTCCTCCTTTAGAAGGAAAGTTAGTGATAGGATTATTACATACATACAAATTGGTAGGTTCGATTACATTTTGTGCTATATTCTGAGAATATAGTCGTATAAACATAAATCTTTGATCAATGATTAGAAATGCCACAAAAAACCCGGTACTAAATCGAAAATAAAATGCTCGTTTGAAGCCTGCTATCACTCGCAGTAGTGGACAGGTTACATTACATTTCATTTAGCTGACGCTTTTATCCAAAGCGACTTACAATAAGTGCATTTCAACCATGAGGGTACAAAACCCAGAACAGATGTCTCCAAAGTGTGCTTATTCACTTACTTCATACCACTCTCATGTCTGTACAGTAAACAAATCATTTGGCTCTGTCCAAATGAGCCAAAATCCTCTACAGCTCCCACATTAACATTCTGTCTCTCCTTGGATTGATCAGTCAGAAAGCAAAGTGCAAAAACAATAAGATGTGGTTTCGTAGGGGGCTATGTGCTGGAATATTTCATGGCCAGGAGCAGTGACTGTGACTTCAGACAGATCCAGGCTCACAGCCAGGCTAGCCGTTTCCCTCTATTTTCATTCTTCATGCTAAACTAAGCCAACTGTCTGTTGGCCGTAACTTCATATTTGCTGCTAAGGCATGACAGTGGTATCATTTTTTTTTTAGATAGCAAATAAGTATCGCTTTGAGGTCTACAGTAAACAATACAGTCAGTTTGTATGCTCGATATGCTGTTAGATGTAAAGGGTAAATCTAAACATTTTTTCAGTTACGACCAGTTAAATAACACAATAATCCCTCATTTGTCATCTCTAAGTTAAACTCTTTAGTTACATATGTTAATAAATCTGTAATTCTGGTAGTTAGTCAGTGTGTCAGAGGAAGCTACGGTGCTCATCCTACCCGCTGGTGATCACATCCATCCGGCTGTTCTTCCCTAGGATGTCCCCATCACTCATGTACCCTGCCACCTCCATCTGCTTCCCTCCTTCCAGCCCTCCTTCTCCCTTCTCTCCCTGCTCCGCCCCCTTCGCCCCTGCCGCGGCTGCTCGCCTCAGGGGGGCGCTGTAGACAAACCTGGAGGGGTCGGGGTGCCCGCTGTAGCGCCCCGCGGCGGTGCCAGCGCCCGTTGTGCTCGCCCTGGGCGCAGCATAGCCACTGGGCATTGAGGGGGCGTCGCCTGCCTGGAGACGTGGGGTTTGGGATTGGCCTAGACGCCAGGCCATGGGGGAGGAGCGTGCGGAGAGGGCTGGTAGACTCCGCCCATTGACCTCGGTGGTTACCGTGGTGTCAAAGGTCGTTTCTAGGGTACTGTGAGGACAGAAAAGAAGAAAGAAGAAGAGAACAAGGGGATTTATTCTGACTCTGACAAAATACAGGGAACACTGTGGACTATCAGCATGGTTGTTCTCACAAGGCAGACAGTAGCTGTTGCTAAACATTGTAAGGAGTGTTGAGGGTCTTGGAAAAAAGTGTCTAGAACAAAATAACAAGTCTGAGACACTGAAGAAATAAGAAGCGCGTTGCTGTGCAAAGGGCAAATCATCCAGGTGAAAAGATCAGCCATAAATTCAGTCAGGAGCTGTCTAAAGTTGAGTTGAGTGCCACTCCCTTAGAGTGTGTGTGTGTGTGTGTGTGTGTGTGTGTGTGTGTGTGTGTGTGTGTGTGTGTGTGTGTGTGTGTGTGTGTGTGTGTGTGTGTGTGACCTTCCTAAAGAGCTGTTTCTTCCAGTGTGTTAACTTCGAGGGGGATAAGAGAAGAATGTGAAGGCTCCCATGAGAACACACGTCAGACCATCACATGGAGAGAGGAAGACAGACAAGTTTCCACCCAACCATCAAGTTAGTTTTATAGAAACTCTGTACATCTTCCGCCGCAAACTAAAAACACACCTCTTCAGACTTTACCTTGAATAGTAGCACTTAAAATGGCACTTACTTATAGCACTTTGAAGTTTGGCTATCCTGAAGAAAATTGTACTTTCTTGATTGTTGTTGTTCTGAATTTGTACCCTCATGGTTGAAATGTACTTAGTGTAAGTCGCTTTGGATCATGCTGGTGTCAGCTAAATGTAATGTAATGTAATAGAAACTTTTGAAATGTCACAGAAGAGAACATCTAAGTCAGGTTTATCAGCAAAGTGAAATTAACCTCTTGAATTTCAGATTGTCATAAAAATTAAATCAACTCTGCCATCTGATCATTTATAATAATGGTCATTTACATTCTATCATGTGAGTGGCAGGTTTGATGAGGCTAACAGAGAACGTAAACTAGACAGCATGAATGATTTTGAATGATCTCCAACATACAAAGCTTACATCATGACTTCATCTGGCATCTCTAAATTTAATCAAATTAATATTTGTTTTTTAAAGTTTTATAGAGGGATATTTATTGATTTCCAGCCAGGGTTTCTAAATATTTCTATCACCTTCTAAAAACCAAATTCTAAGATAAAATAGAACTTGAGAAAGACAGATCTTGCGTGGGAGAGATGCAGCTGAGACAAAGAATGACACCTGATGTAAGGAGACAAAGAGGACTGAGTCACCATCCTGACAAGCCTCCATTAGTGAAGCAACAGCCACCGCAGTCAGTTTTTCTCCAAATCTACTCACGTGGACATTTAATGCGAACACACAACTTTCATACGTTAAAGAAAATCTTGTCAGATCTTTTTTTTTTTTTTTTTCATGAAAGGTAAGCCGAATCCAAACCGACTGATCAATTCTTTTCACAAGTGAAGCAACACAGCGTGATAGAAGGACAGCGAATGAGTCAGACAGACATATAAGACACTCCTGACCACTTGCATGCTGTATCTGGACACGGAGAGCAAAGCATGCCAGCGGTGGCGCCTCGCTTGAGCTCTCTCTGCTGGGAAAAAGACGGCACTGCATTCAAAAAACAGACCACATACAAAACCAGGCAGCTGCACTGATATGTGCCCTAAAGGAGAAGCTGCTAATGTGCAGTCCGTTGTTTTTTTACATGATATATTGAAATAGAAGTGAAAATATAAAGAGGATTATGGCTTTTTGTGTGCCTGTTGTGTTCGTGTGCAATGTATTACTATATTAAACTAGTAAAATAGGCTACCACATGCTTTTCAGGATTGGATAGTAAATACACTTTAATCTGATGTAAATACATGTATTGTCTCCAAGCACTTACTCATAAATGAGTATAAGCAGACAGCATTCAATTTCTTAAGTACTGGCTGTGATAATATTTTATCTTTGGAGGATAAAAGACATTTTAGTGGTTAAAAAATGAATGTCGCAGATGATGCTGCAGTTGAAGAGGAGGACAGGAGCTGAGTATGTGGAGCGATGCCTGCCTCTGTACGCTGGCCTTCATTAGGGGACAAAAGCAATGACATCTTGAAGCAGGGTTTCACACATAGCAGTGAGAGAGGTGTGAGCACAGCATGTGTGTGTGTGTGTGTGTGTGTGTGTGTGTGTGTGTGTGTGTGTGTGTGTGTGTGTGTGTGTGTGTGTGTGTGTGTGTGTGTGTGTGTGTGTGTGTGTGTGTGTGTGTGTGTGTGTGTGTGTGTGTGTGTCCAGTTGGTGAGAAAGGACAGAAAGCTGCACCCCTGTGATGCCAAATGCAGACAAGAGAAGGGCAGCGGTGCCAACCTAACTCACAACACATCTCCATCAACACCTCCTGAGATCAATACACACACACACACACACACACACACACACACACACACACACACACACACACACACACACACACACACACACACACACACACACACACACACACACACACACACACACGAGCCAAATGCCACATTATAGAGTGTAATTAAATGAAAAATAATGCTTATCTGTCATGTGATCGCAGCAACATATGGAAATACAGCAGTCAATTTACCACGGTATTGAAATCAAAATCACTTAACCATTCGTACACAGTGTAGCTCGCTAAATCAGCTTATCGTTATCTGCACACAGCAGAGAGAGAAAGACAGATAAACTGAGAGCAACTGTGTGTGTGTGTGTGTGTGTGTGTGTGTGTGTGTGTGTGTGTGTGTGTGTGTGTGTGTGTGTGTGTGTGTGTGTGTGTGTGTGTGTGTGTGTGTGCCGGTGTTGAGATAAATAAGCATTGAAAGCAAGAATATGCCTGAGCAGCAAGTACGGGAAAAGAGATGTTTTACAACTTACCACATTTAAGACAATTAAGACCACATTTCCCATAAACCCGGCAGCTTTAGAGAATTTTTGCTTCACCACACTATTGGACATAAACTACAACCAAAATAAATCCTGAAGAAGACTACTGTGTGGTTCGCCACGAGCAGAGTGAGATAAGAATCCATGTTGACAGCGGGGAACTTATTGCTGAGCAATGCTGGATATAAATACACGGGAAGTTTCTCTTGCTGCGGCTAATGAGCTCAGAGTTTTAACATCTAGTTCTCCGGTAGGTTAATTCACCGATCGGGGAAGCAACACTTCAAAGACACTGCGCAAGTGTCATGTACAATATTCGCCACAGTGTTTCTTTCATGAGGTAAGGCAGCTGGTTTGAACTCGAGTGTTCTCGCCGCCAGATACTGAGGTTTAATTGGCAACAAACTATGGATGCACCCGCTTCTCGGTCCACTCATTCTCTATTCTCAATTAGGGCTGTCGCTTTTAATTTGAAATCCAAACAATTGTTTGAACCACAGTCAGTGGTTTGAATCGAGTGGCAACCAGCAGTGATGTCGCCCGTTGGTTTGTGAACGGACGTTATGGAGCCTTTGAAATTTTGGCCGGCGCCATCTTGTTAGTTCAGAGCGGTTTGAAACCAGAAGTCAACATATTTGGACGAGCTGGGGGGGAGGGGTCAAGGCCCGGATGCAGTCAATCTGATACTATGTCCCGCCCACCGATAGCTGTAACCTGACTGCACCACAGGCCTGTCAATCAAACAGACAAGCCCCCAAAAACAGGTCTTTTTGAGGCTTACTTTGGAAATAATGATATGAATATTTTCAGATGGAAGGCCAGAAAACTAATAAGAAGGAGTGACTTCAGCTAAAAAAAACTGCGATGACAACTTTATTGACTGAGAATTTTATGAGACTAGTTGAATGGGACTCTATGGAGCCGAAGGCTTTTTTTTTTTTTTTTTTTTCCATCGGCCCTCGCTGGTATTGCAGCTGAAGGCAGCTTATTTTTCAGACCTGAAAGCTACGTCCACTTTTAGATACAGTCAATGGTTCGAACATTATAAACATTCGAGCTGTAATGACCCGTTCTGATTCATATTTTACTGTCCATATTCGCAGCAGACCGTTTGAAGTAGTTTGTCTTGTCAACCAGTAGAGGGCGCTCTAACAATTCAGCATCAGAAAACCTGTCAGAAGCTGCGTGTACAAGTAGATGTAACAAACACAGATGTTGCTGTGATGTCGACTCGCCACCCAAGTGAGGCAGCGGAGACACCGCCGACCAGCGCAACAACGTTACGTGCGCCCGTTTGACTGTCACTGTATGACTAAACAGTGCTGCATAAAAGTAATATTGTGACACGTTAATGCTGCTGGAAACGCGGGGGCGGGGTTCAAATTAATGAACCAATTGCATGTCATTCAATATTCATTTGAAAGTCATGTTTGGAAAACGCGACAGCCCTACTCCGTTTGTCAGGACTTCAGGTTCTTCCATGTCCTCGTCAGTTTTGCATCGTCACTGACAGGCGTGGTGTTGAGCTTCTACAGAATGTGACTTATTCTTTTTAGAAATGAAAATCATTTTCCAGCCGCTCGGTGTGTATGTGTGAGGAGTGAGGCTGGCATCAGCCCTGGCAGGTGTTCAAGCCTGCTTGGTTTGGAGCAATTCAGAGCAGTTGGTTGCAGATATTCAATCGGTTAAAGGATCCACGACCACGTTTCTCTCACATCACAACAGTCGCTTTCCATCTTCCATCATAGACTGAAAACTCATCTTCTCGAGAGGTGCCTCGCAAGAACGTCGCCGGGGACTGAAAAGTGTCTCTGGCGGTGACCCATCATTACTGTTAGTTACATGGGATTGTGGTAGTTTAGGAATTTTACTTTTACTGTTGGGCTGCAATCAGTGCGAATTGCTCGGTATTGAAGTGTCAGCACTTTTAAGAAGAAGAAGAAGAAAAAAAAAAGAAAATTCTGCTCGCTTCTGAAACGCTTTCATGCACTCAAATTGGACCAACAGCTATCTCCTCAATTCCAAAGCAATGAATAATTTAACCCGCCCAGTTCTCTGTGTTCTGTGAGTGTAAACACAAAATAAATAAACACGACCCGGTGAAGCTATTATGTTCCAAATGTCATCAGGAGGTTGCTGAATCCTCGCGAGACCAAGATCCCTCCGGCCGGCGCCGACAGGGAGACGTAAGCAGGGGAGATCTCCCCGCTCTGTTCGCCGTGGCTGGTTTGTCCTTGAGCATCACAGCATTTCCTCACAAGTGCAGCTTTTTCATTTCCCTTCAAATGTCAATCGATACCATTTTATCATTGTGTGGATAGAAAAAAGAAATAGTGGTGGGAAATTAAATGTTTTTTTTGTTTTTTTTATCAATATGAAGTGTCTGTGGAGGCACAAACACATCTGGATCTCTGAACAATGTTGCGGATGTGAGGCTGCTGTGATGACTGCAGGAGCAAAGAAAGGTCACTTCAATGAGAACTGTTTCGGGGCTGGTGAAACTGTAGCTTCACCACAGCAAATACTGGAGGAAGAAGAGCTCTTTCAACTGGGTCAATAATTTTAGGTAACATGAGCTGCCTTCTGCTTCCAGCTAGCTGCACCTCACTTTGGACTCACTGGACTCAGTCAGTTGTGACACAAAGTGAAGCAGAGAAATACAGCACATGACGATACAAGTCCCACGGTGGAAAAGCTGATAATATCTGATCAAATTAGTAATGTATTTTTAAACTGTTGGTTTTCTAACCACACTATATAAAACCTTGTTTAATTCCATCACAATATTTGGAGTTTGTTGTTTCCTCTTTGGGAACTGTGGCATGCTGGTTAGCTGGATATATATATTTTTTAGTCATATAGGACAAGACAGATGGGTAAAACATCTGTCCTGAATGTATTTTGTGTCAGTATTCCAGCCCAGTATCATTTCAAAGAGTGCAATACACCTATCGGTCGACTAGAGGATACGGTGTCATCTTATGTGTCGACTAAGCGAGAAAAGCGCCTCAGGTTTAAAGCAGGAAAAATCGAACTGCTAAGTTTAGTAAAATAGTAAATATCTGCGATTATGTAAGTAACTTACTTACCAAATTACTTCATTCCTTAAAAATCACGTTATCTTTTGCCTTCTCAGATTCAAACACCGCTCTCCTGGGTGAAATTTCCTGTGTTTGCTCAGTCCGACTTATCCCATGACCTTCTTAAAGGACTCTTCACACATGTTCCCACTTTTCACGTCTTGGCGAGGTGAAACATGACACTCACACGGTATTATATCAACTGATGGGTCTATTACACGCGTTGGTACAATACCACACTGCAAAATGCTTACAGCGGCAATAACATCCACATGTGACTTTGATAAGCAATGACAGCCAAAGGTAACACAAGCAACCGATTTCACTGAGCGCTGCCATTCAACAGCGGTTTTGCGACAGTAAACATTTTTTACATTTTAATTTAGATTTTCCTTGGAGGTAACAGATAACTGTGCTCCATCATTTCAAGCCATTTTGTCAATGTCAATTTTAATAAAGGACATGAAAATGATGTAAAATCCTTTGAAATAGGAAACTAATGAAAGGATATATTTATGCATCTTGAAGCCTCAACCCATAAAACACTGTTTCTTGCTAAATCTGATTCTGCTTCGAGGGAAATTTAAAAAAATACTATTTTCAAAGGCACACTTTAACTAATCTGCTTGTATGCTGATAATAAAACAATGAAATAAAAACGTACCTCTTGCAGGCATCCTGAAAAGAACAGTTTTTGCTCTTCATTCATTGAGTGACACGCAGTGGGGGAGTTTTCTGATATGATTCATGCACAAGCACAAATGGGTTCAACTACAATTGTTGCCTTAATGATGACAATTGCTTGCATCTCTGACAAGTAAAAGTTTTCTTCTAGTTACCCCTGAAGAAACAGGCGATGAAGGTGAGGCTGCGATGTTGTGTTTTCATGTCGAATGCTTTATGTTTGATCACGTATGGCTGTGGTGTAAACTGGTCTGAAGGGAGAACCCCAAAGAGGAGAAGGACAGAGTGATGAATATGACAGTCATGTCTACTGGAGCATAACAGTGATTAATTACCAAAGGTGCTTCCAAGCTTCATGGTGATTACAGCCATTTCTTATCCGGCAGAGAGATTAGGATGGCCGGGCCGGGGCTTTTGTCATGGACAGAATTGGCATGCAGACTCCGAGTCTCTCCGTACATTCAGAATATGAACACGTCCGACACATCTCCCGTTCAACATACAATCTGATGGTTGAGAGCTGCAGCGGCCCAGACTGTTTCACAGGAGCTGCTGCATCAGTGTTTCCTATATAATTGTCTTGGTAGAGTGGGCTGCCGCGCCATTGGGGGACAACCCCCCCCTGAAAGAACCAAAATACAAAGGTACTCATAGAACTGCAGTTGCGTCCAGTAACAACTATTTATTTACTTCCTGTTTCATTTCAGCTCGGTGTGAGAGTTGCTCATACATTTTTCTGTCTCTGGAAGTCGCTGTAATTTGTCTGTTTGTCGGCTCTGCTGAGTGTCCGTGTTTCATGCAGGGCGGGGCGGAGCCTTACAGACGTGCAGCGGAGCAGAACCAAGTGGCAACCAGCAGTGACGTCACCCTTTGGCTTGTGAATGACCCTTATGAAGCCTTGAGTTCGTAATTAGGCCGGCGCTATCTTGCTAGTCCCAAGCGGTTTAGAGCCGGTAGTGACCATATTTGGGCGAGCGGTGAATCTGATTGGAAACCCAGCGATGCTTCGTCCCGCTCACCAATACACGGCTTTTTGAAGCTTATTTTGTTATTACTGAGGGGATTATTTTCATAAGGACCAGCAGAAAACTAATAAGAAGGAGTGACTTTAGCTAACCACAACAAGACAACTAGTGGAGAAATTGTATTCACTGAGAATTTTACGAGACTAGTTGAATGGGAGTTTATGGCGCCGGAGGCTTCTTGGAGCCGACCTCTAGTGGTACCCGGTGGTATCGCAGCTTAGGGCACTTCTGCAGAACAGATGGTTTACACAGGTGACTAGAGTTGATAACAACTGCATTGGTTACGTGACTAAAAAAATGCGCAATAAAAGCCTAAAATTATGTCATCAATGGACAAACCTCAACCTGCTGAAAATCAGACCAGAACATCAGCATTTTAAAAACGCAACGGGGGGAGAGACAAGCACACATTCCACCCGGGCAGGGCCGTCTGCCTCAGGGAAACACTGTGCATGAAACCAGTACTTACCGTGCTCCAACACACACACACACACACACACACACACACACACACACACACACACACACACACACACACACACACACACACACACACACACACACACACACACACACACACACACACACACACACACACAGGCACCGAATACAAAGCTAATGCAGAGGTATGAAGATGCATTACCTCCCCACACTTCATGCCGCCTGTCCCCGTGCATCTGATGCATGTGAATGAGACTCAAACCAATCACACATCTCACACTCCAACCCTGTGGGTCCCACTGGATTAAATGTGGTGCTCAGACTGTGGTGCTGTATTGATTGAGCCTGGATGAGGCTCCTCTGAGGAATAAAGAAGTAGAAAACACACATACGCAGACCACCATCTGTCATGGCTGTCAGCAGCCTGGCCACCATCTTCCTCTGTAAATGGGGCAAAACACACAAAATAATAGACTGAGGGAGAAGGAGAGAGATGAGCAGGGAAGCGTTGCCCGGGGAGCTGACATAAACCAATGGTTATCATTTTGCCTTCGCCTTTTCATGTGGTGTTGTTAGAGTGTCCACGTCGCCCGCGGCCCGTAGATGGGACGGCCATTTAAATGTGTTGGTTGTCTATCAACCTCCTGAATGTCATTACACGCGTGCCGGCTGGCGGGGAAGGTGACGTCTGCGATCATCCGGGAAATGTGCAGGAGAAAATGGTAATAGAGGGAACAGCATTAATAGTTGGAGACATATCTCCATGGTGGATCAGCGTGATGGGTGAGTCAGAGATATCAAAATCAGAACTGCCTTTATTTGCCAAGGACGACGGATGCACGAGGAGACTGACTTCAATAATTGCTTCTGCGATATATAACTGTGGCCACAAAGGAGGTTCTGGTTATTTTCAGTGGTTCAGTCCTGGCGTGTGTGGGTCCACTGAAAAGCGTGCGCCTTTTGTTTTGGCTGTGACGCATTTTGAGGAAGTTGAGCATGCCACACTGGAAGGAGCCGCAGCTCTCTGGAATAGGAAGAAAAATTCCATCCCATATATGTACCTACATGCTTCAGAAGATGCCCCGACGGCCTTTCCTTATAAGCAGAGGTGTTTCTACATTTCTCTTTACCTATTCATTTTCCATATCTGCTCGTAGGAACAGGAGTTCAGGGTCACTTTAGCAGCACAACGTTAATTCCTTAAATTAAAACTACTATGACCAATAACTTTGGGTCTGGGTCTGAAAAGTTGAAGCCAATGCAGAACTGTACAATACTCCAGATGGCTGCAGGGGGTCGGCTCCAAAAAGCCTGGTCATTTACTAAATTCACTCCTTCTGTTTAGTTTTCTTGACATCCATCTGAAAATAATCCCATCATTAACTAGATATTAGACGTGGAATCAGTTTCCCCCTACCCCCCACGCCTCCCCCGCTCATCCAAACGCAGTTCACAAACCAATGGATGACGTCACGGTAGGTTGCTGCTCGGATCAAACCAACGATTTTGCAGTTTCCTGAGTTCTATGGAGTGTTTTAGCATCGTTCAGCTCTTGTTTTGGGTTTCAAGCGTGCAATTTATTTGACTCTCAACACCAACGTTGTGCAGCAGATATCCGGTGATAATCGTCATGGTTTTGGTCTTTGTGTCTCCCGGTTATTTGGTTTGTTCCCAGTGTCCCTCCACCCACCAGAGGTCCTTCGTCTCTGTCTCTCAGCCACGCCCACCTCACCTGCTCACCCAATCTGGCTCAGCTGCAGCAAGTCAGTGTGTCTACTCTCTCAGGCTGCCACTAGTAGTTGTTGGATCATTAAGTCGTTGTCCAAAATCAACATCTGAAGTCTTTGTTGCTCGGAGCTGTGATTTGGTTTTCCTGGATCTCTGCTGCTTTTTCAAGCATTATGTCAGCTTACGTCCTGCTTGGACTTCGTACTATTTTTCTCAGGATTGTGTTCACCTGTCTGGTTTTTGTTATCGCACCAATTGTTTGTGAGTTAATTTCATCGTCGATTCACAATCTGCCTCCATGTTGCGCAGTTGTTTTCCGTCCCATATTGAACTGTGATAATAATATGTCATAGTTATGGTTTTCAGTAACTTATTATACTGCCTTCTCAGCATGAAACGACGGACTGACAAACTTAAAAAGTAGTTTGTGAACACAGAGAAGGGTTTGGCATTTAAAAGCGAGACGTTTCCCTCATGAGTTAATAAAGAGCAAATAAGTTGCCTCCAATCGGTCAAAATTAAAGTAGGTTTAAGGATAAGTAGACAAACAGTGAATAAACGGCTGATGAAATTGAACTCACTGACTTTATGTTCCTAACTTGGTTATAATAAAACAGTCCTTTTTAATATCCCACAGACAAACAATGAGCTCTAGCTGTGTTTCATAAGTCTCTTCAGTCTGGCCGTGTGCTGTCACGGCAGAAGGTGTGGGTGTCCGAAAATAACCACTGGCAGCTGAGTCGGTTCTGCCTGCATTTGCTTTCTTTGTGAAACGGCGTCTGATTGAAAATGCTTGAGTCCTGCAGAAACCCCAGCTGGGGTTCAGATCTCTGAAGCCGACTGAACAAACAACACACAAATAGCAACAATCCAATGCCAGTAAAAGTAGAAAGAATTAATTCCACCTAAAGAAGTAGATTGGAGCTTGTTTTTTTTACATTTGGCTCGCAAGATGGAAAACAAATGATCCATGAGGAAGCAGATTCCAACAGATTGACTAAAAACCAGACATTATAATGCTGCTGAATCTCCAAAACTAGATATAAACTCTTGTTGCCCCTTCCACCAAATGTCCGTGTGCCCAGAAATATCCCAACAAATCCATTGTTTCCCTTTTTCTTAAACAAAAAAGCAGCGCATCGAGTCATTCCACATTACCAATAAGTAATGGACTGTACCATGTGTGTGCCTACCTGTGACTGATCTGTGTCCCCCGTAGACTGGACATGGTGTCTTCCAGGTTCTGCCGCAGGTCAGCGATGTTCTTCACTGTCCTCATGCGTCTTGTCTCAGGGTCCTCTCCTGCGGACACACATTTAATATGATTTATCAAGAGGGCCGAGACCTGCGCACACACACACACACACACACACACACACACACACACTCCGAACAGCAGCACACGCGCTCAGACACACAATACAAGAAGCGATGAGGTCATCTGACAGCGTTTCATTGGATGTCACTGAACGTCTCAGCAGGGGGGGAATAGAATGATGACCAATCACAATGACAGCCGGCGCGGGTAAACGTCCCTAAAACCCGGCGCAATACATCAGCCTGTCAGCCCGCACCACATGCACATCTTTTGCTTTATAAAGTGGACATATTATTTTACGCAGTATTGACATTTTTCCTTCGGGCTGACGCAGGAATGTCATGCCATGACACCACGCGATCTGTCAGTGAGTTCGGGACACAGTCGTGCCTGCAAACGAAAACTCCATCGGAGCTCCCGTGCCTCTCTGTCAGGGGCGTTGGGAGACGCTGCCGTCTCTCCCTGCGTCGCCCCAGAGCAGCAGACCGCCCAGGAAGCACTTCATATGCTTTATGTTCTCCTCACTGCCGGGTTTACAGATGAAGTCGCTTGTTTCACCGACGCATTAGGCCTATTCTGAAGGAATGCTGCTAATAAGCACAGAGTGGGCAACGGCGAGCAGTGGGCGCACACCGCACTATCTGCTTGTCCGCTCCAATTAAGCCTCTCTGTGAGCTTGTCAAACCAGCCCTCCGTCCGTGGGCGGCTACCACAGAAAGGGTAATTAACAAGTGTCATTAGACAGACTGGATGATGGTCACATTGCTGTCGAGTTTTAAGGTGCTTCCAGAGGAAAACTGTCTCCATGGTGGAGATGAGTGAGCCAGCACATGACGTACAATACAGAGCGATGTGTGTAAGAGTGCAAGAAGCTGTGCTCTGTATGCTGAGTTCAGACACACTGACAGCAAGTTACTGTGATTACAGTCACCGGGGCAAATGGGGTCAGATGAGCTCCGTAGTAGGTTGGAGGTTTGAAACGGCCCCCGGCGACTCCCGGGGCGCAGCTCGGTGCCACGGGCAGAAAAAACATTTGAGGTGTTTATACGATGGAATATGAAGCAGAAGAGTATTGAAAATAAGCAGAAATGCCAAGCCAGTTTTCCCCGGACAACTATAAATACACAAAAATCATTTTCAGAGCTGACCTCAAGGCATTTGGATAAACTTTCTATCAGCTTGCAGGATGGAGCTGTGTTTTTTTTCATCGGCACTCTGACAGATCCTATTGTTTTGTCCCCACACTGGAAATATGATTAGATTCGAACAGACTACCACAACACTGCCGGTACGTAGCTGATCTTGCACACTGACAGCAGTCTTCCTGTTTTGGTGTATGCTGTGTCACAGTGCACGATGTTTAACAGGTACAATTTGCAGAAAATTGCCCCGGTGATCGTGGCACTGGATTTATTCAAGTCTGTCCTTTCACCTGTTCAGAATTTATTAAAGTTATATTGCTATACCTTCTTTGTTATTTGTTATAAATGTTTTACATGCTGTAATTCTTATGGGTGACACAGCAGCTGAGGCCATGTCTCTCTTGTAAAGAAACCTTGTTTAAAAAGAAGGTTAAAGTCACAAAAGCACAGAGCACAGCCACAACTAACCCTCATTGTCATTCAATCCAGTCATCTGTCTTTTTAAAGGCTTTAAAATGCCAATGAATAAACTAAAACATGAAGGGACATCTAGCAAGCAACTACAAAAAGAAAGGGGGAGATGCATAGGTTTTACCCTGCCATCAATAACAAGACTCAACTTTAAGAATTCCAGAAACCGTCCAATATCTATGTTAAAAAAAAAACATTTTTAAAAATAAGAGTCTAACAAGATTTGACCTCAATTATACTGCACTGTGCTGTGTGTGACCTGGCAGAGTAAAGAGCAGCCTGGTATAATTGAGGTCATGTTTTGGTTGTGCAGAGCACACAGACTGAAGGTTATCTGAGGTCAATGTGGTTCTTAACCTCTGATCCCTCCATTTTATATTCAGTCTATGACTGCTAGTTACCAATCAGGGAGGTATCAATACATGAAACTGTGTTCGCAAAAGCTTCTGTTCCCTGAATTCATTCCTGTCAAGATGGAGGATTCATGAGACACAAAGATGCTCCGTTTGAATCCCACAACAGTATGCTCGGCTGTTCTTCCGAAGGTTGCATCTACTTTAAAAAGGAAGATCCACCTCGTGAGCTCTTTGGTACCACAAACTCAAAGCATCACCATCAAGAGTTTCTTCCTCCTTTCCTGACATGTTCTCTGCTTTTCAACCCTCCTCCTCCTCTCACCAGATCCAATTACAATACCACTTTAAAGTGACATGAAGAGACGTGGCCCCGGAGTCTCCATCATGAATGGACACTTCATACGGCATTAAGAAGCAGCTCAAGGCGTGTGTGTGCATTTATGTGTTTCCTTTGTGTGTGAGAGCATTTATCTGCCGTATAGCAGCGGAGGTCTCACCTGAGCTGTCGGCGAGCTAAAACTGCATCCCACAGGCAAAACCAACACTATATTAGAGGCTCTCTGCATTAGAAAACTGATATTCATTCCAAAACAAAATTGAGGTATGCAATTCAGCAGCTTAGCTCCCTGTGGTGGATCAGGAGGACAAGCAGGCATGTGTGTGGTTAAATCCCGAGCACCTAATGGCCCACTGCAGTAGCTGCTCCCACACACCTCCGGCTGCTGTTTCCACCTCGGGATCCAAACACTGTGGAGAGGTGAGAAGCCACAACGCATTTGTTTGGATTCAAGCTGATGTCCTGATGTTGGCCGGGTGAGGAGAGGAAGCAGCCAAAACTGAGACTTGGTGTGTGTGTGTGTGTGTGTGTGTGTGTGTGTGTGTGTGTGTGTGGTCGAAAAGGGCACAGCAGGAGGGAAGGTACACACAGAGATTCTCACACTTAGATACACTCACGCATGGGGTGTTGAACAAATGCTGCTTGAAACAGAGTTGACACAACATAATGCAAATGGCTGCCATTTAGGACTGCCGCATTCACACACACACACACACACACACACACACACACACACACACACACACACACACACACACACACACACACACACACACACACACACACACACACACACACACACTGTGCTGTAGCAGTCGGTGCTCATGTGCCAGTTGACTCTCTCTCCCTCTCTCTTTCAATAATGCATGTGAGCTGGAACTGATGCCACTTGCTCCAGCTGAATATTATTAGGGTGCCATCCCAGTCATCTAATTTTTACACACACGCATGCCAACGCACAGAGAAACACACATCTAGACAGAACTGTAAACCAGCTACACCCTTGTTGCAGCAGGGTTTTTCAAATCAGCCTAAAAAAGCCTGGCAGTGCCTCTCACAAATGCACACACAGATGGACGAGTCCACGCGCAGTTTCATGGACCTGTTGGTGAATGTGTGTTGCAGCCCATTGAGAGCTTGTTAATATGTATAAGACACAGCCCGGCATCACTCCAAAGCGTGTAATACAGCCGTCAGTCCACTAGAGGATACCGTGTCAGTGTCACGTTTTGCCTCGTCAAAGCGTGAAAAGTACACGCAGGTATGAAGAGGCTCAAAGAAAGAAGTCCAAAGCCGGAGGAGGTTAGGGTTGGTTGGAGAGAACAAACACCGGACGTTCACCGGGAAAACAGGTGTTCACAAAAACAAAACTCAGCATGGATTTGTCAGTATGTTACGTACACAACGTAACATGTTTAATTTACATAAAGTACGTTGAGTGCCTTATCTGACATTACTTGCGTAAAATGACCTATTTTCACCGGAATCATGAGCTCTTCCTAAACCTAACTACGTGTTTATTAGTGCCTAAACCTAATAAATCGTACTTTTCACGCATCGGTGAGGCAAAACGTGACACTGACAAGTAACGTCTGCTGGACCAACGGGCGTGTGTGACACGCTTTGCCGTAATATCGGGTTGCAACGACAACGGGTCCCCAAGGTTGAAAGCGCAAACTGTCATGATGGCAGTTCAACACTCTGAAGACCAACTCTGACGGGCTGAAAGAGTTCTTTAAATGTGAAAATGGCTTCTCGACCAACTGGACTGGTATCTGACACACCCATATAAATATAGGCATAAACACATGGAGGCGTGCATACATGCAAAAAGGAAAGAAAAGCACCTGTGTGAACACGTAGCTCTGATGAGGCTGCACACGTGAACACAAAGAAAGGTGTAATAATGAGATATTGATCACCTCGGCTGCGTGACTCAGGCTGAGAGGGAGGCAAGCGTAAGAAAAGGTGTTCTTTTTCAGCAGAGGAGGTGTTGATTTTCCATCATCTCTAGCTCAAGGTATTTCGGTTTAATGCTGCATCATGCCTCAACCTGCTGAGAGGAAATCAGCTCAAATCTGCTCAGTGCTGAAGCTCACCCTGCTGTGCAGTCGCAAAAATCTTCTCCGTCACAACTGTCCGTCTCATAAACTGAACCCCACCGCTCACACGTCCCTTTACTCTCACGGGAAGTTAGAGCATATCTTACGGTGGCAAATTTTCCATTACACCTGCACAAATAGGCAGAAGTTAATAGAGCTGCTGCTGAGGTACAGCACGGTACCAGGTCGTCTGCTGAATTCCCAGTGCAGCACCTCCCAGTGCTGAACACACAACAGCGTGGCTCGTTTGCAACGATGACAGTTAATGACAAGGATGTAAACATGTTATCTGTCAACAAATTCAAACTGCTGCTGCTTTGGTAAATCTTGTGTTTGAGGATGCATGAACAACATCTGTGTGTGTGTGTGTGTGTGTGTGTGTGTGTGTGTGCGTGTGCATGTACTTTTAGAGCCTCTTCTCACAAATTCCGTCTAAATAATGTCTTAAAACGCTAATAGTGTCACATTTCCCCTTCAAAACTTAACATCATCATGTATATTTTTCTTCCAATTCCAAGTCATGATAATCCTCTAATGTTGGCCGAGTGCAAATAACAAATTCTATGAGTAATATTTAAAATATGCATGTTCATATCCTGAGTCATTTCACCGAGTGTTAACTTACGTGGGCGAGGTTGTGTGTGCAGCACCTGCTCCAGGTCGCCCAGCATGGTGAGGATCACCTCCTTATCCAGTTGAGCCGTTCCCTCACGTGGCCCCCCCCCTGAAACCTCCTCCTCTGCCCAGTACCCTCCGTCTTTCTCCCTGCCTCCCTGCTTCCCGCCTCCCCTGCTTGCCGCTGCCTCCTCGTCGGAGCGCCCGCTGCTGCCCTCCTCGTCCGTCCCCGCCCCCTCCCTGGACCTCCGCTGCAGCTCGGTCCTCGGGTGGCCGCCGTACGACGCCCGCTGCGGCCGCCCGCCCGCCGCCGTGCATCGCCAGGGCACCGGGATGAGGGAGTGCTCCGACTGGGAGAGCACCTTGGTGAGGGAGAGCGACAGGGATCGAGCTCTGGTGCCCCTCACACCTCCGCCCCTTGTGACCGCCTCCTTCCTGGGGCTTCCCTGCAGACTGCCTCCTGCCCGTTGCGCGGAGGACGAGTACGGCGAGGAGTTCTGGGGTTGGGAGAGACGAGACGGCGGGTCGTCGAGCTCGAAGGAGTAAACCCGCTGCTCGCCATCGCTGAGCAGGGTCAGGTTAGTGAGCGAGCGCTGCTTGATCCGCAGGTTGAGGTTGTCGGGGAGCGGCTGGGGAGGCCGTCGAGCCGGGCTGCCCCCCTGGTACACCGAGAACTCCGCTCCTCTCTTCATCCCCTCCCTTTTTCTGCCCCCCCCGGCTTACCTCTTCACCACCGGTGGCTCAGTGGCTGAAACTACGCGTGCAAGTGGATCTACCTGTGCGCTGCTCTCCGTTTCACATCTTGGCAGCGCTGTCAGTGAGAGAGCAGATGGAGGGAAGGAAGAATCGGAGATCGGAGGAGGCGAAGAGATGGGTCCCCGCGTCCCACGCCTCCGGACTGAGTTCCAGGCTTCGGAGGGCTGGAGGGAGAGCGAGCACGGGGCGAAGAGTGGGGAGAAAACCTCCCTCTCAGGCACGTAGGTGAAATCCAGATCCATCCTCAAGCCAGCCCATACTCATGGTCAGACGCTGAGCCAGACACAAACACTTATTCCTTCCACTCCGTCCCCTGTCCGCATGCTGTCTCTCTGCCTCCTTGGCTCCTTTCTCCTCTTGCTTCACCACAGTGAGGGGCGTGGATGAACGAGTCGCTCCATCTCCCGTGCCTCACGCGTTTCCCTCTCCCTCCTTCGCTCCCTCACACTCTTTATCTTCTCCAACGACAGCCTCTTTCATTCACTCTTATCTCTCTCCCTTCACTTTTCCGTCGCTCCTTTAATTACCGCCTCCCTGCCACACTTCTCCTGCCTCCCAGACGCTTCCTCCTCTCCTCTCCTCGCGGCGCGAGAATGATCGGGCGGTGAAGCCGGGCTCAGAGCTCTCGGTCTGGCTGATCACTCCAGCATGCAGCCTGCAGTACTCTCTCTCTCTCTCTCTCTCTGTCAGCCCCCTCTCTGTTTATCACCCTCTCTTTCTCTTAATCCCTCTCATTCTCTCACTTTCTCTTCACTTCTCACTCGCTCTTTTCTCTCTCTGTCTCTCTCTCTCTCTCGGTGTCTGTCCATCCCTCCCAGTGTGACAGTGACTTGTTTGGACAGTGCACCTGTAAGCTCGCAGCCCCCCCCCCCCCCCCCGCTGCACCACTCGACCGCCCCGACTTAATTAAATGCTATCTCCAGGAGCTAAAAACAGCGAGCTCGCGGCTTATCGTGGATCAACAATGAGACCACAGAGCCAACATATTCCCATCAATCACGGCGAGCGTTATTAGCCCCATCTCTATTAGTCACAGCTGTCTGCCACACATTCTCTAATCCTGGTTACCAATTGGTAGAAGAAAATGGAAGCAGCTACCTCGGAAAACTGTAATCAAGGTGATCCTAATCATGTGTTGACACTGTGAGAGTCTGCAGATACGCGGTTCATCATGAATAAATGTGTGCTATTATAGATACAACAGATCTAAATCAATACTTTGGACCTGATCTACTTTTCATTTCTACAAGTAATTGAACTCAAACATGTGAATTACGATTTTATACAGTGGTGCTCCTTTGATGTCTGAAAAATACCTATTGACATTGGCGTGTGTAAAATGACTCGGCTTGTCATGTGGTATCTGCGGGATGAATTTCCTGCTCAGACACTCATTCCCGCCCCTCTACGGGGAAACAGTCAGAAGGATGTGAGACGACCATGAAACCTGTGACAACAAAACGTCAAGTGTTTGAAATGGACCCTAAACAAAGGGAACGGTCAGCGCTGCAGTCTAATTTTGTCCTGGAAATGACGGGCTTCGGGAAAAACCACGACCGAAGCAAAATGTCTGGAATGTTGCTGCCGACCTGACATCCCCGAAACCTATAATCACGTGCTGTTGTTCAAGCGCGCCGAGATTCGGAGCGTTCCGGCTTCACTTTGAAACGGACATCTCGGTTTTCATTGGGTTCCCTGCCTGTTTGGTTTATCAGCCCAGCTGATCTCCACTGTTTCTATTAATACACTGTAAGAAGGGAGTCTGAGCACCGTTTGGATCAAGAGACACGCTCTGCTAAAATGGAAAACCCAAACCATTTACAAAAATTTTGGAAGGTTCCTCAGCAACAAAACCAAAAGAATCTGCTCCTTAAACAAATCAGAAACATTTCTACCGCAGATACGACTGATGAATTTCAGGCATCAAAAAGATCTAAGAAGGTTTCAATAGTTGCGACGTTGAACTCTTCATTTGAAACTGACAAAAGAAACAATGGAACTTGTGGGTGCCAGCGGTTTGTGTTTTGATGGTGTGCTGCCTGGTGGAACTTCTCGTCCAGCTCCTTGCTTGTGGTCAGAAACTCCTTTAAACTGGTCAAATGTCCCTCGATCCTGAACTCTCAGCTGCAGAAGCTCGAGCGCACTGTAATTAAAGGGCGACGATGATGTTTGCGGCCTTCACTCTTTTGAAACGAACACAATTTTAACCTGTTGTTTTCAGGCTGTATATTTGTGATGACAGTAATAGCTGAAGAGGGTTGGAAACTTAAATCTACCTTCAAGACCAGTAACTTTAACATCAAGACACTTCCTCGGCCCTACCAGGCTTCATGCCGCTCCTCTACACGCCTCTTAATGCTCCATTTGTGTGTGTAGCTTCACACTTACCCAGTTAGAGGTACTGCTCAACGTGGATGTGGCTCAGATATCTGAACTCAACCTGGAGTCACACCATAGCATATAACAAACCCACCAGTCCACTGCAGGATATCACATCGGTGTCACGTTTTGCCTCGCTCAGGTATAAACAGTAAGCTGCTTTAAGTCTAGCTACTAAAAAACCACATAGTTAGCTTTATGAAAAGATCATGATTTGGGTTGAATTAACTAATCAAATATAAGTAATGTTAAGTTATAAACGCTACGTTATGTAAGGAACTTGTGTTTAAAAAAAATCCACATCGCTCTCTCACAAACTCAACCCTGGTCTCCACGGCGACGGTCCTCGGTTTGGGTCTGGTTTCCATTCAAACAGTCCACACTTTAGTGACTATGACTCTTTATACTTCGTCATATGACCTCCGTCACATGGCCTTCCTTCTTCGACCCTTGTCATGCGTGGGTGGACTTTTCAGGCCGAGGCGAGGCCAAACATGACAACGGTACGGTGTTCTCGTGTGTATTTACAATCCCTGGTCCAAACAGAAAAAGGGCCCTGAGTTCTCGAATTCAAGAATCCAGATACGACAAGTAATACTTCTACTATCCTGTTCACTTGTACTTATGGTCCTGAGTTAGTTAAACAGTGGCTATAAGTCCATTCCCTTTGCTAATGAATGGTAAAAGATACGTCGGCTTAAACATAAACATGAGCAGAGAATCTCAGGTACCGCCCACACACCTATTTCTTCACAAAACATCCAACTCCCCAGCGCATCTCATCAAGTCATCCAGATCAGCTCACATAATCTCTGATTGTTGTCTCCACATATCTTCGCGATCTCGCATCTCAACCAATAAATGACCAGCATTGAGCTCACATTCAAAACTACTTCCCCTTCAACAATATAACATAATATTTTCAACTATGCGTCTGGCATTTTTTTAAAGCCTATATATTCCACAGCTTCTTTTACAGTATATTTCAAATGCATCTTTTCCCTAATTGAACTGAGAGCATCGTCTTTAACATCAACTATATTACGATGCACTATATTTTATGGTGACACAAGCATACGAGACACTTTTGCTTAATCTTGGGTCGCCGATCTAATATCACTGTAATCATTTCATGCGGTACTTTACAACAGCAATCCTCTGCTGAGACTAAAAATGATAAAAGCTGTGTATGAACTGATGAGAATGCGTCATGGTTCCTGGTTCCTGGTGGTGATGCAGCACTGGGACTGTAGCAAACGATGGCAGCCTGCAGGGATGTAAACACAGAGCCACAGATGCTCCCTGTGTCCGGCTGTCAGCGCTGACCTTTTCCCTTCTCTATATGAAACCAGCTCCGAGCAGGGACCCCCCCCCCACACACACACACACACACTAGTGCATCGTGCCAGCCACAGCAGTACAGCCTTCAAAAAGTCTCTAATCTTGCAGCTACTTTTTACCTACATGATATTCCATTAATAGACCCAGCAGCCTCCTCTTTCACAAATATTACAAAGAACAGCTAATCCATAATGTAATACAGAAATTGTAATCTAAGCTAACACAATTTCACATCTCCTAATGAAGTGAAGGAAAAGGCGATTTTCCAAATACTTCCTTTCAGAATTGCAGCAGCATTAAGACCAACAATGAATAAATATAGATCCCAGACAGCAGATGAAGGTTAAATTCCCATATGACCAACATTATAAGAGACCAATTGTACATGTGCACATTAAAACGCCCACGCGGAGAAACGGTCTGTACATGAAGCCCACATCACGTGTGTTTGACCTGCTCTTACCTGATATCTCCTCCAGGCACTGTTTGGCTGTCTTGCTGTAGACCAGCTCTCCCTTGGTGGGGCTGAGGCAGGGGTCGGCTGGGGCCACCATGGTGCAGTCATTTTCTGAGAATGTCCTAAAGGCACAGAGAACAAATACAAACACAGCCGTTACCGAGACAGGCTGAAATATATGCTAAACTCCAGCTCCACTGCAGACAGTTTTTACTGCTGTTGGTAAAAGCCGCTCCGCTGTCGTGTTCATTCGGCCGTTTTAAGCTGTTTTCTAGATGTCACAATGAATGGTGACCCATATCGGTAATCCATAAACTGAAAGCTCACAACAATAATTTCCTTTCCAAAGTGTGGCAGTAGATTGTGTTTCTAATGGAGATTGTTTCAGATCGCTTTCGTTAATATTTGTCTTGGTAATTGAATATTTATTTGTAACCTGTCCTAATTTCCCTCCTTTAAGATAAATATAAGTCAGATAACTTTTGTGTTCCAGTTCATAAATAGAAAATTCCATCTCAACTTAAGAGGAACATTTTTTAGCGTGATCATTATTTTTCCAGGAGACAAAAGTTAAAACAGCCCCATTTCGATCTTGTTTACCATGGCACCGAAAACTGCTGCAACATAAAAAAAAAAAGAAGTATCTCATAAACATTTTATGGTCTGTGGAGTTGCTAAAATGTTAGAGTGCAAACAGTGAGTCAAACAGATACATCTGTTGAAATGTTGAAGGTAAAATAACCAGATTTTATGGTTTAATTTGCTGCAACATCAATAATTCTCCCTCCTTTGCTGGTGTTTCTGTGATGTTCAGCAAGTTACATATTCAACAGATGGACACCTCGAAAGGGAGGAGGGGACGGTCTCGGATGAAATGTTTTCAGAGAGTGTGTGTGCGTGCGGGAGAGTGCATGATGTATGTGTTTGTGTGCATCTGTCTCCTGTCAAGCCTGAGCTGCATCACGCTCTGCTGTTTGTTTGCTGATCTGAAGAAACACAGAAAGAGTCCAATACACTCCATGAGATAATGGTCTTACACACACATACACACTTCAGACAGCACAGACCCATGCGTGCACAAACCAAAAAACAGAACAGACACACAGTGAGAGCTGACACACAAACAAGCCGATGAAATGCACACGAACACACACACACGCACGCACACACACACACACACACACACACACACACACACACACACACACACACACACACACACACACACACACACGATGAAAAGCATTCAAACTCGCACTTTTAACCAAAAAAATCCTGAAATACTCGGAGGAAAACTCATGTACACACACTGAAACTAAACCACAAGGGGAATAGCATTCATACCTACCACACACACACACACACACACACACACACACACACACACACACACACACACACACACACACACACACACACACATCAGGGACCACCACCACCTGCAGAGCTGCAGATAAAAATTGGCTTCCAATTGCGACAGCGGCATCAGTCTGTGACTTCAGCTCATGTGAAAAAGCTTTTTCTTCTTCCTGTGAGCTTCCTCCACCTCAGTGGATTCATGAAGACAGAGACAGAGATTTGTTTTACTACCACTGCTGTACAGAAAAATATGGATCCAGGATAAGAGACTGGGTATGTGGGGGGGGGGGGGAGTAACTGGTGCAGTAATCAAAAAATTGTATTTAACAAAAAATGATTCTGACACTTTCAAGAGGAAGGTCTGGTGCTGTGATTCAAACGGCAGTAATAAGTCTGTTTACACCCAGTATTAACATGCATCCTGGGTGATCCACTCCTAAATGGACAGCTCCAAGTACACATTTTAAACCACCAAGAGTGCACTGAGAACGTTTTGAGATCCAATGACATTTGGAGGTGGTCTGGAACGTATGTGCCTGTATTCTTTTGGCATTCCTGGGCTACATTAAAGGACCAAATATTCAACTGAATAAGCAGAACTATCTAGGAAAGTAGGAAACTTTATCTGCAAACTAAACTGGTGGCTATAAAACAGTTGTTTTATTAAACAGGGGGGAAAAATGGTCTACCTGATGCTTGTTTTACTGAAAATTCTTCTGGATTTATTTTTATGAGTTTATTTGACATTGTCTGTAATTTCTGACACACCTGCATGCATGCACAGTTCATTTCCCCATCGCAGCAGAGCCTGACCCTCTAAAACACACTGGACTAATTAACTCATCTGAACCCGAGCTAATTGTGACATTTATTAATAAGAAATAACATGTGTCAAACATTTTCGAATTGACGGTGCATTAAAATGTGTGTCGATTTGAACTGATAATTTACTAAAAATCCAAAACACCTTAAGAGCGAATGCAAACACACAAGACAACAAATATACCAATTAGCTTTCCAAAAGGTCTCCCAGAATTACGCACGGAACATTAAGCGCCATTCAACTCCAACTCAGTACAACAAACTACAGTTCATAACTACCTCTAGATAACACGTGCCACGTCTGAATATGAAGGTATTGCAACAGATACTAACCTGGTACCTGTTCGGGGGTTGCCATAACACAAATAATTTCACTTCTGCCTTCCTTTCGCCTTCTCAGACAGACTACATTTGCGTCTGTGTTTAGCTCCGGTTAGCGCGACAGGAACTAAAGCGCCTGCCTTTCAAAATAAAAGCGTCTAAAATGGAAAAGGGAATAAAGACCGTGCAAAGTCACAAAATATTGAATAGTACAAAATAAAAGAGTAAAATTAACTGTTTCACATGGCTATCTTTATCTAGAGGTAAAAGAAAAATGGGATATTTTACAATGACGTTCCAGAGACGTTCCACAGTTGTGCCATTTTGTTAAATACCTGTTGATTTTCTACTGGCGTTTCTATACGTGTTTATGTGTTTATTTACTTATTTACTCGATGTACATGTTCATTTGCATTTAGATCAGGGAAGTGATTTGATGGTCGCTCAAGACGTTTGCGGAGATGCATTCTAATGTCAGGTATCAACAGACCTACTTTCAGCTGTCCACTTGTGATCAGGTCACCCAGAACACATGTTCATGCCAAGTAGGAGCAGGTTTAATCTACATTTCTGCATATGTTATTTCAACAGATAATCCAAGGAGGAGGATGTCACAGCGATGCCCACATTGTTAGTCTGACAGGTGATGTGTGGCAAATAAGTGCTGAGCAACAAATTTAACTGAGCTTTTATGTATCACTGTTTTTTTTTCTATCATTCCTGATGCTGTTTTTAAACTAGTCGGGTCATCTTAGGTTATTGGAGCATGGGAAAACACAGACACTGAGACTGCACACTCTTTGTACATGTGTGTGAATGTGTGTGTCGGTGGGTGGGCGGGGGGCAAATCAATTCAAAATACTAAGTGCAGCGAAATCTTACAGGCAGAGTGGTGTTAAGAGCTTGGCGGAGACAACAGCTCAAAGTGGGTGGAGAAAAAGAAACCACACAAGACAAGGATGCTTAATTAAGCTAAAAATGATGGTAAATTGCAGCTCAGCGTGAGGCCATCACGCTCGGTATGCATGCAGACAGCTTCGGGTGGGGCCTGCTGGTGAGGAGGAACATTTATAGAGAGAGACGAGGGGGTTGAAAATGGGAGCTTCAGAAATATACCTACAGGGAAATGTGTTGGAACAGAGCAGAAAGGTGGGACGTGAATCTGCACAGTACCTCACACACAAAACCCTATTCATCAACAATGCCTATTAGTTTGAATGCACTATTATCTAGTGTGTAGAGATCAATGTCTACAGGCCACAACAGCATTTACAACAGAGACAAAATCAGTTAATTTCAGTGTAATCACCACAGTCCTTGCATTCCCTCACGGATGTGAAATAAATATGCATGCGTTTCTTTTCGAGGCTAACTTGTTCCCTTGTTCCCTCAAGAACTCTTTATTGAATTAAATGATGTTCAATCCTCAGAGCAAAATGCAAGTACAGAGACAACAAAAGCAAGCTTGTAAAGCTGGTGTGAGCGATTAGCGCTTCCATGTTCCTGGTTTAAAGTTAGCCATTAGCATGACAAGAAAAACAGATCGCCGACTAGTCCTACATTTATTCCCTCACCCACCCTTGAACGAGATGGAGGAAGTATTCAGATCCTTTACTTGAGTCCTGCATGACAAATTGTACTTAAGTGAAAGTAGTGAAGTATTAGCAGCAAAATGCACTAAAAGTATTCAAGTGGTTTGCTCTCTCTTACTGATGTATTATTATATATGACATCATTAGATTACAACTGAAGCATAATTCTTTGGAGCAGCTGCGATGGATGTCGCTTCCTTAATTTCACTCAATACGGCCAAAGTTGGACTCTCTACTTCCAATTACTGGCCAAGATGGCAGCAGGCTGCGAGTGCAAGTCCAAATTTCAAAATGTTCCTTCAGCAACCAGTGGGTGACATCACAGATGGTGCATCCACTTTCATCTGCACTCAGCGTTTTCTCTGTTTACTTTTTGCTCACTGAGTGGGCTGCTTATGGTTTTACAGTTTCGGCTTTGGTTCCCTTCTTCTTGACTGACCAGCTGACTGGTAAAAGTGATGCTGGAAAGAGGCACCGCCAGAGCTGACTGTGCACGGCGGAGGAGGTAGTGGGGTGACGGATTAAGTTATGTTTAATAGGATTCCTAACTCCCTTTTCTCACCGAGCACAAAGGCATCCCAGAGACTTCGGTGGCTCCTCTATTATTTTGTTCCCCTCCGGATTTACCCACTGCCTGCACCTCTGATGGCTGTAACGTCAGGGAACCACGCGCCAGCTGCATGCTTCAAAACAACACTGGTTGAATGAAGAGCAGGGGAACGGGTTCCTGAGCGTCGCCGATGTCTGGATCCTCACATCAAAGATGAGACCCAGACAGTTCAATAATAGGCTTTGGCAAACAGCAGGCAGTGGATGTTAATTTGTTCTGTAATGACTGTGAAGAGATGTGGAGGCGAGAGCGAGATGCACGGTGGGGAGCGCCAGCTGATCGCTGGGAGAACTCCAAGATTTCATGCGGTGTGTGTGAGCGACTGTAAGCATGTGTGTATGAATGTCTGCAGGTGTGACTTTGAGAAAAAAAAAGGTCAAGCAATTGACCACTCTGGGGAAAAATGTGTAGGGGAGAAGTAAATAAACAGCTCAGCTCCTCCAGTTTGTTTCCAGTGGACGGTAATACACACGAAATAGACACGCCGGTCCTCTACAGCAAAACGTGAAACAACGTTTCAGCCTGCATAGGCGCGACAGTTGCACTTTTCGAAAGCATGAAACTAACACGGAAATAAATGTCATGTGAAGCGTGACGCAGACTGCCATGTGGAGGATGAGGTTTGAATCCAGGATGTGACAATGTTTTTGTTGAGTTTTTTAATTTGTTTTATTTCCAAACCCCAACCATGTGTTTTAGCTACAAGTTTTATTTTCCTGCAGTGACATGGCTCTCCACATGCAGATGGTTTCATGTTCATCCACAATAGGAAAACGTGTAACTGTCACACTTAGACAGGCCAAAGCGTGGCTATTTCACGCTACCGCGTTACGCACGCGCACGCGCGCACACACACACACACACACACACACACACACACACACACACACACACACACACACACACACACACACACACACACACACACACACACACACACACACACACACGTATATCTCACCTGTACATGAAGGGGGCCACAGTGGCAGTATTGGGGTGGTTGTGCTGCTGCTGCTGAGGAAGCTGAACGACTCCATTCCCTCCGAGCACTCCTCCACCTCCTGATCCTCCTGCCAGCGTCCCAGTGGACGCGGACAGCGCCGATGTGCTGGTGGACGAGGTCATGCTGGTCCGTTTGCCCTCCGGGCCCCCGATGGAGCGCTGTATGTAGAAGCTCCCGCCTTGCCCTCCTTTCGTCATCTTGGCTCTCTCTCCATCTCCTCCCCGCATGTTGCCGCTGCTGTTCAAGGCGGTCTGGCTTTGGGTCTGGGACTGACTCTGAGACTTTGCTGACGTCGTTGAGGGAGCTTTCAGGCCTGGCTTTGGGATGCAGGTGGAGGCGCCGCCATCTTTCTTCCCCGACGATGACTTCCCTCCCTTGGGGATGAGGCTGCCGATTTTGGAGTTCTTCTTGGTGGAGTCAGCGAACGCCTCGCGCTCCTCTTTCGGTGGAGAGCTGTCCTTACAAGATTTCCCAGACTTGCTTTTGTCTTCCTTGTCTTTGCTCGAGGACGTGGACCTGCCGGCAGAAGCCTTTGAATATGAAGAGGAGGAGGATGAAGATTTGCTGGCCACAGAGAGGGATGATGCAGGGGTCTTTGTGGGCATTTGTTTGGCCGTGGCAGTGCTACTACCACTGCTGCACACTGACCCTGTTGGCATCAGTCCATCCTCACCGTACTCCGACAGGTCGTCTTCCTCCTGTAGAGCCATCTCCGCCACAGACGGTGACGATCTTGAAGCTGATCGAGGGTTAATTAGGCGGAACTTGTCCAGCATTGACCTCTGAGGAGGTGCAACACCCGACCCTACTTTGGAACCATCGCTTCCGTGTGGCTGGAGGCCGTCTGGAGTCTGGGGGGAAGGCGTGGTGGAGGGTGAGTGCGTAGGGCTCGCCAGCATGGATGAAGTGGCGCTGTGCTTGAGGTTCATGGACTTGCTGCGCCAGGACTTGCCAGCGGTGGGTGAAGGGATGGCAGAGGCCAGCTGCTGCCCACTGAGGCTGGTGGGAACCACCCCACCGATACCGCTCCCGTTCATCCCGCTGGGAACCGGGATGCTTCTCACCGCCTCTGAACGAGGGAAGAAGGGAGATAAAAAAAGAGAGACAAGGATGATCATCAAAAACGGATGTTTAGTAAATCACAGGTGTTACATTTATCAATCACATCTTCAACTGAAATAAAGAAGTCGATGATTAAATTCACATAGTGGAACAGAATGTCTGTTTATGATACTATATATGGATTTTCTGTGAAAAGTATTCGTTTAAATTATGGCAAACTTCTACAGGCTTCCTGGATTTATTTGACAAGAGAAACTGAATCAGAATACGCCACTGTCTTCTTTTATGGTTTAACACACATTCAGCTCAAAAGTCAAGCAGAAGGAGGAAACTTTCACGCGATTTCATTGCCGTGTAAAGTAACAAAAAAAAGAAAAAAATGATCTGATTCTCAGTTGACAGAATATCAACAGAAAAGATTTTCACTGTTATTATTTCACTTGTGTCTCAGGAGTTTGCTCTCAACCGTGCTGTACCTCCTCGTTCAGACTTCCACCCCCTGATTTACATTTCTTAGCAGCATGTTTGCAGGTGTATCACAGCGCTTACAAGGGACGGGCCGCGATGCTGTAGCCATGACAACAAACGAAATAACAGCAGCAATGTTTATCAAGCAAAGGAAACCATCCGCTGCGGTCAGAGTTTGATCTCTTCTGGACACATTTTCTTTTCAAACTTCATCCGTCTTTGGTGATAAAAGTTTGAGGGGTTATTTTGGATTATCGCAGCAACATTTCCTGAACCGACCTACTTTCATATTTGTGATTTTCTGCCTTTCCTTCCTCCTCTTCCTCCACAAACCAAAATGAACAGCCGGAATTGTATTGCACCAAGTTATGTTATACATTTACATAGTGACTGCAACACATAGGAATTTACTTGCAGCACTTTTTCAGTGAAATTGGCAAAACAGCCAAGCCTCACAGACACAAACGGAGCACGTAAGGATCCATCATGCATGTTAAAAAAAAGCATTTCGCCGCCTGCCTCTGAGCACTGACCTTTACACACACACACACACACACACACACACACACACACACACACACACACACACACACACACACACACACACACACACACACACACACACACACACACACACACACACACACACACACACACACACACACCCCACAGACCATCAGTATGTCTCTCTTCCCTTCCCCCTCCCCATCCCCCCTCTCTCTTAAACTCACAGCACCAGGATCCACAACCTGACAGATAAGTATAGTATTTGCTTCAGGCAGGCACAGAGATATAAAACTTCATCTCCCTCCAGATCAGAGTTTGAGTTACTTTCAAACAGAAGGAGATAAGTAGAGGAGAGGAGGAGAGAAAAAAAAGAAGAAGGAAAAAGGCAGAGTTATGATGGGGGCAGGAAATAAAGGGGCGACGGAGTGACAACATGAAGTTATGCGCCATTAGACTGAGTGTCTGTCTGGCTGTCAGTCAGCGCAGTGAGCAGGGTTCAGCTGGCTGTGAGTCACCTCCAGTCTGCAGTTTAAAGCCCCTTTGGGCAGGAGGGAGGAGGAGGAGGAGGAGGAGGAGGAAGAGAGGGGGGCGCTTCGCATTCAGCTGTGGTCGGAGCCGAGACACTTTAACCGGCTTACGCTTCTGACACCATCCTCTAAAAGCTTAAAACATGCCTGAAAAAAAACGCCTTGGTATATCTGTCAGGCAACAACAGAGACTTTCTTTACATACTATTGTTTAAAATGGAACGTGGCAACTGGCTGTAAAATGCCCAATAATATCCAGGCTCTAATTTAAATGGGTTTACACCAACATAAGAAGGATTGTGTGGGTATTATAGCAGCGTTAACAGAAACTACAAGGGTTTAAAAAGAATTGAACACGTCTTTTTAATGTTTCTTGGGCAGCAGCGAGTTGTTTAGCCAGTTCAGGAAAAAATATATTTAGTTGATTGGCAGTTGCCATTTAGACTAATGTGTTTTGTGCTGAATTTGATTCCTGAATATACCATACAAATGTGTGTTGTTAAATAAAATATGACTTGGTAAACAACCTGAAAAACTATTTAGCCAATAAAATGTATTCAAATTAGAGAACTGACTCTAATTAGTTATCTCATTAGTGAGTGAGTGTGTGTGTGTGTGTGTGTGTGTGTGTGTGTGTGTGTGTGTGTGTGTGTGTGTGTGTGTGTGTGTGTGTGTGTGTGTGTGTGTGACGTACTGTAAGTGGTGTTGGAAAGTGGGTGACTGCTGGTATATAAACGCTTGTTTTTGTTTTTACATTTATGCATGCAGATCTTTTGATATGCAAGCATAAGCAGTTGCATATGCGAACACTGTGTGTGAAAGTGTGGCTGTACATTAGCAGAACCTTCTCTTGTCCATTCACTGTTTTTGATTATACAAAAAGGCAACAAACTGGCAGCTACCCTGTTTTCCCATCATGAGCTGGCAGGTTAGAAATCTGAGATAGATATTGGTTAGACCCTCATCAGGTGCAAAGTTGGTGCAAAGAAACAACAACCTTATTTATTATTTTTTTTGTATTTCTATGCGTATTTAGATAATGTGACAATGGCACAAGTGCAGATTAGAAAGCATACATTGTGTGTTGTTTATGTTGCCCCTCATCTTAAGAGATAATGGGGTGGCCCTGAAGATAGTTTATGAAAGCGGTTGAAAGCATTTGTGTGATTCTGTTTCTGTCTGTGTGTGTGTCTCTGTTTGTGTCCAGTCAATTAACCCCGTCTTTAGAGATCCCCCCTCCTCCCTCCATCCCGCCCCTAGAGGCTGTGTGTGTTCACAGCGCCACCACACTTTTCACCGTGCGGTGACTTGCCGTTGCCGTGGCAACAAACTCTTCCTTTTTTTTTTTTTTTTTTTTTTTGCCTCAGCAGCCGAGGAATGAAATGTCATTTCTTCTGGGCGGCGGTGGGTGGACCCAGTGCTAACAAATACAAGCAGGCACATGCACGCATGCACACACGCACACACACAACTACATGCCAGATTCCTTACATAAGTGAGCATGCATGTTTGAAATGACACATGCCTGCACGGAGAAACACACATGTCTACTGGTCATTTACAAACCCACTGTTACATGCAACAATTTCTGTTCCACTTATGCAGCTTGAGTATTTGTAATAATCCAGTTGAATCTTTTTCAACTTTAGCTGCTCCCAGCATTACATCACTATCAGACAGATAGTGTTATAAATCACCACCTTGCAAGAGGAAGTCAGCAGCTTCTCCACTTAGCTTTTCATGACTTTCACAATCGCCACCTCATCCTCATTTTCAACAACAAGCAGACAAATCACCAACAATCCTGTCTTCATACAGATTTTGCTTATAATAAAATAAAATAAACAAGCTTGTTTATGCTTCAGTTTATTTGGCTGAAGTTAATTAGATAGTTGCTTGGTAACAACAATGATGCAATGCTCCTTGTGCCCTTTGAGCTCTTGTTTTCTCTGGTCAGAGCTTCACTGTTTGTGAACAGACAAACAAAACAAGATTCTAATGGGCTCACAACTTCCCCAAGAGGCTGCACGTGTCTATGAATACGAATAATATATAGGAACGTAAAAAAACACGCCTTTCATGTGCCGCCATCTTTACAGATCAGACCAGCTACAGTATATAATCCTTAATATCTATATTGGGACGTAAATGGGATCTACAAACAAAACCCCAAAAATTACAAAACAAGTAAGATTGAATAAAAAGGTAGTGAAATATGACAGGAGAAAAGGAAACTAAGGAATCAACTCAAGGAGATGTATAAAATGATTTCAGACACTTCCTGTTTCTGTTTGTCTGTTTGTTGTCTCTGCTGCTTGTTTTTGCCCAGCAGGTTCTGGCTGCATGGCTGACATTTCCCACGAATTGATTTTTATTTCAATTTTATTTTAGACCAAAGTACAGTTTCCTCTCCCCTGCAGTGATGCTGCAGCACCTGTTGGCTTATCTCTGCAAACTGCGGGGTTGTCTTCTGGCAGGACTCTACTGCGCCGTGTGACTGGGCCAGAATGAGACAGATCTGCCCTTTAATATATCCTCCTATTCTCACAAAACAAGACGAAGTGATCAGGCAGAACCTCTATAATGGTATTGACTGAAAAACTATAATCTAAAATTAAACTAAACTAAATTAAGACTAATACACATGTCAGTTTCTCAGTAACTCCACATCCCTCCGTGCTTTGATTTCACCCACAAACTGTGTGATCACACACTCCCTGTTCACCCCTCCACTCCTCTCCATTCATCATCTTTCACCATGCCTTCCCTCCTTCTCCCGTTGAGGAGTTTGGGGTTCCTGACAGAAATCGCAAGGGTGAGGGCACATGTGAACTTTTAGGATTGAAAGGAAAAGAAAGAAGAATTCATAAAGTGTGTTTTCTAGAGGCATTTCACTGCTGATGCCACACTGCATCTCTCCTCCACTGCACTCACCACCTACTGATCCTCTCTCAGCTCAGTGTGGGTTTTTCTCAGTGACTATGCAATACTTTAAGATTAAACATATTTTAGACAAAAGCAAAAGCTTTGTGATTGTAATAGCAGGAAGAGTTTTGGCTATTGAGAGTATTTTTTGCATTTATTATGGGTGCAGTAAAGATCGACAAAAAATGTGGGCAAATAGAGCAGGGGAATGACGTGCAGTAAAAGCTGACAATAGCGCCCCCAACAGGTGACTAGGGGTTGCTATGGCACCCATGATAAATGTACCCCCCCCTCCAACTGACACGCCTCAGTCCTTCTAATTTCTTTGCAATCTCTTTTGTTGCATCATTTTATGTCGGGGAATTCAGGTTTTGTGACTCTAATTTAGTTGACAAGCTGTTTTTTGTCCACTAGCATCTCATGTATTCTGACACTCTTGACACGAGTGAACAGCACTATTGCTGGTTTCTATTGAAATTCTGATTCTATTTCTTAGGTGCTTTGCGGTATAGGGGGCTACGCATGTTCTCATAGAACTAGAGTTACATCCAGATTCATGATTTTTAGATAAATCTCTGGAATACCATGTTGGTTACTATGCAATTATTCAAATTGCTGAAATGATAGTTTAATAAAGTAATAGAGTGTGAAAGTGTTGTGAAACATTAGGTCAGTTTTGCACCCACAGTTCATTATTTTATTCTATAGAATACAGACCTACAATTACACCGTGTAGCCACATGTAGAAGTTAAGGCCACCAAGAAATTTTAGGATTAAAAAATAAATAAATTGGGATATTTGTAAATAATGTAAAATATGATAGAATGGACATAAATTGATTCTTTGGAATTATCTTATAATAAATATGCATGTTTAAGCAGCCCATACCATTGATTTATTGATGAGGATGCATTCATAGTGGAATATGTTAAGATAAATAATCACTATTTGGCTGATCTCATGTGGATATCATAATCTGATGTTCACACGAGATTAGTCAAGGAATCAAGTATGCAAATTAATATACACTACAATATAATGTCTTTACCTTTGTATTAACCTGCTTACTCTTAATTTCTTCTATGCTGTATAGCTCTTCAAAATGTGCCACCTCAAGATATTCATTGGCAAAATCTCCCTTCCCCCCCAAACTGAATATTGTCTGCAGGCTCTGCCAACTGTGCATCAAACCAAGGACTCACTGCTGACAGTATTTGCACCCATGTGGTTTGCACCCTAACCCCTCAGCGGCTGGGTCACCTGCTCTTGATTATTAAAATGACAGAATCATGAGAAAGGTTTTAATTATTAGCCCAGTGTGAGCCAATATGTCCCGATAAATCTTCTGAAGGAGCCTTGGGGAAATCTTTAAGCTATTATAGATACAGTGAGTGAGCCAGGAGAAAAAAATAAATCTGTAATCGAAACATTGTGAGTTGATATATTTCCTCCCCACAACAGAGTGGGGCAGTTAAAATAACTATATTTGTGCAATAATCAGTTTTGTGTTAAATAAAATGCCGCACTGTCTCTGTAGGACTCTTCTCTCAAACACATAATCACTCTCATTAGCTTGATCATCCTTGACGGAGCAGCTGGCTGAATCTGCCCCTCTGGTCATCTTTCAAATGGCTGTGGCCATGCTGTGACAATTTTTCACCGCCTCCACTTAATGGTAGCCATTATAACTCACTTGGAATAAAGAGCCGGGGATGATTCAGCAGAGTGGTTAAGATTGGTGAAGTGAGGGAAACTGGACTTCCCTGCAGCCCTGGGCTCATCTGTTTGACTTGTGTCAGTGGTGCCATCAAGTGGCTGCATGGAGAATGTAAAATAGGTGCATCTACCTACAATCAAACTCCACTAAAAAGTCAGCTTCTTTAAGTGTTTTTTTCTCTGTGTGCGAAAGTGTGTGTATTGTGGTCGTGAATAAAACCCTCCTTACCTCGATCGTTGCCACTGGCATACTGAAGAGGCTTGCTCTTGTCGATGCTGTTGAAGCTCTGGCTCCGGCGGTTGAGGTTGGATGAGCCCGGGCTCCTGGAGGCCCCGCTGCCTGCAGCAGGTACTCTGGAGGGTCCTGGTAACCTGCAGGAGTAGAACAGAGGATGTGCATGACAAGACTTTGAAAATAATCCTGTTGATTTGCTTCAGTCAGAGGAATTAGATATCATATGAGCTTGAGCTGAATGAGGATGTCGATTTTGAGAAAAAAAACATTAGCCGGCCCAACATACATGTGAAACTTTGAGTCTTGTTTTAAAACTTAAATTTGAACCCTGAATGGTGTGGAAACCTGCTGGGAGTGAAAAGAAAGACAGAAAAGAGCATACAATATACGTTGAGGCTCAGTGCAGACAATAAGAAAGGGAAGGTTTGGCTTGTCATGAAAACTGACCCTGAACTCAATATGTGTCAGTGTGTAAGACGAAGAGAGATCAGGAGAGCTGTATGGGAGGAAGTGTGTGTTCCCTTGTGGGCCGAGGAGGAAGGATTAAAGAAGGAGATGAACTCTGAGTTGAGGTGAGAGTACGAGAGACTATAGCGAGAGTTTGCCTCACAATCATCTGATAGAGATCTGTCAGGGCAAACAATATGACGAAACAACAAGAACAAAAACTATTTTGTATACTCATGCTACAAGCATTCATTTCTTTCACTACTAACACTTCCAGACTCTCCTAACAGGAGATACAGTGTGTGTTTTCAGTCAGTCTCTCACCTCTTTCATACACACTCGTAGACACTTTTGCATAATCTTTTTTCTCTTGACATTCAAAGCTGCCGGTGTCAAATGTTGATTTACCACGCTGCAGCTGGAGGATTTTCACGACTCCCAGAGGAGCGTTAAAAGATTTATCTAATCAAAAACCTGTTGTTACTGTACAATAACTTTACACTGGATTTGTTTATGCACTTTGCCAGATGCTTTCATCCATCTGTTTGTCAGGTTTCCTTCAAAAAAGAAGAAAAAAAAAAGCTTTGGCAGCCGGTTGAAGGATCACGTCAGGATTTATGATAACTTGGATCTATTTCTACCGTGAATCCTATAACTAACTACATATGAGGTGATCTTAATAACTGATTCTGTGCCTAAAATGGGATCGTGTTTTCCCTTAATATTACTTTAGATTGTTTGTTGCATGTTGAAACAAAAAGACAAGAATCAGCAGAAACCCTCTTTAGAAACTTACAGAAGACACTTTAAAACAACAGCAGGTAAGTTAGTGGCAGGTAAAATAGGTAATACTGAAAAGAATGAGGTCACATCACAGGGTTAAATGTGTCTCCATTCTTAGTCTCGTCTTTGTCAATAATCAGAGGAAAAGAGAAAATAGATTTAAACAACTCGGTGTGTCTCTGTCTCCCTGTCTGAAATCTGTCCTGATGTCCCCTTAACAAACATAATCGATTCGCTATGCTGAATATGTCACTCGTGTCTGTATCGCAGATGGAGTCGAGATGTCGGAGGGGAAAGTTTTTTTTAAAATCCCGCAAGTGCTCAAAAAGCCACAGCGGGGGAAAAAAAAAACATACTGCATATGTTCCATTTTGTCTCTCAGAGGGACAGACTGACATGTAGCATGGACAACAGACATCTAGATTATTAAGAAACGTCTTCCTGCACTGATTTCTGTGCTCTTTTATTCCTTTGGCACGCAGGGGCAGCTATGATGACCTCCTGCAACTCAGTACTTTGTGCTTTAGAGCCGAGTCAGAGCAATTTGATTTTGATTTGTCACACTGATTGTGAGTGTGAGGGGGTATATGAGCATTAGTCAACAACAAAGTACCCCCCACAACTAATCAACCAAATCAATAGCAAAAGTATTTCATCAGGGAACAAAACTTCCTTGGTCTTTCATTTTTCTCTTCAACACTTTAACATGCGGGTCAGTAACGGAGCCAAACAGTTGATATGCCCTGTGGAGCCACATGGATCTGGAACATATTTCACACTGAGGACAAGTCAACATAAACAAGACTGAACAAGAGTTAATAATCCAAACACTAAGAGGTATTTGTTAGAAAAACAAGTCCAATCCTGTAATTATCCTGTAAACAAACGTGTTCCCTTCTGTCTGAAACGCTTTAGACGGAGCCTCTTTTAAACAATCTATAAACTAACAAATCCCTCTTGTTATGGAAGTCCTAGATTAACCTCATCTGTGAAAAGGAGTAGGTCTCCCTTTTTAAATATTTGTTTTTATTATCATGACTTGATTGTATTTGATTCTGGAAATAGAAAGAGATGTGAACAAAACAATTCTATAAGATGGATGCCTGACTAAAATGGTACTTTGATAGGGACATCCTGAAAGCTTAATGGTTACTGTGCATGCCACAATGTCCATGGCTTGATTCTAGCTGAGGAACCTTCCCTTCCCTTGTTTCCTGTCTACCTCTACAGAGTCTTTTCTAATAAAGGCAAAAACTTGAAATAACAATAATGATAATGATGCTAAAAAAAAAAGGTCAAGTTGAAAAGAAAGGTTCACATGCGAAATGAATTGCCTGAAAAAGTAGCGCTCCCAGTTCATCCTTTAACATCGTTTCAGTAGGACAGCCTTTGATTTGCTGGGGAAGGAAGCGCCACTTACTGATATGAATAAAGTGAATTAGGCTTCGAGCCCCAAGGCTTCCCAAACTAACTAAGAATCTGCTGCATTTTCTGATGCAACAAGAAACACAGAGAGCATCCTGTAAGATTTCAGTACTTCTATTATTGCAGCAGGAGGAAACGAATGGGATCTAAATGCAAAAATAAAAAAGGAAGTTTATTTGGGTGTCTCCCCCAGAAAAATAGAACAAGGCTCAGCGATTAAGTAACCTGCACAGCAGGAAGTCAGAGCAAAGCTGTCGAACGAGTCAGCCCGTGTGCTGAGCAACGCAGAGACTGTTTCATACAGACAATTGTGCAAAAATTAAATATGCACCAGTGCAAAAAAAACCTGACATGAAGAAGCAGAAAATATGCCAGTCGGTTACTTTGACTTTCTTTGAATTAATAACATCCTATTTCCACATCCAACAACAGCTGCCTGTTCAGAGATGCTGATCCAGGCCTGAGAGCGGCTCTGGTGCTCTGCCTGACTGAACTCGCTGGACGGCAGCCAGAGGTGGTCCTTGGCTCGGAGCGGAGGCTGCTGTTCACTGAGCTGAAACAGATGGACGAGTACAGTAGCAAACACATAATGCAGAGTCAGAGGGAAAGGGGTGTGTGTGTGTGTGTGTGTGTGTGTGTGTGTGTGTGTGTGTGTGTGTGTGTGTGTGTGTGGGGGGGGGGAGGGCATGAGGGGGCAGAGGAATGGCAGGGAGTCCTCTCAATGCTGAACCACTGCAGTGACTCCTGCATTCACAGGCAGATGCATGAATAGGAGTGATTGACAGATAAAGAAATTTGAAGAAAAGTGAATGAAGAGCAAAAGAAACAAGAGATTAGGAGAAAACATGCAGTGTGTGTCTGTGTGTGTGTTTGTGTGTGTCTTTGTGCGAGTGTGGAGGGAGGGGGGGGATCAGAGGAGGATGACACTGTGGCTGCAAACCCAGACAAGAGAAAATGAGAGATAAACAGTGAGAAATGAGAGAGGAGATTGAGGCAATTGAGATGGAAATCAGAGGTAGTCCCTTTTATCATAAGATTCTTTCATCTTCCAAAGTACATGTTTGATAATGCATCAGCAAAATGAAAACTAGGATGGACGGCTCTGCGACCTGCCGGTGAGGCCCATTAGCCACCGGCTGCCACCGGCTGCACTGACAGAGGAGAGCGCGGTTAAAGTAACCGGGGGCCTCATTTATAAAACATTGCGTGGGATCCATACTAAAAGTATGCGTGCGCACAAAAGCAGAACAAATATTCAGATTTATAAAACCGTGCACACGTACAGCTGCACGCGATGTTCCCTTTATAAATCATAATCCACGTGGAAATGTGCGCAGGTAGATCAGCCTTCAACACGCCCACATTCAACCATAAATGGTCAATGCAAAGCTTATTATAAAAGTTGATGCATATACAATTAGCCATGTGGATCAGTGGTTCTTTGGTGAATCGTGTAAACAACGGAGAGGAAACCCCCGGAAATATCCATTTTCCGACACAGAACTCGAGGTGTTTGTGGACGAGGTGGTGGATATGAAGCACATATTTTTTTCGGTGGCCAAAAACAAAAGAAAATACAGCGAGTGGTAACGTGTTGCTGCAGCAGTGACAGAAGTCCCACCGCGATGTCTCCATGACGCTGCGCTCTGTGCGCCTGGGAGCGCAGTGGAAACACGTTTACAGACAACAACTGCATTCAACTATACGTGTACAATATGAGAAAAATACATAAAAAACTGACGCTGTGTTCTGCAGTTCTTTAACCCGACGCTGTTTGACGTTTTCTTGGATTTTTACAAAAGAGGATGATGATTACTTTGCAATGTAAATGCGGTGAAAAGGACCGTGTTGGAGTGACAGCGCGTATGATATAATGAGCGGAATTAAATGTGAGATATAGATTTGCTTCTATCATTTACAGTCCAAAGTCGCTAATGGAATAATTAGGTCACGAGCAAAAATGACCCTTCTGGTTAGAATGTTAACGACAAAGTGGACCCATGTCCAAAGGAGATGTGACGTGGATCAGGTTGTCAGAGTTTGCTCACAGGTGCGCACTATTTACCGTCGAGTTTGTTTTTCTAAATCCCGGCTGTCGCGCGGGGAGTGTCGCACGCCTTTTTCAGGTCCTGTTTTGTGTGAACGGTTATAACTGAGGCCCCACCTCTTTTTCTTCTCATTACTTTAGTTCTCACAACATCAACTTCTATTTGACTGTAAGGCATCTGGTTCAGCCCATCTGGCATCCACACCACCAGTCAAAGCCACATCAGGCTTATTAAAACGGCAGAAAGATGCCACAAGTCGGCAGGTGGCCAACACACTGACAAACATCCCCCCTGCTGCTAAGAAAATGAACCATACCTCTGTTTACTGCACGACACATCCTCTAAGGTGGAGTTGACAACACATTCATTTCTCTGGTAGAGAACTTTCCGTGTGTTGCTGTACTTTTTCAGGACACCAATACTTGCATTCATTTCTGTAATTATTCAAAATCAATGAGCAAAACAACACCGACATGAATGAATGCAGACTTGATGTTTACTGTGATAGATTACACAACGAGAGGAAGTGTCAAGAGTCAGCTCGTTCAGTTCCTACAAGAAAGTGAAAGCGAATGGCCATTTACAACTGAAATTCCAGCCCGGTTTCACGATGATGGCCAAACATAAAGCACTCCGCTTTTCGTGCCTTGGTGAGGAGAAATGTGACACTGACGCAGTACCTCATAGTGGACTGACAGGTGTATTACACACTTTGGTGTGATTCTGGCTTGGAGACAAATCTAAAATTGGATAGCAGGAATTCAAAAGTGGAGAGTAAAAATGTAAAGATACAGATACACGGTTTGCACTATAAATCAACTTTAAGGGCTGCTTCAAGGTAAAGAGTAGACACACAGGTGCGTTGGCCTCGAGCCAGGATGGTGGATGTAAGTGCTGAGCATGGGTGAGCTCAGGTGAAATGTAAAGCACCTGACCCTGGCTGTGTTAGGTTGTATTCACACCATTGGTGTTTGGATCAGTTTATTCAGAGTGTAAAGATCCTCTACTTCAGTTCTGGTCAGATGTCCTCGTGAAATCATGAATCAGCCAAAAAAAAACAAAAAAAAACGCATGAAAAGCTTCTTGGTGACACGGCTTCTCATGCTCGGGAAGCAGAACATCACGAATGAAGCTGATGTTGCTATGACTGGTGTGTGCATGTTGCCGTGACAATCAACAGACCAATCAACGAACAGCGTCAGTGACTTTAATGATGTTAAAGTCGAGCGTTCTCTTCTAAAGGTTGTGGCAGCGGTCGTCGGCCGGTTTCTGCACACACTGACAGGTTAAATGCTGCTCCACCAAAATCCACCAAGGAAACCAAACCTGTTGTCCTGGACCCAAGCTCCTATTTAGCCTTTTCCTAACCGTCACGCACAACACAGAAAGGTTTATATAGCAAAGAGCCCCGCTGTAACCAAAGGTAATGTGAGGCATGAAATTCAAAAGAATCAACAGTGAACGTGTTGGACTCTGTATGAGTGACTGTGGAAGTGATAAGGGCAGTTATTGCTGGTGTAAACAGGCTCCGGATAACGAGCCAATTGGCTCATAAATAGAGAGGAAAAACTCATAACTAAATCTCCACGACCTGGAGGGAAATGTTCTTCCCCACGTTCAGCACAGAGCGAGAGAGACTTCAATTTATTTCAGTTTTTGAAATGGCTTAAGTTTCTTGCTTCGGGGGAAAGGAGAGGAGACAACTCACGGCGATTAAAAATAACTTCTCAGATGGCAAGAAAGCAATTAAACGTGGTAATCAGGCTTGTGTGAACGAAAATCAGATGCTTCCACTGTCAACCGCTCACTGACCTCTCGGAGAAGTGATTTGTTTGTGTTGTGCATGTGGATCTTTGTCTGCGTGCGGGATTTAAAGAGATATTTCTGCAGAGCGGCAGCCAGCGAGGTTTGTTGCTGTCGGTGATGTGAGAGGGCAGATTACCACCCATCGGGCTGGAACTGCTGGCTGCAGCATTTTTGCCATTGCTCAGTGGCGGCTGGAGAGGAATTTTTTGCCAATACGCTGGTTCCCACCGGCTCTGGGCTGGAACAAATGCTGCGAGCGTCAGACAGCTGAAGCGGGGTGTGTAGCGTTCGGTGTGTGTGGGGAGATTTCTGAATCTCACATGCCTTTGTATCTGTGTGGGTTTGGACACATTGCACACGTGCATTACGTGTATGCATGCCCATATCTGAGCATGCGTGTCAGATAACTTATGACTACAGCTGTATATGTGTGTGTGTGTGTAATAGGTTTACCAGCTCGCACGACACCTTTAGATTCCAGGCTTGTGGTTCGCTGACTACTAGCTGCAGCCTGCAGCTTGGCAATACAAAAAGTGTCATTATGATGCCTGCTAGCTCATTTAGCAGCAGCCTCTTTGCCAACATGTGTAAAAGGCTTATTCCCATGGGACACATTACAGCGAGCTGCACCTCTCAAGTAGTAAAAGCACTGAACTGAGAGCAGAGTAAACAAACTGAGTGAAAATTTTGCAAGGTAAATTTATTTTCCTGTGGCAACCTTTAAAAATTGCTTTTCAAATTATTAGCTGAACACCCAACATTTGCTTACTTGTGCAATACTCGTATGGGCAAGCTTTAGGTCTTTACAGACCAGGGGTGCGACGAATAAATGACAATATTTGCTGCCAAATGTTCCGGATCAAAACTAAAATGATTCAAACCAGCAGCGATGCAAATCTGCAAGTTATTAAAAAAAAAAAAAAAAAAAAATTTGAACAGCTTCGTGTCAGCTTATCTGCAAATCAAACGGATAATATCTTTTTAAAATCAGTGCACGCTGCTTCCAGCTGCCACAGAAGAGCTGCTGCACCCTGCTGAAGAATCCTCGAATGCAACACTAAATCTCTATTAGGCGTTCTCGATCTGACCTCTGAACTCCCCGTGGGAACAACAGAGTATCAGGAAAGCACTGAGCAAAATACACAAATGTGCGAAGGCACAGGTGCACGAAAAAACAAGTGCCTTAAAGTGTAAAAGCTGTCTGGACAGTGTAAGAATCAACCTTTGGAATAAAATTAAAGGAGTTGTAAGAAGTTTTTGCCATATTTACCTTGTGTTCTTCTTCTGTGGTGAACCTATTCCACTGTGGCCCGGAGGACTTGCATATCTTGCTGTGAGACTGAGGAGAGAGCAGAGAAGAAGAAGAAGAAGAAGGAGACAGCGTTAACAGAGTTAGACGTGCTGGAATTTTCTTAATCCATGTCTTAATGTAATAATGCGAGTGAGAGGAACTATTCAAGATAAGGGCACAGATAGACGGAGCGGGACCGAGAAGAAGAAGCATATGGTAAACACTGCAGCATGCCAGTGCATATTTCTTTGATTTTTCACATGATGGCTCGCACATGTTTGTTACCACACGCACATGACTCAGCCAATAACATCCTTCAATCCACTTACAGGACTGCCGACATGAAACGGCCCGAAAAACGTTCACAAACTATTTAGCGGTGGCATCGTTTGAAGAAAGAAACCCCCCAAAAACACACAACGCACGAGGCCGAGGCGAAGCAAATGCCCACAGCAGCAGTCACACTGAGTCACTGACGGAGATGGGAATTACTGTACCGCTGGCTGTTACAGGCGGGCCTCAGCAGACGTCGTTAAAGGACTTGTAGAGGGGTGTGTTGGAACAGAGATATGCATTTAATGATCATGTGTGGGCCGACATCCTGTAAACAATGAAACATTATAGGTGGTGCTGTTTATTCCTGTGTGTGAAATGTGTGACTCTCAAACCATGTGAGTATTTGTCATGAACAACAACTTTGCCCCTCTAGCAACTCAACATATATTATTTTTTTTAGCGCCGCTTATAGAAGCTGTGTTGCTAAAAGCGAGTAAAAAAAAAAAAAAAAAGAACAGAAGAAAAAAACACAAAACAATGGTAAAAACTGTTGCTACTTTTCGACCCGGTTCAAAGGAAAATATAATTACGAATAAATAAACACAAAGCGGAAAAAAAAATAACAACAACAACAGATTCTAATATTATTTTTCTAATTGTATTGCATCTATGTCTGGACTATTCAAACTTAGCGGTCGTTGGAGGAGCATTTACGTGCTCAGTCAACTCTGAAGGGCTGACCAATCAGCAACAAGTGTTGGAGGTTAAGTGTGATGATGTTAAAGTCGGGCATTTTTTTCTAAAAGCAGTAGTAGAGCGGTGGAATTACGAACGGTTTTGCCCCACGCCGATTGGCTATAGCTTCCCCAATAGTTTCAAAATGAGCCCGAGGTCTACGCCCGGTAGGACGCAATGACTGCAAACGACTCCCTATGGAGCGTAGCCAGACCCACCAAAAGGGTGAAATTCAATCACAGTTTCACGCTCTAGTAACGTCTCCTGTGTTCTGCGAGGTAAAATGACTGTTTTATTCAAAGGAGTCTGGTGGCTTTGAGGAGAGCGTTATAACATGCAGGTCCACATTTGAATAGACTGTCTGTGTACAAGTTAAAGCAGTGAAAATATATTTAATATAGCATACACTTAGGCTGAAATGTTTCTGTACAACCTTTTTTAGGGTGGCTAAATTACGCGTTGCTGTCAACCCTATCTGAGCTTCCTTGCCTGCTTCTACAAACTTGGGATGTGCCGACCTCCATCTGCTCTACAGATAAGTACCTCATAAAACCCCTCTTCAAATATTCCAAACTATCCCTTTAACTCATGGACCGGCAAGCAACGGACAAAGTCCCCCTTCAGGTAGTTATAAAAACTACATCTCTGTCCTGACTGTTACACATTCCAAAAAGGCAAAATATGTTTACAAAAGACATAATTTCAACTAAATTCAGACTGGTAATCTTATCGTTACCTTTCACCGGCTGAACAGAGACAAAAACTTGAGTTATCCAATCAGTTCCTCTTGAGGATGGAGCCACAGAGCAGCGGTAGTTCAACAAGAAGTTTAGCAGTAAAACTCTCCTCTACAATGAACACGCCGAGCCGCCGAGCTGAGCTTCAGCTGCAAGTGACAGGAAGCAACAAACACCAGCAGTCTGTTTCCACGTCCGTCTTCTCTGACGACGGGGAACAACTTGTTCTCTGTTTTGTGTTTGTGGGCTGCTGGTTTGGCGTTGGTGAGTGAAAGTGGACAAGACAGACAATAAACTACCTATACTGGCTGATTGAATGACGCACTGCAGGCATCAAATCTTATTTTCTTCTCTTTGTGCCTTTGTGCAGCTCTCAACTTTGCATGAAACTGAATGTGAACAAACGCCAACAACTCTGCAGTTACACTTTTATATTGTGATATTTCAGGCACAGCTGAACCGTAAATAAAAATGTAAACATTTCAAGTGTAGCAGAAAAAGATGATTAGAAACCCCACAGTACATATTACACACCATTAGAGTAATAGAGAGGTATTACAGGGACCAGGGTTCAGTTCAAAACCAGGGGATGTTTTCACAAAGCTTTTTCAGACTAAAAGTTACTCCTATTCCAAGAAATTTCTTAGAATTGTGAGATTTTCTAAGAATTTCCCCTTAAAGTTAGGAGTAGATCCTTTTTGAAGTTTATTTTCCAATTAATGATGGATTATTTTCAGACGGACCGCCAGAAAACTAAAAAGAAGTGACTTTAGCTCATAAAACCGAGATGACTCGTGGAGAAATTTTATTGACTGAGAATTTTATGAGACTAGTTAAATGGGAGTCTATGGCGCCGGAGGCTTTTTAGAGCAGACCTCTACTGGTACCCGGTGGTATTGCAGTTTAAGGAACTTTCGCATCGGGCTCATTTTTCAGAGCCGAAAGTTACGTCCACTTTTATATACAGTCTGTGGGTCGATTTCATTTGAGACGCTCACTTCCCCCACTCAACGCAATAGCACAGAAATGAAAGTGATCGCAGGGTAAAGATAGTTGGTAACTGGCTAAAGGCATGCAGTTAATTTTATTTCCACTGGATGTCACTGTCCATTTTGTGCCTATTATCATCGAGTGCATTTTTTTTTGGATCGACCAATTATTTTTTTAAAAGATGTGTCCCACCTGGCAACGGGGTCGACCACACCTCCTCACTAAGATAAAGGTTTCTGTCCTTTCCTTGCTTAGAGTTGCTCTGAGAAGTTTCCTAAATCACCTCTAAGCTAAGACTCCTCGCTAAAAAAAATGATCTGGCTAAGTTAAGAGCTCTCTGAGAGAATCCTTACAGACTTTTATCCGAGCAGTTCCATAATATCTTGGCAGCCTAATATTTCTGCTTACATTTCTCTAATGCGAAGTACAGTGAAAACTGGACTCGTGGCAGAACTTTCAGGCCTTCCCGAGATGATTTCAGTCAATACACTGGACGTCATCGTTCTGTAGAATCAATCATTGAGCAGCAGCGAGGTCAAACTGTGAAGGAGTTGGACCTCGGAAGGTGCCGGGCAAAATTTTAATTTGTTTTCTTTCTCTCTTTCCTTCTCTTGGTTTACATCCTTTCTAACACACACATTTCTGTCTCTCTCTCTCTCTCTCTCTCTCTCTCTCACACACACACACACACACACACACACACACACACACACACACACACACACACACACACACACACACACACACACACACACACACACACACACACACACACACACACACACACACACACACAATCTCTCTCGATTTACACCCCTTCCTCCGGGAACACTTTTAAACCACCTGTGATGATGAAATGCCGAGTCATTGTACATTTCTAATTGGCCTTGCAGGTTTTCACGACGCTGTGTTATGCTAACAAGCTCCGGAGCAGAGAGCAGCAGGCAATTACAGTGACAAGCACCTTTGTATCACGTTGATAATGAACTATATGATAGTTGACCTGTCAGTTAATGATGTCTGGTGACTAAATACGCTCTCCTTAACCTCACTGACACGCATATACACACACACCGTTTCATAGTGTGTTTTGTGAACGCTCTTTAGCGCACAGAAAAGACAAAGTGAGACAGAGATGAATGCATCCTGTCACACACTAAAAAGCTTTGTCAGTGTTTGTATTTTGTATAAGTGTTCAGCTTACATTCGTGCATTCCTCTTTAAGTAAACCTTTTGTCCTTTTGCTTGCTGTCTGTCGTTTCTCTCTTTGTGCACACGCTCAGTGCAGCAGAAGGCTGTTTGCACGGAGGAGGTTATCTTTAAAGGCGACAGAGGCCGCAGGAGATAAAGTGAGGTAAGTGCAGCCCAAAGTTACAGCAGGCTTTAGACAGTATATATAAAAAAAAATGTGCTACACATTTTTTCCACCACGAGATCCATCCTCAGCCCCTCCACTCACATCCAACCATATAAAATGCAGTGAAACATGAAGGCAATGGTATTGTCCCAAGACTGGCATCCAACCCACAACATTCGACATGTTTCCAGGATGGAAAAAGAAACATCAGAACATCCAAAAATGCGCGCGTGTGTATGTGTGTGTGTGTGTGTGTGTGTGTGTGTGTGTGTGTGTGTGTGTGTGTGTGTGTGTGTGTGTGTGTGTGTGTGTGTGTGTGTGTGTGTGTGTGTGGGAGGGAGCGTACAGTCTGTCACTTTTGATCGAAAACAACACATGTCAATGAAGCCTCAGTTTAATAGGCCGAGACACTGCAGTGCACATGCAGGCGATCCTGGCTGCCGTCGCTGTCCTGTTAAATGGGAGGAATATCAGTTTCAGCGCGATCGCAGCCGCAGCGCTGAGGTCGGACACAAGCCGATGGGTTTCGGACGCAGAACGGCAGGCGCTCGTGCACCCGGGGCCGCCGCGATGACAGCAGGTAATGAGATGCCTCTCGTCGGGGGTCCGATCTCTCCGACGAGGCCCCTTTCAAAGCAGCGTGACACTAGTACAAGCCCGGTTGCTCGCAGACACACACGAGAAGCCACGTTTGAGCCTGTGACACGATGAACTCGGCATCTACTTTATAACAACGCTGGTTATGTAGCAACTCCTGAGCAACAGGTTGCAGTACGATGAGGAACTTGCTTGTATCCTGTAGTACCAACAAATAAACAAAGCTTAACAACGAAAGGAGGTCATTTGGGGCCGTCTGGAGGTTTAGGACGACCATTAACATCTAGTCTTCAAGTCCACGCGGGGACGTCTTCTGTAAGTCGTTCTCCTTCCCCCATGTTTCTGGTCATTTATTCCCTAATGGTTATTTGTTTAAGGCATAAAGTACCTTAGAATAGTTTGAAAACAACAACATGTAATTGGTCTTACGACCAATTTCTGACACCACTAGAGTTCAGGTTTGCTTATGTTTAGGTAACTAAAATAACTCGATTAAGATCAGGGAGAGAATGTCGTTAAAGGAAACCAACGAGGTACAAACAGCAATAGTGTAAAAGCCAAACAACTTCGTGCAATATGCCACGTCATTATCTTTATGGCAACAAAATGTTCCAGAAAAACGTCAAAGGTTTTGAGTTATTTTGGTGTTTTTGGATTAAAACAGTCTGCAGGATATAGTAGAACATGAGATATTGCTGTAAAGTCACATTTCTAAAATGTATCATGCAGATACATATAAAAGGAACATAAAATTGAGGCTAACATTAATCTTAGTGATGGAGTAGGCATAATTAGTTTACCATACATGCAATACAAACTTGAGCTTTTATTGTGCAGTACCACATTCATGAAAATAGCCTTTGACAAAACTAACCAGTGACTTTAACTCTGACTTCTCAATGACAGTACACCCTAACAAATATGAAGAAATGACTCATATCCATATCTACGTCTTGACAGCCTAAAATGAAAAAGTACGAACTCAAAACGAAGCTTCATAAGTCTAGAAAAACAAACACAACACGTAGATTTACCAGTTCATGATGAGCTGACACTAATCCTTCCTCCTCATATCAATGTGTGACTTCCAAAGATCCAAACTCCGTCCACTACCACTCTCTCTCTCACACACACACACACACACACACACACACACACACACACACACACACACACACACACACACACACACACACACACACACACACACACACACACACACACACACACACACACCCTGCACCGAGCTACAACTGTACCTATGAGGGGAGTCAGTCCTGGCCAGGATGTTGGCTCTCCCATATGGTAAACGGCTCTTCCTGTCGCGAGACACGGCCGTGGGCAGGCGTGAGGAGCGCCAGACCAGGGGGTCGGCTTGTTCGCCCCGGGACATGTTGAATTAAAGAGGGAGGGTTTGTCTGTGCCTTGCCAGGCCTTCTGCAGCACTGACAGCCTCCCGCAGACTCTGGGCTGTCACACTCTGTTCAATGGGGAGTTCCCCCTTACACACACACACACACACACACACACACACACACACACACACACACACACACACACACACACACACACACACACACACACACACACACACACACACACACACACACACACACACACACACACACTCACTCACTCATCTCATCTCATCTCATCTCCGGCCCCAGACACACCAGTGAAGCCCAGCAGGTGCTGTCTATAGAAAGCTCCCCATACCACAACTGTACATGAGTAGTGTGTGTGTGTGTGTGTGTGTGTGTGTGTGTGTGTGTGTGTGTGTGTGTGTGTGTGTGTGTGTGTGTGTGTGTGTGTGTGTGTGTGTTTGTCTGAGTGTAGATCTGAGAAATCTTTTGATAATAAAAAAAACCTGAACATTATTTTTCATTTCAAACATCCATTGTTCTGGCTTATCCCCTATTTCACGAAGTTAGTCAGACATGCTGAGTCTTGAGAGTCGACTGGAGCGAACAGCAACTCATTATTGTAGAAAATTAGATTTAAAGAAATAGTTTTATGAACAGATTTAATTACATTCCACTGTTTAAGATTATGAATGAATGGGAAAAGGAGGAAGCAAAAGGACATCACAAGTGTTGAGTATTATTTTTTTATTTTAAAGCGAACAACTAACTGTCAACTTGTGCTCTGCTTACATGCTAATAAACTCAACATCCTACGGTCTAGATGCAACAATAAAGACACAACTATGGATTTAGTGAGTAACGTCAACGTGTCTTACATGTCTGGCTCTACATAAAATATATGTTTGAAATATTGAAGTTCACAAAAAGAAAAAAAGAAAAAAAATCACCCTTCAGACATCTGTCATGAATCTGTGATATTCACTGCAGCCCAGAAATGGAAGCTTTTGGTATTATTGTAAAATACCTGTAATAATAATAATAATAATAATAATAATAATAATAATAATCTGATTTACAGTATAAATGTTGGATTCAGTGATATGTTATTTGTGGAAAAAGCAAAAACAATATCAGAGCAACACTAAGCTAAAGTCTCAGCCCTATTGAGGTTACTTTCAATAAGGAAAGTTGTCATAGTGTCTCTTCACAGAGAGATTTCTCTTTGTTACTGACTAACACAGTAAAATGGTGCTTCATCTAACATTTTAGCTGGATGTGATTTATCTTTTTCTTGAGATGACATCATGTAAGTTAAAAGATGAGATTCCAAAGAGTTCAGTAGAAAATTAATCTAGTTTAAGAATCCAATTATCAAATCCAAATCCTTTTGACTCAATTATTAAATCTTTTGAGGTAATTTGTTTGGTGGGAAATGAAGATGTCATAGTTAAAATATATTTTGTCACAGAGATAGCACATGTTGGTCCACGTCACAGCAATAGATTATTTTTCTGTGCAGAAGCATGTAGTATTAGAAAGAGACAATCTGAGACACCGAGGGATCGTTGATGGAAGTAGTTTACCAATTTGGAAGTGGATGTAACTTCTAACTATACTGGAATCAAACCATATGTACTGTATGTTTCAGCACAGTTTCACGCCATAGCATGTAATACACCCCTCATTCTGGCGGAGGATCTCATGGCAGTAACACCTTTTGCCTTGTCTAAGCATGAAAAGTACACACACATATGACCAGGGTCTAAGAGGGGAGGTCAGACGGATCAAACCAAGGACTTTTATTAGGGGACCAGGGTTGAAGTATGTGAGACAGTGACATGGACTTCTCGGGGCAGCTGTGGCTCAGACGGTAGAGCAGATTAGTGCTGGCAGTTCGATTCCTGGGTCATCCTGTACTTATGCCAAAGTGTCCTTGGGCAAGACACTTAACCCGAACTGAACTGCTGGCAGGTGAGCACCTTGCACGGCAACTCTGCCACCAATGGGGTTTGAATTAGTGAATGGGAGGCAAACTGTAAAACACCGCTGAGGTAATAAAACGCAAATTACTTTTTACCTCCATAATAAGTGTGATGATATGAGAACAACCTTTTCTCCATCCGTTTCCTGAGGTCTCTCCCTTTGGTTTCTCTCCTAAATTCATTCTCCACACCTCCAGCCTTCAGTTGGAGAGGGAGGCTGAATATCCCAGACGACCCCAAAAAACTCTCCGATTAATGGCTCTCTTTATCACAGACAGACATGGACTGATCCTCTGACCTCCACTGTGGCCTTCAGCATTCAGACATGATTAACTTATCAGCCCAGGGGAGTGACAGCGAGGGCTGAAGGTCTGTGTGGAAATTAACCGAAACACTTCACAGGGAACTTCCTACAAATGGATTTATACATTCTTGGTCCTTAAATAACTCTCAGTCACATCCATGTGTTTCATGACAGCTACAAACAGAAACTGGTGAAAAGTGCAGCCTTTGTAATGGCTGTGTGTGTGTGTGTGTGTGTGTGTGTGTGTGTGTGTGTGTGTGTGTGTGTGTGTGTGTGTGTGTGTGTGTGTGTGTGTGTGTGTGTGTGTGTGTGTGTGTGTGTGTGTGTGTGTGTGTGTGTGTGTGTGTGTGTGTGTGTGTGTGTGTGTGTTGATTTTACATGTTTGCCAGACTGCACTGATGCAGCGGTGTGCCTCGAATACTTCATTGTTTGGCGTGTATGTGTATGTGAGCTCTCTCCACCTGTTGTGAAGGAGGAGGAGGGAGGGTGGAAATGGGCGGCAGCTGTGCCCCTAATAACCTCCCACACACACACTCACACACAATACACTGAACCCGTTGCTACCACCTCCTAAATCTTCCAAACGGACTCAGGCCTAAGCGCTTGACAGTATCATCTTACTCACAAACCCTGTCCGCAAGTGCCGAGACTAACTGCTCCTATTGCACTGATTTTATGCACACGCACACGCACACGCACACACACACACACACACACACACACACACACACACACACACACACACACACACACACACACACACACACACACACACAGCCGAACAGAGTGGCCGTGCAGTAACTTGATCCAGTGGGGGGAATGCTGCTCATGTGTGGCATGTCAGGCCTTCCTTCGGATGATCTTCTAAGGCCTGCTCCGTCTATTTACATCACACGACGACAGGCCTTCTTCCCTTTTACTGCCTTTTACTGCGCTGCTTCCTGTGTGCCAACACTTCTACTGTAGGATGGTGTATTCATATCATACTGTACCTCGAAATAAACACGAGCATCTTCATCTTAAAACACCTACAACTACCAAACTGAGGACAGCTCTCCATCTATTAAACTGTGTAAAATGTCAAGATAATCAATTATTGCAGAAATCCTGTGTTTTTCCTGACAGGAGACCATCGTCACAAACAAAATGACTTTTCCGAGACCTAATGTTTTGTTAGCCAGTGAACTTCTTTAGCAAGTTTTGTCTTTAGTCTTTTTGGTCAATTTTATACAGATATAATAATAATAATGATCAAAATTAAGTGAAAAAATGTCAAATTTTCTTGGGTGAGCAAATGCCCCAAACCCTCCAAATAGATGGACCTACGTCTTCCACAAACTTAGATAAAATACAACATTTTATATTTTTCTTTTATTACCCTTTTATTCATCTATTTACCAAACGCTGTCAGCTTTTGTACTGAAATGCTCTTTGTAAAATAAGATACTTTGTTTTATTTGTGTAGATGAGAAGATCGATACCACCCTGACATCTTTTATTGATCAAAATGCAACAGTTAGCAACTACTTAGCTTAGCATAATGACCAGAAACAGGGGGAAACAGCTGGCCTTGCTTTGTCCAGACCATGGACTGTATATAAAATTGGTTGGAGCTTCTGGGTCTAAAAATTGAGGCCAGTGTGGATGTGCCTTAAAGTGTAATACCACTGAGGGACACTAGAGGATTACTCAAAAAAGGCTTTGGCTCCATGGACTCCCATTCAACTTTTCTAATGAAATACAAAGTCAGTAGTTTTTTTCCACATATCATAATGGTGTCATTTGTTAAAGTGACTCCTTCTTTTGAGTTGGATTTTTCAAATTACAGGGAGTTAAATGACAGACTATTTAATTGAGTTGATTAATAAGTGTAACACATTGCTCACCTGTTAAACAGACGCAGGCTCGCTGTGTAACACTGCTTCAATGTTTCTTTTAAGCTAACTGTCTTTCAAATTGTACAGCAGACACACAGATGTGGTACCTCTCTTCTCATTCATGTCCACAGCGAATAAGCATATAAATACAATATGAGATTTCATTAAAAATGTAAGTCTAATGTAACTCCTCTCCTCTGCTGTAACCCAACTCAACTCGACACTGTCAAAACCTTCTCATGAAGCTGATGCGGCAAAATCAGAAACATCTTCTGTGAAGGTTGTTATTCATTTCCAACACCACTAAAAGGTGGTCAGATCCGTCAAATTTATGTTCACTGAAGTTCTAACTTGACCTAATTATGCATCCAAAAGCAATAAATCAGTTCCAACATGCAATCAAAACAGTAGCTGGTCAACTAATTCTGCACAAATTCACTGTAATACAACCATCTGGAGCGTCACATACCTGGACTGCATGTCTTGCGTCTTGAGGCTGCTGGCGGACGGTACGGTGCTGCTGGTCTGCTGGCTGAGCTCCACCAGGGACTGGTAGTACTGCTGCTGCTGCTGCTGCTGCTGCTTGTAGCGCGACAGGATGAAGAAGAGGCCCAGGATGCTCTTTAGGTTGCCATTCCTGATCTCTGCAGGGACAAAACGTGAAGAAAAACTGAAGGGTGGCAGTTACTGAGCAAGTCCGCCCATCATACGAGTTCGTCCTGCATCCCTGTCTTCCTGCAGCACGTAGTGATTTACAGCCTCACCCAGCATCCAGCCTCCAAGTAGAGCCAGTGCATTTTCTTGGAATAAAGTCATTTCTGCCAGTGAAAGTAGTGCTGAGCTTGTTTTTCATTTGTCTCGGAGTCCTGTGACGCTAAAGATAAATATTTTCCAGACCGTGTATCGTGACTTTCAAACACTATAAACCGAGCATATGTTGACTTCTTAGAAAATCTACTTGGGGAGAAGAGCTCAAGTGCAGCTGTTGCGCAGCAAGCATCAATTAACTGTAACTGAAGTAGATTATACACAGATATACTGTGTGTAGAGTTATAACGTTTATAACTGTGTTTAGCATGAAGAACACTTTATACAGACTAAAGCATCTGCTAACACATGCAAACACATAGATGGGGAATTCAGGAGTGAAACTCAGTGTGGGAACTTCTGGTCTGGTGTAAAACTGGCAGAAGTCTGGTGGCCAAACAGCCCAAAATATAAAACAGAAAATTCATTTACAATTCTATTTTTGCGCCTTGAAATGAGGAACTGATAGTGTGTTTACAGCTGCTGCCGGTGCAGTCTGGTGATGTTGACAGAGATGATACATTTCTGTGTATAGATAACGATGGAATCAGTGAAATGAAAGAGATAAAAAAAAAAAAAAAAAGAAGAAGAATGAAAGCAGCTGCCGTGGATTTTAGTATCGAAATGAAAACGATAGCAGCATAAGAAAGATAAAACACGGTAATCCTAAATATATCCACGCAGAAAATGAAGGCAAAGGAGGTAAATGTATGACAATGAAAGAGATTGTATTCGTGTTCAGGGTATCAGATCTCTAAGAAAAGTGCGGCCCTGCAGACAGTTACTCCTTAAATATGCTGAGCTGGCAACAGACAGAAAACTCAGAATTGATGAGTAACTTTTTGTCTTTAGTGTTCATCTTATCCTCAACAGTTCCTGAGTTAATCTTAGACAATAGCCAAACAAATGCCTCTCTCACAGACTCCTGCACACGGCTGAGGTGGGATTCAGCAGTCGCAGAGGAGAAGGAATTGATCACTGTGGCTAACGCACCCATTTGTGAAATGGACTTTTTTGTTTCAAAGCCTTGGTGAGAGCTGGCACACACGGCGGCACGGGAAGGATGGCAGCGGCTGACGCAGGGCTTTTTACTCCATTTTTCAATCTGTTGAGAGTCAAACGATCTCCGCAGCCATCCGTGGTTACGCTGTATTTGGAAGGCTGTGAAAGTTGGAGAAGATTAATCTCTTGGGGGTGTTTTCCATTTTCGAACACCCAGAGGCGGCAATTTATACCGCGGCCTTTGAGAGAGTCTGAGCAGCAGTGTTTTCTGGGCTTTAGGGAGAGAGACAATGTTGCCGATTCAGCCGAGCAAAGAGCTGCTGGGGACTGAAAAACTTTTGGAAAGTGGTAAACTGAAAAAAATACTGTGGAGGAGAAGAGGCTTAATAATACTTCATCAATCCCAAAAGAGAAGTTGCCCTCTGGGTCAAGGTCTGCAGTCCATTTGATATTTCTTAGTCAAGGAAACTTTAGCAAAGTGTAGGCACTGAGGTCACGTCAGCAACCAGACAGTTTGGCAACTTGTCCTGCAGCCCCAGAGCTCCAATATTACTGATTTCTGCAAAATTTATTCGAAAAGGTGTTCAGCTTTATGCACCAGCAGACCGTTAACTGACATGATAAGTGCCTTCAAGCCCTCTGGGTCAAGTCTTGAAGTCCCTTTGTCAAATATTAGCTTTAAGTCCCCTAGTTTTGTTCATATATGCTGCAAATGCCAACATTAGTATATTTGATCGAATTTGGAGCTTGGTGCAGTTCAACCAAAGACATTTTTTTACATATTGCAAAAAGACTGGAAGGAACAGGATGTTAAAAGGTACCAAGGAACCCATTCACACAATTTGTCCCACTAGCGGCGTATTTCTGGCCATAACTTCCATATGACAGAGCTTCAGCGTTTACAGCAGCGATCTCCAACCTGTTACTCTCGAGCTACTACTAGGAACTCGTAGGAACAGAAGGTTGGAGACCCTTGTTTTACAGGATGGATCCATCATGCTGTCAATCAAACAGATAACAATATTATTTGATGTTGATTAATGTAAAACTCCCATAATGTGTTTTGTTGCACCATTTTCCAGTTTCTGAAGGTTTTGGGAGAAGCTGCGATGGAGAAAAAGAAAGCTGGATTCCACGAGGCGGCGGCATCACCTGAGTAACGCTCCCATTTGACAGTTTTGCCAGCGGTAGACAGCCGTTTCATCTGCTGCACGCGGGAGGACTCTTGCCGCTCTGGAGCAGCGGGAGGATAAGGGTTGTTGGTTGGCCCACGCTCAATGAAAATGTGCCTTTGCTTCTGGGGGCCTTTAAAGTGGTTGATGTGGTTTCATTCAGTCTTTTTTTAATTTATTTTTTTATCTTATTAGGGAAGGTTTGTATTTCATGAGTCACAGAGGACTTTGGAGGAGGTGAAGTAGAAGCTGTAGTGAGGTTACACAAGACAAAAGGAGAGACACATATTGCGTGAGCACTGAAGGACTCTGCATTCAGTCTTTACCTACTTAATCAACCTTTCAGAGTTTAATCGAGGACAGTACTTGTCCAGTGAGGGTTTCTTCTCCTCTAAAATCTTATGTATTTGTTCCTGCTGTTGCCATTGATTTCCTTAAATAAGCTTCTTTTGAATTCCTGTTTTATAATTTCCCAACTTAGTTTTCTACTTTTACATTTTGTTTTCTAGCGCATTCAAATTACACATTCAGACATTTTTAACAACCAGAAGGAGTAGAAAGTACACAACACTAAAACTAAAAGTCTTATCCACACCGCTGTCCTCACGTTGTGCTCAGAGAACAAGTGTGCACGCCTCGCTGATCCACTACAGATGAGGGTTTAAGGGCACCAATGAAAACATGCACCCAATGAGATCAAACAAGACAGACTTTATTATGGTTAGCAGGTCAAACTGTAGGTCACCCGCTCAACAACCAATAAGAGCCTGTTCTGCTCGGGTCTCCGAGAGGCTTTAATGACCTGCTGTAAGGACCCCTCACTGAAAACCATTATCAGCTGCAGGAAATCTGTGTTTCATGTCTTTACACCTGCTTTTAAGGTCTGGAAATGGTAGACTGAACTTCCGGCAGATAATTATCACATTTCAGGTTGTAAAACGTGTTTATGTCGTCGGTTTGATTGATTTTCTGTCCAAAGGGGGTCAAGTGTGAGCGAGAGGTTTAGTAGGTGGACTTTTTGCCTTTATGACACGGCTAACTCGTGATACTGTGTGACTTTGTGAGTTTGAACTAATGCAGAGCGGCGCTTCCTGCTAAATGTTCACGGTGGCAATGCTAACATGCTGATGTTTAGAAGGTATCATGTTTAACGTGTTCTTCATATTAGTTTCTTTGGTAAGAATGCAAAAAACTTAACCACTAGCAATAAAGTACAGTTGACTACTGTGTTAGTTATCTGGTCATAAACTAAAGTATTAGACAATTGAAAAAATGTACCCAATGAGTAAAAGTGAAGGACCACCGAAGTGATTAAATTTCATCCTCATGAGGACTTTAATGTTTTCACCAGTGTTACGTTCTCCCTCCTTTGCTGGTCAAGGCGTGTACCTGGCTGCTCCTGCATGCCTGTCTCTCTCTCCTCAGCTGTGCCTGATTGGCTGATGGGAGTGGAGCCAATAAAGGAGAAGCATGAACTGACTGTCTCCCTGCGTTCCAAATCGCATACTATTTCTTTCTACTTTTAGTCCGTACTACAGCTTCCCTTCAAAAGTATGTACGGTAGCATGTAGTATGTATACAATTGGGACATGCTGCTATCATAAAAATGTATCTTGAACTTTGACCCACTTTGTCGTATCCACCGCAATCCGTAGCGTGACGTTTGCAGTAAAAAGAAAAAGTATGTGATTTGGAACGAGTACGCTTCCTTTTAACGACTCTTCTTCTTCTTCTTCTTCTTTTTCTTGTGGGCGGAGCATTAGTGCCACCAATTGGCTCGGCAGCTGAAGTGATGTGACGTATCTTCCGTCGTGCAAAGGATTGTGGGTCTGAACAGCCAGAGTAGCATGCCGGCCTGCCTACTGCAAAATACGACCGGATGCAGTAGAACATCCTGGTACTTTTGACATCCTATGTATGGGGACATACTAAATCTTTTTCTAGCATAGTAAATAGTCTGGTAGGATGGATATTGGAACGCTGGGTCTCTCGCTCTCTCTTTCATCTTGCAGCAGTTGCTATGTTGCTTGGCAGGGATCTGGAGTACTTGTATGGCTGTTTTCTTGTTGTTTCTAATGGGTTCGGATGGATTTTGTTCTGTTGGGTTTAGTTTTGTGGTTTCCTGAGGTTAGAGGAGAGACACCAGTTCTGACGGCCCAGTGTGGGTTAGACTTGGTGATCTCCCCTGTTTTTGTTCATTTTGGCCCGCTCCTCAGCAATTTGTTTCTTTGTGGCAGATTGATATTATGTTTGTTACTATTTTTGCTTGGAAATAAAACTTCTTTTTTGGATGCAAACTGAGTTTGGCTTTTGGTCATGTTAGACCTTGGCTGCCGTAACAACCAGATTTTGCTGTAATCCAGGCAATGTTGTTGAGACGTTTTATTTAAAACCACTAAATTTAACCTCAGCAGTCATGAGCATTCACCCTCTGGGAGCAACGACTGTCTATACTAAACTTTGTCCCAATCCATCATCGTTCAGATATTTTGCTGCATAAAAAAATAACTTTGACCTGCTGCTGCTATTCGATGTAAAATGAGGGAATCACCAAATCATTATGACTCGTCTTCTAGGAACTTTAAATGTCTAGCAATTTCATGGCAATCCAGCAGTACTTGTTGGAGCTATATGGTGTAAATAATGATCACAAAAATACAGTGAAGAGCATGTTTTTCACTTCAGGCCACACAACTTAATTCTGGGTCGTTTTTTTAAAGTCTCATCCAGATTCTGATTAACTGGGTTTTAATTGGTAGTCCTCCTCAGCCCTTCTCCTCTGTAGCATTGATTTCTTTTCATGAATGGAAAAACTAGCCATGGACTTGATTTCATTATGACCTATAACCTCCTTCAGTGGAAACGTCTGCAGGGGAACCAAAGCGCCCTTCAATCGCATGAGTTTTTTCCGGAACTTGGGTTTACAGCCTCCCACCAGTGAGATGCAAGGCGACTTCTGGAGAGCTTATTAGTATAAGTAGGTTCTAGGTTCCTGTATGCACATCAAACATTCCACTTTATTTTTATTCCCACGCCTTGTAAAAACATAATAAAGACGGCATATGCCAGGAAAGCCCTGGGCTGATTCAATTAGACATGAGCGGGCAGACATGGCAGCACATGCACAGTAGAAGAGGGAAAGATGAACCGGGCGAAGGCAGTGATGAAATGCATCAGCAACAGCGATGAACAGGGTAACTCAATAGCCCATATATTTACAGAGCCGCTTTGAAATTCCAGGCCCAGTGAGTCACTTTGCTGGTCTTAGTGCTGTGGTTGGGGGGTCACCGGATTTAGAGCTGTCGGTCAGTGTGTCAGGCTGGCAGACTATTTCTGCTGCTGCAGAGGTTAAGCTCACCTCAGAAACAACAGGGGGCCTGGGAGAGCACAGGTCCTCAGTAACAGCTGCTAGAATCATTGAGAAGTGCTGGTGAATGTGCGTTCGCACTTGAACTTGAGCACATGGGCATTTTTTTTCAACGCCACAGACAAAATTTACAAGAAAAAGTTTTGTTTTCTTAAAGAGTAAAAGCTTTTATGAATATGCTACCGATGTGACGACGTTTTGAGTGAGAAATGAAGTGTTGCTTGAAGGACTGACTTCATGCATGAGCTAAGAAAATAGTGTGAAAAAGACATTGTCACAGAGCTGGATTCTTAACTAATAAAAGTCTGACATTATGAAGAACACGTGGTGCAACATGCAGATACATGATGGCAACAATCTCCTCCCCACATTAAGATATGCTCCTCCACCTATTACCTCTGTTTCTATGGTGCATCAGGTTTCTGCAACAGGTGTCCAAATGGTGCCCATCACTGGATGTAATGCTACTTTAAGCATGTGTTGCGTCGTCTAGTGATACTCTATCAGTTATCATTTCAAAAGTGTACTTGAACTTTAAATACTCAGAGATGTGATCAAGGCCATAAATTATTTATTCATTCATCTTAGGCCTCTAAATCCTGGAGAAATTGTAGACTATTATTTCTCCAACTCCTTAAAATAGTGGTATATTTAGATATACAATGTGTCCCTATTTCTCCACATTCAGTAAATATTGACAGAGTATATTGTCTGTAAAGTAATTTAAAGTGCCTTCATATTTGCTCTATTGAAGGTTCCAGAAAACACTATTGTTTTTCACTGTGCTGTGGGGAACTCATGTAAAATGCAGGTGGTGATAAGGAGCGCCACAGAGGCTCTGACCATCTACACAATGATTGTAAAATCTAGGATCATCTGCAATTAAACACCACAAGGCGTGAACATTCTAGATATAAAAAGGGGAATCCTTGGGGATGTGATCAGAGGTGCTTTTCACGGAAACCAAGTCACAGATTTGCCGTACTGTCTTTTGATAAGCAGTAAATCTTACATTGTATTAATCTCCGTTGGCCTGATAGTTTTCTTGTCTCACTTATTTGTTAAAATTTACTTAAATCTTTACGAACTGCTAAAGAATATATATTTTGTAAGAATCCGAAGACTACAGGCCCACCTGAAGATGTTTTGACACAACAATCACCCTTAAGACTTTACATGCTGCTCCGGTTGGATTCATTGAGGAACTTTGAGGGAACCTTCGGTTGCTCTCATGGAGTCAGAATCAAATACAAAATGGAACCATAACATATCTCTTGGAATTTAACTGTACTTTTAACCCTGGACTTGTGAAACGGTGTTTGCTTGTTGTTGAATTTGGAAGAGCTCTGCTGTCGTGGCTGTCATGTATGCCATGTACCCTGATGGTCTGGAGGCAAATCCCTCTCTGCAGCTTTTATCCTCCCACAATCCACTCTGATGCTCTAATGATGGCCTCCACTGCCTTAGTGAGAGCTGGAGATGGAGAAACCGTGCGCCATGTTATGATACCAGCGTGATAAATTCCATTGCTGTGAAGTATAACAGTATGTCTTGGAAATAGGCTTTCACCAGTTTTCTGAAGACGTTTGGTACTGTTAAGAAATGGAAAGCTACCCGCAGAGAGTCGGGTGCTGCCGGAGCCTTTTGAATTTTCCAGGTCTAGAAAATTAAGTGAGATACAACAGACAGATCCCTCTTCTCCTCTGTGGGTTCAATGAAGAGGCCTCGAGTTGTGTGTTGTGCATTCTTCTTACCTTCTGCTGAGAGCCCTTGTACATTCACTCCTCTGGCGTCCAGGAAACTGAGGCAGGCGTCCACATTCTCGATCTGTGGACGAGACGGCGGACGGTCAGCACAAAGGACAGACGCAGCCAGAATGTCACGATACTTAAGATTCAATGAACCTAAATGTCTCGGGGCAGAGGCCTCGGAAGGACGCCGCACATCAGCGTTATTATCCATAAAGCACGTCATTGTGCGCTCATTACCCGACCCCCGCACAACCCTGGGACCCGGCTGCATAACATACTGACTGCAGTGTGCCGGCACCTACTCACAACGCCACGTACACACATTCACACAACTGAATGTACACGCGATGGCAGCCAGTGATAGAAACACAAACCCAATCCGACGCAGTCACACACTCACACAACAAATTTTTTTTTTAGTGAAAGCGCACACACACGTACAGTAGACACACTTCCACATTCATGTGCCCATAAACACGGGTGTGAAGGTCAGCGTGTCCCACTTGACGTCTGTCGATGTAGTCAACAACTGCCACCGATGTAAACTAGTATCAGTTTCACAAAGACCCACTGAGTTGGCAGTTATTCGGGGGATTTCTGTCTTCCTTGACAGCCCGCTAACGGGTGGCTTCATTAGCACGGTGGCGGGCCGCCAGAACCCCTCAGGGGGTCTTTTATGACGAGGTCAAAGGTCAAAGCGCTCTGCTGCAGTGCAGTGTGTCAGGGCCACATAAAGGGCAGGCTGGCCGACTCAGCCAGACGTCCGGCGGGCAACGATGATTCATTGCCCCCCCCCCTCCCCAGATCTCTTCATCTAACTCTTTCTCTGTATCTTTATTTTAATGTTCGCTTATTCAGTTATTCAGTTTGTTAGCAAAAGGGAGACTTTGCAGAGCAAGAATATTGAGTCATATCTGCTCACAGGCTGTTTGAATACTGACTGATTCTTCTCTTTGTCCCACTGAGCAGTAAAATATTGTCTTCAATGGGTCAATAATACGTCTTTAAGAGTACAAAAAGAACCTGGAACGTGTATTGTGGAGTCATTATATGCTTCAACATATTCATGATAAATGAATTAATATCACAAATAATCTGAGAAGAACCTGCTGCAGTTACAACGTGATGAACAAAGGACCAATCTTTTCCTGTTTTACTGTCAAAACACATCATTTGTCGAATCTTATGATCTTGACATTGATTCTTTCATTCATTCAACCTTTAATCCACCTCCAGGAATCATTAAGAGGATGCCGTCATTGTCAGTGACGTGAAGAAAGTTACTGTTTAATTTAAACATAATTTAACTAGTCTTAGAACAAATTTTGAAGGAAACCTCATCGACTACAAAGTCTTTTTCATCGCCGATCTCCACGTTCCCATAATACAACCACGTCTCCAGCTACGAGCTTTGGACCCAACGGCACCTCCAAAGCAGTTGTTGAAGAACAGCAGCTCCCTGCCAGCCCGTCACTTTCTCTGGTCCCGCTGAGACGTTTATACGACTTGTATCAACAGGGAGACCTGTTGGACAAGTATTCACACACAAAGCTTCTCCATCTGCCCGGCACAACTCACAACCTCCCACTCATCGACACCGCACTCATTTCTCCCAGCAGGCACCAAATCCCCCCCCCCCCACACACACACACACACACACACACACACACACACACACACACACACACACACACACACACACACACACACACACACACACACACGTGGGCTTCCATAACCTCTCCCCACATGCTGCACATGCAGACGGACACATACGTGCCCCGGCGCTCGCTCGTTAGATTATATCCCACACGCACTCTCAGAAGTTGGAGACATGTGTGCCGAGCAGCATTTGTGAACGCTCGTTACTTCAGTCTTAATCACAGTTACAGTTCTCCAATTTTTATGTCCGGCAGAATAAAGTCACAGATGATATGTAATCAACAACGTTTGCATGGCAGCAGCCATTTTTTTTAATCAACAGACTACTTAATTAGGCTCATTCAGTAGCAAATATTTACAACACAGAGGCCGCGCTGAAGCACTTTGCGTCTGTTCCACAGGCGCAGAGTGTTTACGAGTGTGTTTGAAGGCTGGTTTTAATAGCTGATGAAGACAAAACGGAGCGAACTCATAAACCCGCAGTAAATCTCTTCAGCCGGAGACAGGTCTGTGCCTGTTTTTAAAAGGAGTACCAGCATCAGTAGAGAAACCTGCGTCTTCCTCCGAGCCTTCATGCGACGCTATTCAGCCAGAAATTCTGAGGCTTTCAGACCAAACCGCTGTTTGTTTTTAGTCGGCATTACCTCTAACATGACGTAAACAGGCGGAATAATGATTGAAGGCGTTGATGACGGCTCGGGCATTAATGCTCCGCGGGGCTCTGACGGTGTTTAACTGCTAGTTTGGTGGGCGGTTTGGCTTTGTGGCATCCTGTAACAGCTTCGAGAGAGAAACCGACATCATTTATTTTTCCGACGCAGGGCTGGCATCAGGCGGAGCCGCAGGAGCCATTAGACGCAAATTTGAAGAGAGAGGGCATTTTGATGAGGCACACTTCACCGGATCAGGAAGCGCTTATAGCAGGAAGGAAGGGAGCGCGTGTTGTGGAGTGACAGGAGGGCACATGTGCAACAAGCCTGGCAAGAATAATGAGGGATGAGGGATGGTGGGGGGGGCTGTTAAAGTTTCTGTGATAATCAGTTTCAATTGAACTTTGCTTCATTTACAGAACCACACTGCAAATCAAAATCTCACATTGCAGCTAACAGGCAGCAGAACGGAGAGGAGTCTGCTTAATGGCTGAATCGCACAGGGGTGGAGGATTAAACTGCACTTAGATAAAGGAAAAAGACTGAAGAAACCAACTGAGAGGGCACTTAAAATATATGTATAAGTCTCAGAGGACTAAAATTGCTAAATAGGCAGAAAATATTGACATAAGCATGAGCTATTTGTCATTGAAAGTTGGCTGTATTGATTTTCATTCCCACCAGGAGTTATTTTGTGATTGTTTCGATCAAAAATACTTGATTTTGCAGCGGATTTTCTTTAAAAATGTCAATAAATATGTAATCACTTCCTTTGATAATAATCGTGCTGCACATCACAGAAATATTTAAGTTCTAATCTTCTTATATTTATCTACAGAACTTAGAAAACCAAGGGGCTAAAAAAAAAAAAAAAAATCATAAATACGACATAGTATAGCTTTACAGAATAGAAAACAACCACTACATCAGCTGTCAAAATAAGAGCTCTAGATGCTTGTTTAATTCATGAAGGAAATCAGGTGCATTTTTTCAGCTGTCAGACAAACAACAAAACAGACTGATATTTGAATAAGAGCCCTGATTCGAACTATTGTCTGGGATGAGCTGGCCTTATTACCGTTGTACGAGTCATGGTGATGATATCATGACCAAAGGTCTGTGATTGTGAATGTTCACAGTGTTTATCAACACGGTATCTGCTCATCCAAACCACAGCACACAGTAGGGACTCATTTGGTTGGTTACACTATGACACCAGCCCTGGATCGCGCCACTGTGTAATACACCTGTCAGTTCACCAGATGATACGTTTTACCTCGCCAAGGCGTGAAGAGTACACGTTTGTTTGATCAGGGTCAGAGATGGAGGTCCGAAGTCCGAGCGGGTAGGAGGTTACGATTGGTTGGATGGAACAAACAAAGGATGTTCACTCGGACGATCGGCGTTTAAGTATGCGAGAAAACAAAACTCAATGTGAAACACAAGATAGATGCATAATGTAACGTACTTGTGCTTTTCAGTGAAACTAAATCAATATTTTCCAAAAATAAATATGGTGGTGAGGAGAGTATTTGCATTAGTCGTGTCAATGGGTCTTGTCCCCATCATCAATGGTCTTCATCATCTAATATCAGTGGTGGATGCAGTGTTGTCATATCATACGAGCTCCTCATCGATGTAAGTATGTGTTCATATAAAAATCAACAACAAATACTTTTACTTGAGTCCATTTTGGCTTGCACTTTTTAAACTAAGTGACAATCGCAGAAGAAGCCGAGCGGCTGTCTTTTAAGGTTTTCTTTCTTCCGTTAAACGACTGAACTGAAAAATCACATTTATTAGTGCTCTTTGTAAAAATGAGATTCATCTTTTCTTCTGAGTGTACTTTAAATTCACTTTTAGTCAACGCTGCTGCCTTTCTCCAGTACATTAGTACATTCACTTACTCTTTCCACTCCAATAAGACTCGGTGAGCCACAAAATGAGACACTGGCTACATCTGCATGTTTGCAGCTTAATTCCCTCAAGTCCCCTCCCGCCTGTGAAAAGTGTGCTGGGGCCTCTCGAAAGCTATCAAGTGACTGATGTATGATGGCTGGAATTGGAAAGTGTTACCCCGTAGATGCAACTGTCAAATATGAATCAGCCAACACCTCAATTACCACTTCCTACGGGACGGAAAACAACCTCCTTGTAGACGGGACTGGAAAAGCAGGCGTTAGCGCTTCGTAGCGCGGCGCGTGAGCACCGCTTAATAATTGAAGGGTTTTACTCAAAATGCGACATATTCACTGGAAAATACAAGCCACCATAAATCCCTAAGTCAGTTTTTAGAAAAATACAGATGACTACAGCTTCACAAACAGAGGTATTTTGTGAGTAAGTCTTGAGCCGATTCCGCCTGACCTCGTTTTTCTTTTTAATCAGTTTTATTATGAACTTCAGGATTATTTTCGGAATGCTGTCAATTACCCACATTAAAACAGAGCTTTAATTCCTGGCCTGATGTTTGGAGACTGGATCACCAGTGGGGTCATGCTCAGTCATGCATTTTATGTGCATGTTCCTCAACAACTACAACAAGAAAGAGCTTCTTGGCTCTTACAGCTTGTTTTCAGACTCGAGACTCGAGGCCGAAATCAAAGTCTAGTGATGAGTCAGGTGAATCCAAATAAATCCTTCAAGTACAAATCAGCGTGTCATCTTCCTAAGCTTTCCTCCCAGCAGATCAACAGCGACACCAGAAAAAAATTAATAGTTTTGCCTCTGAAATCGCTGCATCAAAGTTTGCTTTTTTAAATGTTTTTTCTGTCATTTGGCACACGTTGCAGGATGTTGAGAGGACGGATACACGCTTTTTGTACCTGTTAATTCCTCTTGGCACTTGAAAGCTGATGAGGCAGAGCGCATCTCTCATGTGGAGGCGATGCTATAGCCGGGATGGTTTTTACAGCCAGAATACACTTTATTAATCACTGCTGGTGAGCTGCTTTGAAATCCAATCGTTTGTATGGACACAAAGCCAAAATCCCTCTGTTTTCTGCAGCTGAGTTGTAGCCCAAAGGTTTTGAAACTAGAATGTTAGAATTATTATGATTTTTTTCTCTCCCAGCAATAGCAAAGACATGAAGGACATGGCAGCTCAGTGCGCGTCACTACACTGTCAAGATTTGCAGCCGCCCGGCCTTCCTTCTACCAAACAAAGCGGTTCTCTCATTGACCGTGACCTCTGCATCAACTCCTCTCTTCAGATGGTGCGGCTCTGACACTTGTGCCTCCTCCGGTCTCGTCCTCAACAGTCCACTGATTCCTCTTTCACCCTGCTCCTGTCACCGTGGACGCATCTGAACCAGACAGCCACTGACAGACGATGAATCAAAACGGATCAAAATGAAACAGCTTTGGAGCAGCTGATGGGCAGAGGGGGAGGCTGTCTCCTAATCCAGGGATCATCACTCATCACGTCAAAATCCACAAGAAAGAAACTTTTTCTCATCTGGCTGAAGAACTGTTTTATAGAATATTGATCACGATGGCAGCTCCCATAATCCCTCGCCCCGTCTGAAATATTGGTAGCGAAGGATGTGCGGTTATTGCTCGTTTTTAGTAACACCATGAGCGTAAACCTTAAACATCCGGATTTATCCGGCCTGCTCAGCTTTAGACGAGCAACCTAAATGTTACGAAACTGTGTGCCATGAAGCTTTTTCTAACCAAACTGAAATGAATCAATTCAAGTAGCTGAAGCTTTACAGACAAAACAACCTCAGAGCTGATTTCTATCACATCGTACTTCATTTTCTTGGAAATAAAACTATAATTTTCTCTATTTTTTTAACAGCTGTGACGTCCCTAAAAGAGACTACAGTGCTCAGTCAGCATAAACACACACGATGTATAATCAACAAGATCTGCATGGCAACCCAAGTATATATCCATGAATATCTCAATTATATATGGCAGTTCGTTTTCAAAATGTTTACAGCATCAAATAACTTGGGCGGCCTTCATGTGGCATCTGCTGCATGTGTGTGTTCACATGTGTGAGAGAGAGAGTCAGACGAAGATGTTTCACGGGCGACAAAGAGGGAGGAGTCCCCTCATCGGTTTGGGTTGATCTCTTTACATCTGTTTTCACTGTCTGAGTCAGATCTCATCACTTCAGTTGATGATGCAGAAAGAAGAAAAATACTAAATGATGCAACGCACATGCAAAGATCGCTTTTGTTGCAATATTTTTCTGTCAGCGTTTGATTTTATTTCAATTTGGGCACATTTTAGTCAGGGCTACTCTAATTTTACATCAGCAACATTAGAGAAGGACGAGCGAGGTGTTGCATTGTGATTGTTAATATTCTATCCACGATGTTTTCTGCAGAAATACAGAGCAGAAATTCAACGTGGAACCTCCGTGCAGGTGAGACACTTGGAATAGACCGATTAAAAAAAAAGAAAAGAATAGTCACAATTAATGAATCAGACTTTCAGCTCCCACAATATGTGTACTGATCATTCCTGCCTGCTAAATGCCCACATCTTTCAAAGTCAGTGCTCAGTGCCTTTACAAAGTCAGTTAGTAATATGACTTTTCTCCTAAGGTGTCCCCAAGTGATGTCAAACAATTTTCTCAGACTTGTCAAAGCTCCTCCAGAGCCACAGAAGACATCACACAACTCTCCCCACACCTCCGGAAGCTACATCGATATCGACAGTACTGTGAGTGTGGCAACCTGTTGCAGCACTCTTTTGTATTTTCTGTGCACTACCGTCTGCACTCACTGTTCTTATCGTCTCACGTGAGGGGCAACCAAAACGTTATGTGACTGATCCTGTTGCTCGCAGGTGAAGCGCACCACAGTGATGTGCATGGAGCAGCAGAAAGCTATCACGTTCTTGAGTAAGTATTCCAAGTTCCATCACTTGATCAACATCAGCACCTGTGTTACACATCGTTTTATTACTGTTACTGTTTTTGATGTATATGTTGTATTTCATATTCAGTTCTACAGGTCTGTAATTCTGCGTTTGATTTTTATTGTTATTCTGAATTATTTGTTAATTATGTTGCTGTAGCACAACAATTTCCCTCCCAGGATCAATAAAAAAAACAATCCATCTATCTTTACAGCTGACAATAGTGACAGAAGTGGCAATAAGTGCAGATAATATTGGCCCAGATGTTGAAAACTTGGATTAATTGCTCACTAACAAATGTAACAAATGTAAGGATTAAAAAGGACAGCAGTCAGACAAATCTCTTACTTGAATAGGAATTAATAAAGTGAAAGGGAAAAGCAGTGCAGTTGGATTATCAGGCTAATGGAGTGACCCTTTAAATCTTAGTTTACCTCCTCTCAGACGACGGTTTTGCAAATGACTATAAAACAAACAAGTGAAAGAAGATGCAGAGGTGTTGTTACTCATCTTCACTCCAGAGTGCATTAAAGTAAGTAAGCAGAGGAGAAGAAATGAGCGGAGGATGTTCTCCAGGGGCGAGAGGACAATGTTAAGTATTTCTTGATGGCTTTTAAGCCAACAGCAGCTGGTGGGAATTAATTTGCCCATCTTTTGTCTCTCTGTATGTGCTGTTACAGTCCAGCTCTGAGTAGATAAACGTCAGCGACATGATGGATAGTGTTACTGTTGACAGGCGACAGATTCGACTGTCAGTCCTGTCTGAGGTCGTTTCTCCCTGCGGGGTCAGGGAGGGTTAAGCTGCTGACTTCTGAGGCATCTGTTTTGTATAACCTACTGACCAGCAAGGATGCAAGGAGATAAATGTCTTTACAGTCTCTCTCTCAACTCAATCAGCTGACAGGGAGACTTCTTTCCTTCAGTTACACCCGTCAGTATCTGTCTGCAAGACAATCGTTTTACTGCAGTCAGATTTTAGAACTGCTCCGTCGACTCATCACATAAACATTTTCTTATTGTGGAAACCATGTTGACTTAATCATTTCCTTTAAACCTTTTTCTCATATGATTTTCTCCTGATTAAAATAAAAATCCTTTGTGATGTCACTGCATCTCTCATGGATAGAAAGAACTACTAAACATCACAATGAAACAGTGGTATCAGCTCAGATAGGACAACATTAAGAGGAATATTTTGTAAGCTTGATTCAAGTTACTGCCTCGTTACAGTATTTATTTTCAGTGGTGTATTTACAATAACTACATGTAAATTAATCCACCTGAATAAGATCTGATCCAGACAGATCCAGATGGTGTAAGAAACAAGAGAGCACACAGATTCTGGACTCGGACCAATGCTCGAAAACAATAGTTTTTTGGCAATTACATTTTCAGTTGAGAAAATGCCTCCTCACTGTTTCTCTCCTGCCTCTCACCCACCGTGGGTGTCCGATAAAACAGCCCTGCAGATTTTACACCAGCTTTTCCCATATGTTAAATGTCAGACGCAGTTTCCTCTGCTGTCGTGGTCAGTCTGTGGTGATAAATGAGGCGCAGCGGCTATTTTACTTTTACACCATATATTCTGTCTCCGTGAACTGTTTCAGTGGTGTTACACCAGTGAGTCAGAGACACATTTCTTCCATTCTTACTGAGGACAAATGCAGTTTTTTGGCTGTAAAAAATAAAATAAAATAAGTGCCACAAATCCTCATAATTTATCAGTGAAATACTGTCAACATATTTCTTGAATTTTATTTCAAATGTCCAAACTGCAATGTCAGCAGAGATCAGATCCATCATATATTTTAAATCAGGTATGGTCAGTGTCAGGAAGTCCTTCATTCACAGGAAACAATGTATTAAAACATTGACCTCACAGACAAACAGTGAGTGGGTGCTGCACGGTATCTACGGACAGCTGGACCCCCAGGAAAGCTTTTACTTGTCTCTTGGGTTTCATATAAAGCTGGAATAAAAAAGAGTTCAGTGTCTGAAGACAGAAGTTGCAACAGTTACCAAAAGAGCCAACATCACTTGGTGCCATTTCAACTGCATATGTGGGAGTTAAAAATGAATCTAAACCAAAGTCATGAACTTTTCATGAAGCTTTCTGAACACAGAAAACACAGTTGTTGCCTTTTTTCTCTGTGAGGCGGAGCAGACTACAATCCTCTTTCTGTTTAAGCGTGGAGGATTGAAAGTAATGCGCAGGGATCAGAGTGACGCAGCCGTGACACATGCAGAGTCACACTACTGGTGGCTGCGGAGGGTGGCAGGCGGGCCGGGTTCACAGAGGGCAGGGAGGCAGGGGAGGGAAGCTGCTGTGACACCATGAACCAAGGTGTCCTGGTTATGAATGAGCTGCCAACGAGTCCTTGGGTAAATACTGAATAATATCATAGAAGGAAGAGGAGAACCCAACAATTCCCACTTAAATAGGAAGAAAAAAACCCTCTTCTTTAAGGGAGAAAAACCTTCAACAGAGGGAATGAAAAACCTTTAACAGAACGAAACCTCCGACAGAACCAGGCTCAGAAGTTGGCGGTTCTAAGCAATTAAAGAAAGATGGAACTGATGGAAAAACAAATTGATTTATACTTTATTACTCCCAAATTGCAACATCCCCAGCGAATAAGAAAGGTGTCAGTCGAGAGAGGCTGCAGCTGGTGCGTCGCAGTCCAACAGGCCGAGCCAGATCAAAGGTTAGCGGTCCTTCACCGTGCTCATTTAACGAGCCAGCTCTCTGCTCCCTTAACAGAACATCTGCCGACGTCGTTCAGTTATAATGAGTGATTAAAAGCTTCCAATTGAGCAACAAGTGAGCCTGTGACGAGACCCAGGGCGCTCGGTTCATCCCATTGACATACGAGAGGGTCAACCTGCGCACCAGAACACCCACCCACACACACACACACACACACACACACACACACACATACACACCTCGGAGCAAAACAAATAATGGTGCTCGCAGAGGCACAAAGAAAGAAGAGACGGGCCTCAAAGAAGCTCCGCAGGAGTTAAAGACTGAAGGGAGCAATGATAACGCAGTGTGAGGGTGAGTTTTAGTGCGACAGATGTTGAGACACTTGAGCAGCAACACATTAAAAGCTGGATCACACTCTGAGTCCTCAGTCCTGGCTCGAGGCTCGAGGCATCCCGGTGTGCAACATAGCAGATTCATCATGCACTCGTTCAACGGCTACAGTACTTCTTATGATTTACGGTAAACTGTCATCAGATATCTTGTTCCTTCAATGTATAGTGTGCTGATTGCAAACAGACACAGTCGCCTCGGTTAAAGCTCAGATTCATGCGTTTAAAATATATTTATCCTGCTTTGATAATAGATTAGAGTTAAAGTTAAAGCAAATCACTAAGGAAAACATCTCTTGACCAGCTGGTAGACAGATCATTTCCTCTAACTGTTGCAAATCAAAATGAGAGCAGTGCATATTTCCTCTGTACAGTTCCTCTTTTACTAAATATTTGAAACATTTAGAGCATCAAAAATACTTCCAGTGAACTGGGAGGGTAGTACTGAAAGGTTGTGCAAGACGGCAGCTTAAAGGACTACCAGGAGAAAAAAATGTACTTCTTTAACTCAGACTTCACTTTTTATTGTACATGTGAATCCTTAAGGTTTTCTCAAACAGCAAACGGTTGTGGCCGCTGACTCCGTCCCACCAATCGCTAACAATCCACGCTCAATTTGGAGTTTCTTTTTCAAACTTTTTTACTCCATTAAATATTTTGGACACAAGTTTTGAATGGCTTTATTCAGCCCTGAAAGGATTTTGTTTGGTTGCTACCTCAGCCTTTGACATCCAGGACATTTCTCAATATCAGCTGATGTGAAATTAGAACCTTCTAGTCACGAGCTCACCTCTCTACCATTATCACATCCGGACTGTGAACAAGAAGAGAGAAGGAATCCTACCCCATGTACGGCTGTAGTTTCATCAGTCTAAACCTCTGTCCTCGTTAGATCACTCGCACAATGACATCAGGGATGTTTCAGAAGCCCTGAGTTCCCATCATCCATTTGACAGTGTATTTCCACACCAACTGACTCTCATAATATGTTGGTTGCCTGACAGCCAGGGCTGAAGAAGGTCAACGACCTGAGGAAGAGTGTTAGTGTCACACAAATACCAGTTGGTTTGGCCTCTCAGGAACGCTGGCCGGGGTCTCAAATTAGGAACATAATCAACTAGCAACAGAGATTAATGTGAGCTGCGTTGAAGATGAAGATGATTCTGCGGAGTTGGCTCGTGCCATTTGTCCTCTCGTCTGGCTGGTGTGGGAGCTGCCAACAGATGGAGTCCAGATGAAACTGGCAGGCTTTTATAGTCTCCAAGAAACCCTAGACTCAATTAGGCCTTGAAGGCTGCACACACCCGGTCCAATACTGATTCTACAGCCAGAATACTAAGCAGTACAACTACTCTAGTACAACACCCGACTAATCACTGATGAGCTGATAGAATGAGTTCAGGGGTTCAAATTCACTTTCGGTGAACGATTTGACAACACCGTTTGTTAGTTTTTGCCATGCTTGCAGTGTATTCCTCTGGGCACTGAAATGTCAGTGTGTCAGTCAGTCAACTACTTTAATCCAAGTTGAAATATGTCAGCATCTACTGGATTGATTACTTTGAAGTTGGCAACCAACAAGCATGTCTCACAAATAAATCAGAATGAATCCCAATGATGATCCGTCAACTCTCAGGTGAAAATTTTATTTCGTCTAATACTTACGTTTCTGAGAAAATGTCTGCAAAACTAATGACACGGTTTAGTGCTAATTATCACGTGTTAAACTGAGATGGTTAACATGGTATACCCACTAAATCTCAGCATGTTAGCATATGTGTGAAGATTCTCATTGATCCAGGCCATGGTCAATCTAAATGATATCCAAAGGCAACGGGACTTTAAAATTCTTGAAGGCGTTTCACCTCTCATCCGAAAGGTTAGTTAAGTTTTAGAACTGAAGACATTCCGCCTTTAACCTCTCATCCAAATGTCTTCCTGAAATGCCTTCAATGATTTCAACCAAGCCCAGTTGCCTTTGGACAACATTAAACTCTGCATGTTAGCGTTGTCGCATTGAGCATGTTAGCATGCTGACCTTAGCATTTGGCTCAAAGCACCACCACAGGCTCACATAGCAGCAAGCATCTCTGTTGCGTCTCGGAGACTGAACAGTGACTGTTCAATACACCAAAGTGTTAAAACACGCCTATGAACTTTTTCAAGCTTTTCATTCACTATAGTAACACGAGCTCTGTTTAAAGGTCAATAGCTCAGTGACCACCGATCTGCAACGTAGGAATCATGTCGAGATTGTTTCTATGGCTTCATGGTCACCAAGTAACAGACTGCGTATGACTATTGTACATGACTGAGCTGAATGGCACTCTTGTTAATAGCTTTGCACTGTAAGTCCAAAGCAAAAATATGAAAAGTACATTTTGATACAGAATCACACATATTTGTTGCATCTTTTCTATACATTGACATCATAACACCGATGCAGAATGCCTTCCTCTACAGGAGGCGTTCTTACTAGTATAAACTTCACACTTTTATGTGCTAAATGTTCCGTGTCATGGCGGTGTCATAGTCTGTTTCCTGAAGAGTCAGATGTCGTTTAAACGAGGTTTCCTCGAAATGTAGAAATAGCACAACTTCTAACAGACAAGTAGGGAAATCAAATTCTAATAAACTGTATCACAATCACCAATTGAACAGAAATCAATGGACACAAAAAATTGCCTTGTCAAATACAATTATATTATGCGAGGGTCAGAGCTGCCAACGGCTGATCTAAATATGATCCATGACACCTTCAAATTCACAGCTACAAATCAAAAGCAAGAACAAAGAGTCGACTCTAACCTCCCCCGACCTGTACAGCCTTCTGCTCACAGATGTTGCATTTCTGCATCTTTGTGTTCACCTAAGACTTTGACAAGTGTTTGTTTTTTCCTGACATCCTCTGCTGAGGTCGCTAGAAACTAAACACACACACACGCACACGCACACACACACGCACGGAAAGTCAAACTGCACTGTCATCCGTATTGCAGGGAAGCGCTCTGTGGTTTGCTAATGATGTCTGTCTATAATGAGAAGGATTAGTGTTGCGAGGCTTTAATATTTTCTGCTGAATGGGCTCCTTCTGCCATCCCCCCGCCTGCCGTTCTCGTGTTGGAGCACGATCCTTCTGAGAAATGAAAAAAAAGAAAGAATCCTCCACTCAATTCAAAAAACCTGGGTGCGCATCTAATTCCCTTAGATGTCTGTACAATTATGGGGAAAGTGCACTGTCAGAGGGCATGAGGTTTTACATGGGTGAGGGTTTGCAGCGTGAGCCGCGAGGCGAAGGAGGCGTACAAAAACACTTTGTGAGATCCTTAATCCACAAAAAATACATTTGTACTTTTACATCTCATGCATTTAACTAATGCCATTTATCAAAAATTCCTCAACAAAAAGAACTTCGACCAGTCTGACCACTGGGAACACCAGGCTTCAAATCTGAGGAATCCCAAAATTCAAATGGAAAATACCTGTTTTGACATTATTACAAGATGCTACTCTTCAGCGAAGATCTGGTCAGAGTGGTGGTCTGATATTTTGTTGCATGTTGCTAGACTTTTGCTTCACCCTCCAGAGACAAAAAGATATCTGTCTACAGTAATAAAAGGAGTAAGACCCGGGATTTGGGGATCTAAGAGAGGATCAACAAACAGTTCAGGCTGTAAATTTAAGTCTAACTCCTGTTTTATTGTTTTACTTTGAGGCAAAGTTGAAGCAAAGTTATGAGGCAGCGTTTTTAAAAGCCGCACCATTTCCATCTTCAATGTCGCATTAGCAATCGTCTGGGCACAATACGACCTATCGGTGTTAATGGAGAGTCGTTTCATAATATAAATGCGGACTTTTATTATGCACAGTGATAATAAGGAGATCAAAGGTCGGACTCTTTTACATACTGCTGTTCGTGAGAGCAAATTAGACCCAAGTAGGTGGGGAGAAGTGGGAACGAAGTGCTAATAATTCATAATTCCACTGTTCTTCAACATAGTATCCCATGAGCCCACTGGGCAGTCAGAGGTTGTACCCTTTGGCCTCGTAATTATAAGGACTAAGTATTCAGATGCCAATTGAAGGCACTTCCATGGAGAGCTGGCTGGCGGAGTTTGAAAGGTTAACAGGAAATGCGAGAGATTAAGTAGCTTGATCTGTAATAAATGGAGAATACTCCTACCCTTTAGCCCGGTGATGAATGCTACTGGAAAACGACTGAGGAGGGAAAAAAAGAACTGATTGTACTGGCTGCTGGCAGCAGATGACGATGAAAAGCAAAGTTTGTTGGCCATTACTCGCACATACCAACTGCATGTCAGCCAAGTTATTTTTTGTTGGATAAGCTCTGCAGGAAATGATTGGACTTCAACTGACTTCTGGATCTGTTGCATTGTGAGCGAGGACTTAGAGAAAAAGAGTTGCATTATGTCTGTAGGATAGCGGAGAAGCTTGCAGATGCTGAATGCCGTGCCGGGCGCTGCTCTTCAGCTTCCAGCAGCTGCTCATTTGGAGTCAGTCCGACAGCGACCTACCAGTTAGAGAAATGAGTTTGAGACTCCGAAATAAGCGGCTAAAGTCCCCAAATGATGAAAAAAAAAAAAAAACATGTGCAGAGGAAGTAAATCAGACCCATCTGCCCCGTCACTGACAGCTGCTGCTACTGTGAAGTCTCTGGCCAAAGCGTTTAAGCTCCAGGTGCTCGGTGCTCGGTGGCCGGTGGCCGGTGGCGGCTTTCCAAAATTCACAGCTCGTGTTGTCAATATGCAGCCAAGAGTTAAAAAAATAAAAAATAGCTCGAGTTTTTTTTTCAGCATCAGGGAAAGGTTGTCAGTAAATAACTTAAGTTTCAGATTGATATCAGCGCTCAAGCTCTTCAGATCAACAAGCCAACCTAAATACTTTTGCACTTTAAGAGTAATTCGTTCATATGTCATCACATTTATCTCTTTGGGTAGTTTCGGTTCATTTGGTACTCCCAAGAAAAAACACAATACATTGTAGACTTTTAGTTGTCCTCTGGCTCAGATTCATACTGATGAAACAAGAGCTGTAGGTATCAAGTCTCTTGGAATGTACGGCAACACAGCCAAAGGAGAGAACTGTCCTTCTGCAACATCAGTGCTACATGGACGTACACTGGACAATCAGAACGCCACGACTGACAGTTCAGGTCATGCTGCAGTTTATATGCCTTATATGTTTGTGAATGTTTCTTTTAAATAGCCTGACTCCGTCCGATGAGTGGTCACAGCTTCAGTCTTTGCTGTCTTGATAGTCTAGAAACCCTGTTTGCTTTAAGGTTTGCTCAGCCACTCCGAAAGCTGGACCAATCAGCGACCAGTAGGGGTGGCTAAGTGCGATGATGGTGAAGTGGCTCCAACAATGGCAAGAGTGGTAGAGTTTCCAAATTCACCCAAAGTCTCCGTCCATTAGGACGCAATGAGTGCTACCAATCTCCAATGGAACGTGGTTATTTGTGCAGTGAATTTTGCTCGGCTAATACAAGGATAGGCGTCACAAAGGGTTAATGAAGAAATAACTGATTAAAAGCACCATTAGACTGCAGCTCAGTTTTAGTCTTATGAATAATTAGTACCCAGAACTGGAAGAAAAAGAGATTTCTTTTCCATGCACAGTGATGGCTCAGTTCATGGTAGCTACATCTACGTAGCCATGAGAATCTCTGACATGGATTTTGTCATCTTCATGCATGGACCCTTGCATGAATACTGTACACACATTTGTGATGACTTCTACTGTCAACAAACAAAATATTATTACCTCAGGTATTAAAACTGCTTTAATAGCATATCAAACCTTTTCCACAGTAGAATTTTCCACCTGTCTGAGTAAACAACTTAATGCTGCTGACTACTTTTGTCCCAAATATCCTGATGCAAACTCAGCAGTGACATGCCTTTATCATAGACTGCATATGGAAAATGGACGTAGCCTCCATAGGCAAAGAGATGGTGCATGCATGCGCTGATGCAGGCCGAATGAAGCCTGATTGCTGAAACCTGCAGGCAGCTCGCCAACTATGACAGCACCCACCTGTCACTCAAAGCAGCGCCGTCCTTAATTATGCATAACTTTATGACTTAATATAATTTAAACGGGTGAATTACATAAACATTCAGCCCTGTATAGTTATTAGCTATGAATATCAAAACAGTTTTTTTTTTTTATACCAGGCTGTAAACGTGTTTATTTCTGTTGTAAAGTTTTAACACGGACGTCGATGGGAATCGACTCGTTTTCAGAGACAGCCTCTAGTGGCCAATAGAGGAACTGCAGTTTTGTGCTTTGGCTTCATTTTCTGTTTGGCCTTTACTTAGCAAATTGCCTCTTTTACCGGCCACAGTATATACTGATTTCTCCAAACAGCGGTGCTGTTAGCTGGTGTTTGAATGAGTGTGTCACATATTTCCTTCCCTTTTGCGCCCACACGATAAGCACCCGTGCTTCCTCAAACTTCATTTTCCCAAGCTGGCCGGACCCTCTGCAGTCAGAGCAGGTGGTGGATCAATGGGCTTAGTAAGTTACTGAGACAAAGAGCAAGCTGCACACTCACACACACAAACGGAGGACGCTGGCGTATCGAACCACATGCTTGCAGCGCTGCAGCAGCTTGCCCTGAGTGACCAGTGCGTGACTCCGAGCTCAGCTGTTTATAACCGGGAAAAGAATCACTTTATGTGACAAGAAAATGTATACTTTATTTTTCCAGAATTGCTTTTGACACATTGAACTCGCACACTAACATTGGGGGTTAGCAGAGTTCGCACGACCTTAACATTTTCTTCCTTCCTGGTTCTTTAATGTTGTTTTTCTAACAGAGTGTACACTTCCACTACAGCTGGACTCACCATGGAGGAAAAAATAAAACAGCTGAAAACTGTGCTGAACGTGTGAAACCAGTTGTAAAATACATTCCAGTGTTGGGAACCTTTTGGAAAGATGCCCCATGATTCTCCCCAGAGACTTTATCAAATCCACTGACTTCCCTTGTCTGGAAATCATCTGCTAAAACCTACCAGAAGTTGAAATACTGATGCATAAATGAACCTACAACCTCACACCTCACATCTAATAACAAAGAGGTCCCAGAGACGGACACACAAAAGACACACAGTGTCTCACAAAGACAGCAAGCTGAAGCAGCTTTAGTCACTTTTAATGGCAGCAGCGCAGATGCCAGGACAAACCAACGCTGCACAAACCCTTAGTCAACTCTGGTTAAAGTGAGGGGCAATTATCTCCCAGTGACGACAATCAGCGGTTCCACAGCCCGTCATCTCATTAACTGAGGGGGAAAATGACACCGCCAGCATCACTCAGCCGCATGGCAGCCAGGAATACATGATTGAAAATGGCACGGTAAGTCCAAGATGGCGAGGTTTGAACTTTTCATGGCTTTTTTGGTCAAATGTTGATGTGGTGAAACCAAACATGACCAACTTTCAGTGCGGTGAAGACGGTGATGGTTTGTGAAGAGCTCTGATCAGAGATGATTTCTTTTTATTGGCTGCGTGAAATCAACATCCGAGATTAACAATGAAAGCATAAACGCTAAAATATTTGATGAACAATTTTCTACTCTGGCCCATGAGATGTGACACTGTGAACTCTTGTTGACTTATAACAGTCCAAATGTAAATCAGTTAAAGGTGCTCATTAATGTTGTCCCAGTGTGAGGGTCCCAAAGGTGGTAGTGGAAGTACGTTACTTAAAAGCACCAGGACGAAAGTGCAAATCTGAGTGGAGGTATTCGATTCAAAGTCCTAATTTAGTAAGAGGACAGAAGTATTCCAAGCAGAATGTACTCTCTCAAAAGTAGAAAAATAAATAAAGTGAGTGACTTTAGCAACTTTATAATTACGTTGTTTTGGTCAGTAATACCTAATCCAGGTGTTGCCCCACTCCAAAAGCTCCGAGGCTAATGTGACAGGTTACGAGATAATTATTGTTCTTGTAAAAAAAAAAAAAACCTTTTTTTTGTTAAATTTTGGTTAGTTTTGACCTATTAGGGGTTCATTTAATTGAGAAGAAAACATCTGAGAAAATGTCTTGAGTACATTTTGGAAGTGTTAATACTCACACAAACTGAGGATTTTCTATAAGAAGCTAAAAAAAAAGTTGGGAGCCACTGGTTTCATAATTTAAAATACATTGAACTTTAATCATTTTATTGATTGTTTTTTATATTGAATCTCAATCTGTAATGTAACCAGTCACATCATCTTTCAGTTCAGTGTAGTGAGGGAAGAATTACAGAACGTCCCTGTCGTGAAATGTAGTGGAGTATAAAGTAGAAGAACACATACTCCAGTCAACAGCAAGTCCTTTTTTTTTTTTTTTTTATGTGTTAGTTTCTTCTTCCACTGGAACAAAGTATGAAACTGTCATTTTGGTCTCATGTCTTGATCACCTGATCTAAACAAAACAGTGATAACAGATGCTGAATGACTATCTCTTAATATTTGATCTGGTAGAATAAAAGGTTTCACTCCCCAGCCCAAACTCACCGATCCAGTAATATATGTTCCATCACAGGTTTGTAACGCTGTCGGTCAGAGGCTGTTGTGCTGTTGCCAGTAAGTGTTGATGAGAGCATCACTTAAAAGCTCCAAAATGTAGCTTGATGTGTGTATTACCACACTGACTGCCTGTCCACATAAAGTCCACCTACATTAATGTAGCTGCTGCTCTCTGTTCCATTCAGTAATAAATCACAAGACAAAACTTCAGACAAATACTCCTCATTAAGATAACTCTCTCTCACAGAACAGCTCTTTAAAGAGTGGATGAGTTTGAATGTAAAAGTTTGGGTTGAAACCCACTCACCATTTGCGACTGGCTCCTGGGACTGCCATTGATATCCTCCACCTTCTCATTCGCTGCGTGAGAAAGGAAATGAAGAAATTAGATTTTTTTTTACTGTCGTCCCACACTCAACTTTAACATCCTGACGTCCAGTGACTTGTGAGTTCACGTGCACAAATCCAGCAGGAAACCTCGCGCATAGGAGTGTGTAGGTGTGTGTGTGTGTGTGTGTGTGTGTGTGTGTGTGTGTGTGTGTGTGTGTGTGTGTGTGTGTGTGTGTGTGTGTGTGTGTGTGTGTGTGGTGTAGAGATGCAGATGCAGGAGATGCAGGAAGCAAAGGTCTGGGAAGCAAAGCTGCCTAATTCGTCAGCTGCCACCAGAGAGTTACTGACAGGCCAGCTTGGCTTCATTGTCTGTTTGGGGCGAGCAGGGAGGGTAAAGTTTCAATCCAACAGCGAGAGAGAGAGAGAGAGAGAGAGAGAGAGAGAGAGAGAGAGAGAGAGAGAGAGGGAGGGATAGTGTGTGTGTGTGTGTGTGTGGGGGGGGGGTGAACGAAGAGAGAAGCTGGAGAGAACATGAAAGTAAAGAAGATTGAGGCAAAAAAAAAAAAAGAAGAGATTTTGGGAGACAGACAGCATTACTAAGAAAGGCAGCATATGTAACAGACAGGAAAATGTGTTTGTGTGTGTGTGTGTGTGTGTGTGTGTGTGTGTGTGTGTGTGTGTGTGTGTGTGTGTGTGTGTGTGTGTGTGTGTGTGTGTGTGTGTGTGTGTGTGTGTGTGTGTGTGTGTGTGTGTGTGTGTTTGTGTGTGTACAGAAAGAGAAAAGTTTTTAAAAAGAGATGGGGACACAGAAAAAAAGAGACGGAGAGAGAGAGAGAGAGAGAGAGAGAGAGAGAGAGAGAGAGAGAGAGAGAGAGCAAAGGCGTAAGAAGAAAAAGAATGAATGAGAGGAAAGCGTTTGAATAGACAGTAAGACAAGATGTCATAAGAGCCACTGCTGGTTGAGGAACTTGAAGAAAATATAATGAATTACTGAAATGTGACTGTGGTTGTTGCTGGGTTCTGCTCGCTGTCAGTTTGGAGGTATTTACTGACCGTCGACAGCTAGCTTGGCACCAGGGACTGCACGGCCGCAAACACAACCAGCTGACTATAAAATACAGGCTTATAGGCAGCTCATTCAAACTGAACTACAGACAGGTTGTGTTATTGTAACCTCTTCTCATCCAAGGGCGTCAAATACTGTAGTTCACCCGCTGGCAACTCAGACATACGCACTAAAACCTCTGTGGTTTGGGCACCAGTTTATGGTAAATGGTCTGCACTTAATCACCCTAGCAGGCTCAGAGCGCTTTCCACTGTTTCCCATTCGCCCGTTCACGGAGCTGAGCTGCCACGCAAGGTGCTCGCCTTCAGGAACAGATTCACACACCAGTGGTACGCCGTCAGGGGAAACTTGGGTTTTAGTGTCTTGCCCGGGGACTCTTCGGCATGTGGACCGGAGGAGCCGGGGATCGAACTGCAAACCTTTCGTTTCATGGGCAACCCGCTCCACCATCTGAACCACAGCCGCCCAGAGATTGTTTTACGAAGATCGTTCACAGAGATCACGGTTGAGGTTGAAATACAACCGCAAGTCATTTTCCATAAAAGACGTCACGCAAGTTAAATATGTTACGTTACGGAAGAAACGTACTCGTGTTACTCAAAAGATGTTCACGCTGATTTTGTTTTTCTCACAGACTTGAACGTCAGCCTCAGTGGAAGCCCTGTGTTTCTTCCACCCAACCACCCTCATGGACTTGTCACTTTTTCTACTCCGTCACGTGACTTCCTTCTTTGGTCCCGGTGATCATTGTGCCAAAGGCCACCCGATACGAATCTCTCTCATGCCAGCGCCTTTGACAAAACAGCCGTGTTTGATCAGCCTGGTCCATGCAGACATTCACAGCCTTGAGAAGATGACGAAATACGTGTGATGGAGATACTCACGACTATATGGATGTTCCAACCATGGACTGACCTTAACCATCACGGTTCATGGAAAATAAATCTCTTTCACTTCCCGTTGTTTTTGGTCCTAATTATTCACAAGATGAGACTGAGCTGCAGTCTAAAGATGCTCTTAATCAGTTATTTATCCATTTATCCTTTGTTAAACTTAGCTTTGTATCAGCAGACCCAAATTCACCGCATGAAAATGAGTGTGTGGCAACGCTCCGCTGAGGATTGTTTCCAGTCGTTGTCTCCTAATGGGCGTAGACCTCACGGTCATTTAGAAATGATTAGATCAGCCTTTAACCAATCAGCATTGACCACCACATCATGTATGTTGTGCGCCAAAACTCCTCCACCGCTGCCAATGTTGGAACAATGTCACTTAGACCGAGCGGCCGAGCAAACCTCAACGCAAACAGGGTTTCCAGACTATATTCCCAGCGAAGAATGAAGCTGTGAGCAAGAAAGAAGTCAGACTAGTATCTGGTGCCATGGAGATGGGAACGGGCTGGTCGCCGCCTTCCAGAATAACATGTACAGTATGATGCACAATGTCAGGATGGTATTTTTTGTCAGTGCAATCAGACATATCTTTCACAACTGTGTGCCAGTGAAAGTCTGCACAGCCCTCTCGTGTGCATCCCAACATTCATGACTCAGAGATCCATTTATTTGTGTCAGCTGTGTGTGCACATTAGGCCCTTAATACTGTTTCACTCCTTCACTGCACTGCACTGCCCTGACCAGTCTGTCCACAAGACAAATTCTCCCATCAGTCTCTGTCCACCCAGCTCCCGGTGAGTCAGCAAAAAGCTGCCTCTTCCCAAAAAAATAACAGTCTCATTCAGATCAGTTACTGTAATAAGATTAGAGCATTTCAATACTAATCTCTCAAACTAGTCTCTGAAAGAGGTAATCACATTACTGGAATGTGTTGCTGAGTAATGTGTTACTACCCAGCATGGGTAAGAACAAGTGTGAGACACGAGCAGGAGAGAGCAAAACAAGAGAGCAAGATCAGAGAGAGAAATAAAAGACATGAAGGGTGAGAGACAAAGAGAGAGAGAGAAAGAAGAGATGAAGAGAAAAAGAAAGAAAAAGAGACATGTGGGACAGACAGAGTGAGAGAAGTAAAGACTTTGTGACTGGGTTGCAGAGGGAGATGCACGCCGCTGCACCTCTGGGTGTCAGAGTCATTGATCTCTGCTGCTGCAGCTCGCCCAGCACCCAAAAACAAGGGAGCGTTGCTGGGATGTGGCCCAAATATCAGACTGAGGCACAGCTTTGCTCTCACTCAGCACAACAAAGACCAAGGAGTGTGTGTGTGTGTGTGTGTGTGTGTGTGTGTGTGTGTGTGTGTGTGTGTGTGTGTGCGTGTGTGTACTGGTAAACGATCCTTGTGAGGACTGGTCTGAGTTTTAGGGTTAAGATTCAGGGATTAAGGTTCGAGTTAAGTTTAAGGTTGGGGAAAGGGTTAGGGAATGTATTTTCTCACTGAATGTCCTCACAAATATAGCTAGACAAACATATGTGCGTGCGCGCGCGCGTGTGTGTGTGTGTGTGTGTGTGTGTGTGTGTGTGTGTGTGTGTGTGTGTGTGTGTGTGTGTGTGTGTGTGTGTGTGTGTGTGTGTGTGTGTGTGTGAAAGAGAGAGAGTGGGTGGCTGCTTCATCTACCAAACAGATAGATACATGCAGTGTTTTAATACTGTCAATAATACATGGTTTTATACATCTAATATTCCTTTTCAAATAGTGAAAGTTACACAAGACTATACAGAGCACTGTTAGGATAACAGCTGTCAAGTGTTTCTGTCCTTTTGGGATTATAATGCAGATTACTGATGATTAGATCATTAGAGTGGATTAAGCTCATTGAAAAATAAAGAAGCAAAAAAAGACATGTAGTTTGGATCAAAATTTTAATACAGTACTGAATAACAGACATTGGAATCATGTACATGTCTAAGTGTGTGTGTGTGTGTGTGTGTGTGTGTGTGTGTGTGTGTGTGTGTGTGTGTGTGTGTGTGTGTGTGTGTGTGTGTGTGTGCAGATGCCCACCTATGATCTGGATGATCTGTGCCAACAGGACTCCATCGGTGACGTCCTGGCTCAGGTCCTTGATGAGGCGCTGACAGCCGGACTTTGCCAGGTAGTGATTAGCCCAGTCTGTGTAAATCTGCAACAATAGAACAAACACTCTGTCAGTGAGTGTGTGTGTGTGTGTGTGTGTGTGTGTGTGTGTGTGTGTGTGTGTGTGTGTGTGTGTGTGTGTGTGTGTGTGTGTGTGTGTGTGTGTGTGTGTGTGTGTGTGTGTGTGTGTGTGTGTGTGTGTGTGTGTGTGTGTGTGTGTGTGTGTGTGTGTGTGTGTGTGTGAGAGAGAGATGAACAGACACTGGGAGATGTGTGGATGTGTGAGGTTTTACAGATTTAACACTTTTAAGTAGATTGGCCCAGTAGACCATACAAGTGATCCCTGTGTTTACAGCAGATCATTGGCTGAATGAATCATACAATATTAGTATTAGAGAGGGTTTAATATGGGATACGTAGCGATTTGAAGTTCTAAATAATTATATGATCTGAACATGAAGGCTATTGGTCAAGAGTGCTTTATAGATTATCATTGTACTATCGAGCAGGTCATGTAATGTCTCCATTCCAATGTATTTCTGTTTGCATTACAAAAAAAAACTTTGAATGTATGGATTGCAAACGATTATAAACAAATTTAAAAGTAATTTGAGCACTATTTTTTTCAGTTGCTACACAAATAGGGTAATAAAAGCAGATTTACAAATCAAATCATGACACTGCAAAGTGCTGAATCATGACTTGATCTGCGGACAATGTTCTCTCCTAAATCGACTTTAAACTCATGAGTTGACATGAGAACATTTGTTTTATGACATTCTTTCTTTTCTGACAGATTTTTTTTTTCCTGCAATTTTGCATTCTCTATCCAACATAATGCTTTTACTGTCCTGGTGCAACAAGAACCACTACGTTAATAAAAATCTGCTGTTAGAAGATTCAATTGTTTGATGGATGACTTTGGTGTTCTCTTCAATTCACAGGTACAACCCAGGACCAAAGCATGTAATACACTTGTCAGTCCGCTAGAGGATTCCGTGTCAGAGTCCCGTTAGGCCTCGCCACGGCGTGAAAAGCACACACAAGTACAACCGGGGTTGAAGAAGGAAGTCATGTGATGAATTACAAAAGTGCTTAAGTCCAAGAAGCGAAGTAGGTCGTGGTGGTCGGATAGATCAAACTCAGGACTTTCCTCCTTGAGACCGGGGTTTGAGTTCAGGAGAAAGCTTGGTGCATGTCTTTACAGGAACTGTAACCATGGGGTTTTGTTTTCCTCAGCCTAACCACATGGTTTTTTCATGACTAAGCAAAGCAAAATGTGACACTGACACAGTATGCTGCGGTGGACTGACCAAAAATTACAAAAGATTCACACGCTGCATTAACTTAAATGTGATTTTCATGAAGACCTTTAGAGAAAATACCAAGACACATAGAAAAGAAGGAGAAGAGCAGATGGACTGATTCTGAAAAGGTAAAACTCATAAACTATACACTGAACGGTGTCAAGGAAACGAAAGCTGTATTTCTGTCTTTGCCCCCGAAGGATCCTTCAGCCAGACAACCTTCGATCACAAAACCGCCGTTGACATCCCCTCCAAGCTGTCTGTCCCGACGACACTCTGCTCTGCCTCTCCGTCTTCGCTACAGCAAAGTGGTAAATGTCCTTTCAGGGAGCGCTGTCCAAACATTCAGGCTCCTTGCACATCTTCAAACACAAATATTTCACCGGACCGCACCGAGTACGACACTGTTTGGGATCTTTGTCGGTGGGATGCCTGAACGATTTCACCAAAAATGATAACATTAGATAGATGGTAATACGACAAGTCCGCACTGGATCCAAATAAAAGACAAAGCACCGTCCATCAGACATCTGCTGGACACCTCGTTTCTCTTTTAAAGCAGAATACTTGGACGATCCAAGAAATAGAAATGCTGGAAATTTCTTTACAGTTTGAAGAAATCAATTTCAGACACTAAACTAAATACAACACGACAAAGTTAACAACATTACAACACAATCTTCCAATGATCCGAAATGAATTGCTTATTAGATGAGTAAATTACTGTTCGAGACGTTTGCAGTAACAGCTGGATTCACTTTCCTAACGATATCTTTCAAACCCGGAAGAGCAGCATGTCCGATAATCTTTTGTATTGTCACCTAAAGCGCTTAACAGCCGCTTTGTCTTTCATTAGAGCCCATAAGCCCGCTGATAAGCGGCGCTTTGTCCGTCAGCAGACAGACTGAACTCGACAGCTGTTGCCGTTTTCGCCAGACTCCAAAGACGAAAGATGTGAGACACGTTTGGCCTCCAAGAGCTCGTCCCCGAGAAAGCAGAATGGGAAGCTACGATGGGTGAAGGGCCGCCCTCCGCACCGGAAAACTTCACCTGTGATCTCCAAGCTCTAAACTTTCTAAGATTTCCTTCCAGACCCTTCGGATTAAGAGCCAAGCAGCAGCTATGAGTTTACAAAAGTCCAGTTCTTCCCACTGTGCGGTGCGTTCATTTGGTTCATATTCCCACAAGACAGTCATAGAAGAAGTCTTTGTTCCTACTGGGATTGCACTGAGATTCTGAGACTGAAAAAAGAAGGGTAGCAGTCCATATATAGATACGGACTGCTACTCTGCTGCCTGTAAAACTTTTCTTGTTATCTCCGGATTAAAAATAATAATAAAAAAAAAAGCACTCCACTCCAGGTCTGAGCAGCATAAAGGACTTTGAAAGGTGAAAGTCCCCTCGGGAATGTAAGATCTTCCCCGAGGTTGGGGGTCTACCACAGGCCCAAAAGTACAACAAATCTCTATCTGACTCTGTTCATGAAGTTTGGGTTTTTATGACTAGATCAGGCTTCTCGGCATCTTAAGTGGTAGACATTTCCCAAGGAATTATCTCATAGCACTCAACCATTTCTCATGAAACAATCTCTTCTCCCCTCATTTACCTCACACACCGCTCTCAATTAAAAGCCTTTCTTTCCCGATCTCGTATTTTTCTCGGGAAACGAGAGTTTTGCTCCTTTAAAGTCGCCGCCTCTCATGAGTTTGCGTCCGTTGTGGTTTTCCTTTCAGCAACTTTCTCCTTGATGAGAAGTCGTAAAGCGAAACCCGGAAAAAAATTGAGAGCTGTCACGGGGAAACACACATTTAAATACACGCGTAGGAAAACACATCCGCCAAGACCGGCTTCTGAAAAAAAGAGGCACACAGATGAACAGACGTACGTCGACGCTCAGGAAAACACTGTCAATACAAACAGCGTCCCATCAGGGGGAAAGTAAACAAACAGGAAAGAGGGATGGAAAAGAGTGTGAAAGGGAGAAATTAAGAGCGTACATGTGGCGCTCCGGTTGACAACTACAGTCAACGTCAGTCGGCAGGAAGATCCACCGAGACTTCAACACAAGCTGCTGAACGGCCAGGTTCATGACACGGAGGGCAAAAGAAGGTAGAGGTTCTGATCTGTTTCACTGTTTAACTTCCACCTTCCCATCTTCCTCGAACGCTCGATCCTTAAATGGGAGCAGGGACAGAAGATGAATGGCTCTGCAGAGAAACGGGAGATAGAAGCTCTTCTGCCCGCAGTCGCCAAGTTTCCATCTGAATGTAGTGCAAATTTCGATAGATATTTCCAAGAAATCAATGAAAGGAACAAAAAAAACTATTTACATTTTATGGTTGGGTGAAGTCATTTTCCAACTGGGTGACTTTAAAACAATCGTGGGAGAACCAGGTGAGAGAAGATGGAAGAAAAAGAGCGCCAGTGAAACATCAAGCAAACGAAAAGCACGTAGAACTAGAATGACCATCTCCCGGTTGTACGCCCACCAGTCAGGCCTTATTTGAAGAAATTCCCTCAATGAGTTCTTGGGATATCATGTTCACAAGAATGGGATGGATGTGAGGTCACGGTGACCTTGATCTTATGACTTTTCACCACCGACATTTCATTGCTTCATCCTCGGGCCCAAGTCTTCATCAAGTTTGCTTTTATCAAACTTTTTTTTTTTTTTTTTTTTTACACACATATTGAAAATGCATTGAAAAACATGGTCACGGCAACAAACATCATTTTTCGTAGGAAACCCAAGTATGAAGAGGAAGTAGGGAGCGATCCAAAATACCTGGAGGGAGGTGGGATACCAAATGGGTGAAATGAGTTTGGATGAATTTGGGGCTGAAACGGCCGGCCGCCTTCCGCATCTGCCGACGCTCCCGCGGGGACGCGATGCCGCTCGGCAAACACATTTCCAGGGCTTCGCGTGACCCTCTCCAGCCCGGAGGTCAAACAGTGTTTACATCCGAGCAGTAAACTTTGTTTTATGCCGCATGCAGCGGCGGATTAGCAGCATTCGCCACGATAAAACAACTCGTCTTTACAATCGCAAGAAACAGACGTTCACAAACACACTACTTCTGTCGGCAAACTCTCGTTTCACTGAGCGAGACAAAGCCTCCGTGTTTTAGGGAAGTGCAAAAGATCAAACAAGCCGGTGAAGGGTACATTAATGCTGACTCAGGCTTGGGCTCCCAACAAAAATCCCCCCACCATGATTTGAGAATGAACATGACGACGACTTGTGACTTTATGTTTGAAAGTTTAAAACCTGATGAAATAAACAAGCTGGTGGCTCTGCAGTGAAAGAGATGGAGCAGGTTTCTTTTTCGCTAAAACGTGAACAAGAATGTTTACAGACCAGCTTATGAAAAAAAAAAAAAACATTACCTGAAGATTTATTTTGAAAAACGGCTTACTTTTACTTTTTACCAACTCCAATTTATTCAATCTAGGTTCACTTATCCCGGGAAGCCACAGTTGTCGGAAAGCAAAACATTCTGAAGAAGTTGGTGACGGCTCACTCAACAATGCCGAGTCACCCTCCGTGTTTCTTTTGGTCCGTCCGGCCCATTTGGGAACAGCGTGTGCTCCAAAATTCGCTGCTAACCTGAGAAACGCCAAGTTGCAGAAGCAACGGCTATCATGTCAGCAAACTAAATGTATTTGACTTCCGCGGGGAAATACTGCAGTTTCTAAAGTTGCTGACCCAAATCCCCCTTTTTGGTTGATTTATTGCTGTATAAACTGAGTCTTTCACACGTCTCTGTTTTAACACAGAAATCAAAGTGGACCTAAAAACGGCCACAAAAAAAATTAATCTGCCAAAATACATCAAACACGGAGGTACCGCTGTAAAACCTTTACAGTGGAGCAGCTGCAGGGACGGTCTGCCACCTGAGGTAGGAAACGCTGTCCCAAATCTAAGTCTGGACATTTTCAGAACTCTGCTGTCAGCAGATCAGTTTAAAAACACTACAAAGAGAAACATAAACTTCAATAGAGCTCAGACAAAGCCTGACAAAGATGAGAGACCCCCCCCCCCCAAAAAAAAAAGAAAAGAAAAGAAAAGGAAGGAAGATTTCCCGTTTCTGACTCCGACTTCACGTTTAGTCAGAATAAAAAAGCTGCGCTTGAAACATGCTGCATCGGATGAACTGTGAAGTCCCGGCTTCGCTCCTGACCTGCGACCTCCGTCAGCTGTCTGCTCGTCTCCTCTCTCTGCTGCCCTTTCAGATGAAACGCAATCATCATCATCATCAAATAAAATGTTGTTTTTTTTCCCCCCCCCACACCCCGAGAAGCTTGCCTCCCGTCTCTGCGTGAGCGGCCGCCTCACCGATCCGCTCACTTCGCGGCTCCTCGGTGGCGCTCGGGGTTGTGGAGTCTGTCAGCCTCCTGCACTCGTTAACCTCTCCTCTCCCAATCCAGTCGCTTTGGGAAGCAGAAGCCGGCGCTGTACGACAGGAGGCAAAACATCAGCAGTAACGCCACCTCCGGTGGTGCTGACGGAGACGACTGACATCATACGGGCGCACATGCTGGATGAGGTAACACACACACACACACACACACACACACACACACACACACACACACACACACACACACACACACACACACACACACACACCAAACACACATACGCAATCTAAACCCCCTAAGCAACTCAAACACAGGTAAACACACACACGCGCACACGCGCACACACACACACACACACACACACACACACACACACACACACACACACGCACACACGCACACGCGCTGAGTCCCCTTCCCCTCTGCCCCCCCCTCTCCCTCTCTTTCAGCAGCCAGCATCAGTCAGCAGAAGTCCAGTCTCTCTGGTGATGTTATCCTCGCTGATGCCACATGAAGTATCCTCCTCCTCTTTTTTTCTCTACCTGCTCCGGCGGACCGGTCTCCCCCTCAGCGCCACGGGATCCCAAACGCCGCCAACCAACAGCCGGCTCTCACACCCGGAGCAGATAAAACTGCCTTCAACAGTCCTGATCACAATGCAGTGACTACAGCTACGCAGGTATTATTGGCAGAGCCTGCAGTGGCACTGCTCGGCCTCCGGGGGGAGCCAGGGAGAAGGAGAAAGATGAGGATGCTGGAGTGAAGTGGAGAGGAAGTCCAACTCCGCAGGACTCGCTGTATTCGGTAATGGATTTCCATTGAGTGACTGTTAATGTATGGGCTCTTTAATCAGGGCATCATTCCAACACTGTCCAATAAATTAAGAGCTTAATTGCATTGAAGGAGCTTGAGCATATATACAATCACTTGGAGGACATTTAGCTGTGTAATGCTGTTTGATAGAGGGAAGCCGGGAGAAACGTTTCTTCTGTGGCTGCACTGGCTCCGAAAAACCTCCACTTGGCACCGGCGCCGCTCCCGCATGGGCCCTAAGTGTAATTAAACACTACACGAAGCCGCATTAACTAAACGAGCGACGAGCCAATGGAATTGATGGCACTGCGATGCGATGGGAGCTTCCTCTACGATTCTCCGCCCCGTCTCCGTCTCCGTCTCCGGTTCAGGACAAACAAGGAGCGACGGAGGGAGGGAGACAGTTCGGATCCGATTGGCGGCTGCGCTGTCAAGACAGTTTATGGAGGGTGGAGGGGAAAATGAAAAAAAGCCACCCAAAGAAACTCTTACTCAACAGAAAGTCTGTTCTGATCAACTGACAGGTGATCTCAGAGAAGATTCACAGAAGAAGAAGACAATTTCCTCCTCTGAGGGCGTCAAAGAACAATTATTTCTGCAAAACCAGCCTTCGAGTATCAAATGCTGAACACGCATCGTTCTGTCCAGTGAAGTATTTCTGGGTGGAGAGCAGCGTAATAAAGTTGAAGCCGCATTGCAAAAAGCTCAGTAAATCAGTAATTCAAAATTTCAAGGCAGTAAACAGGCAGCCGGCGAAGGGAGACGGTGGTAAGAAGTTCATAATCTCTGGCTGACGAGTCCTGAATAACTTTGATCAAAGTGAAGCTGGACAGTTATGCTTTCAATAGCAATTTCTGGAGGAAGCAAAAGCGTGAGTCCGATTTTCCTGGGTCAGTAACAACGACCCGTCTCACCCTTGACGTACAGATGTGAGCATCTGCTCCAAATATAAGATAACCACGACATCTCGTGACAAAATCCTTCAGCAGCACGAACAACTGATGTCCGACCGCTTCATCAAAGCACCCGGAAGCTGTTTCCACCATGAAAACCTTTTTGGTGTTCCCTGAGATCCGGGACTCTGAGACATTTCTATTCCCTCTCAGACCACCACCACCACCACCACCACCACCACCACCATCACCATCACCACCATCATCATCATCATCTTTGTCCTGGAATCAGAGGTAATAAATAGCAGCAGGCAGCCTTCCAGTGTGGCTTTGCTCCAATCTCACAGACACCCAAGTTGTGAGTTTACAGCTGGAATTTATAATTGGTCGACCTACGTTTCCTTGCGGTGTGGCGCCGGTGACGAGGGATCAAAAGTAATAACTTTTTATTTATGTGACAGCATTCTCCACAACAAGAAGAGGGAGAAACGGACTGAAATCTGGAGGCTGTGAATGGGATGAGTTGGGAACACCTTTGTTGTTGTGCCAACTGTCAGTCGCAGCCAAGCCCGGGTGTGTTCGGAGAGAGGATTTGTCCGGTTGTATTTACAAAAAGGATGAAGCCGCTTCACACACAGCAATAAAACACCAATCCAATGAGAACAAAGATAAAACAGTTCAAAGCAACGACGCGTGCGAATGATCGCTCCACGAATATGAAACTAAAAATGAGGCTTATGAAAAGACGTTTAAATTCTCCGTCCAAGAAAAAAAAAAACAACCTTCTGACTCGCGAGCCAAAGTCTTACTCAAAATTTCCTGAGCTTATTAAGCGTGCATCTCTGCTTGTTTGGCTTTATCTTTTCCAAGGAAAACTGATTAGGCATGCATGTCGGTTTCAAGGTCCTGCTGCGTATTCACCCAGCTGCAGACTGTGTTTCTACCACACTCGCCGAGCGGTCAGACAGTGGACCGTCTGCTGCACGTGGGCCTCGCTCGTGTATTTCCAAGGGCTTTGTCTGACTGAAGATTCTTCTCGTTGACTATTAGCCAACGGTCACGTTTATTAATCCAATTATTCAAATATTCAATTCTTGGGGCATCAGAAAACTGTCTGAGTTTCAGGGCTGATGTGTAACATTGTTATCGCCGTGTTACATTACAAGAGAAATATAAAACCTTAATAACAAGCTTTTATAATATTCGTGTTAAAAGGGAAAGCGGGCAGCGATCTTAACGAAGAACGCAAACAGCAAAATCAGTGATGATTCCAAATGTGTCGGACCAACCGGGGACTTGTTCATTTATTGTAACACAGCATCTGGGTCCAGGCTACCAACAGATGATTGACATTGACGGGGTATCAGGGGACCAGCACCCTTTGATATGCGTGTGTTTGGTAACCAGCCTACTTTTGTCCGGACCGATGAGGAGAGATGATGAGAAGCAGAGACCTCGTGGTAACGTTGCAAAAAGCGGGTCTTTATTTCCTTCTTTTGCTTCAGCAATCACAGCGTTCGCCATTTTGACGCGTGCTCCTCTGAAACGCGGGCTTATCCAGACACTGAGCTGATACCTTCCTGCGACTAAACGACGGGTTGTCTGAGACTTTTCTCGTCGACTGACGCTCACTGGAATATTTGGGAGCAGCCCCGGTGTTTCTTCAAGCTGTTCTAATTCCAACCAGCACCTTCGGACTTCCAGGCTGGCGCCGACCAAATGTACTTCACTACGATCAGCAGACGACAGACGAGAAAGACGAGCCGCTGAAAACCGAAGCATCCATTCATGGCTTTCTCGTGCCGCCGCCTGCCGAGCCACTTTTTCTTTTCAGGGGAGACCGTGGGCAGAAAATGACACAACCGCACGGCCGGGGGAAGTTCGGACACGCCACCCGCGTCGGACGCGCTCGCACGCAGTCAGTCGACGCCGATGTCTTGCGGCGAAGGAGAGGGAAGAACTGACGGCTCCAGAACAGCCTGGAGACAGATGAGCACCGACAGTTTAGAGACAGACGGGAAGAAAAGACAGAGATGAGTTGGTTGACCGGTTTGATGAACTGCCAGTGATTACCAGCACTAATTAAGGACAATTATTCGCCAAAGCAGCACAATTTGAAGGTGGCACGCAGAGGGACTATTTCATGGAGCAGCTTTCCAGCATTTCCTGCCAGGAAAAAAAAAAAAAGCTCCAATATCTCTTATCACTCCGTTTCACAAAGCCAGTGTGGATCATGAGGCACCCGTGAACCACGGCTATCTGCTGGCAGTAAAACACAGAGGACAACACGAGCCAGTCACAGTAACTGTGAGCACAAACAACATTGGAAATGAACGGAAGGCTGGAGGGGACATTTGTACAGAAAGCGAACCGACACCAGTTGAGCTCGGTGGCCGATTCGCGTCGATCTGATGGAGCTCCGTCCACAACGTTCGAGGAAGTCGGAGTCATTTGATCCGACCTCCAAATCCTCAAACACACTTCCTGTCTCTGACCCCGAAGCAGCCGGCAGAGTAGACGTACGCAGTCTGCAGGGCTGACAGCTCATTTCAAATGCACAGCAATGAAACAAAGAGGTGAAGTGGTGGAAACGCTATTTAAGAGAAACTATGAATCACACGCAGTCCCCGAAGTAATCAACGATGACTGGTGTGCAGTAACCGGTCGGATTCAGCGCCGAGCGTATTCCCGTTCTCGCGAGCAGCTTTTCGTCGTAGTTTCGGTTAGTTTACGTCAACCTACGATCATTTTAGCATTAGCAAAAAGGGAGCATGAACAGATTGAAATGATGACGCAGCAGAGCTTCAAAGGCCAACTTTGATCCAACTGGAACGAAATGCAGGCGAGCAGCAAAGTTACCGTCAGCAACACTGCTAGCGAGGAAGAGGCTGTTGAGACGGCGTTAGCGTCAATCTAGTTTCCGACTCACGTCATTTTCTCTCCGGACTTCCTACGGCTGAAGTGAACGGCTGACGTTCTACTTGGACTTCCTGTATTTGTTTCAAAATAAAAGCCTTGGGGTGTTTTATTCACGGTCCGGCAGTATACTCAATTGTGAAATATTCTTGATACTCTGATAAATTAAAATGGTTGTCACTGCAATTGAATAAAATTGTGAACATTAGCAATACATCCAAATATCTTTAGTTTGCTGTAGACGTTCAGATACTTCATGGTTTTCTGATACCGGCCGATACACATGCCAACATGCGAGTTGGCACTTTTGTTTTCTACTTCAGGCACTGATCACGGAGAGATATTTTTAATGTTAAATTCAGATTGAAACGCGATGAAGCGTTACAAAGGTCTCTGTTTTAGGAAGAATGAATGGAATTGGCAATTCACATTTTTAATCCTCTTATACTCGATAAATAAAGGCACTTCATATTTTTATTATCGTCATTATATGCATAAACTTCAGTCATATTTTGTAGGTTTTTTGAATCATTTCATTTTATCACTGCTATTTAATGTCTTCCCCTGTACAATATGTCCTGTTGCTGAGATATAAAAGTACCAGAGACCCCATAAATACACTAAACCAAAGCGGTGTGTTCAAGCCATCATCTCTGCCCTTAAAGTACGGACCTCTAGACTTCAACAGATGCTGGAGTCGTCACGCACTCACGATGCATCCTCACATCAAGGTTTATGAGACTTTTGCGCGCACACACACACACACACACACACACACACACACACACACACACACACACACACACACACACACACACACACACAAACAGTATGTCAATTTACCATGGTAACCGCAGCATGTGAGGCAGCGTCTGGCTTGCTGGCTCTGCGGCCTGTGATCCAGACACTGCCACCATCATGATGGTAGAGGACACACACACACACACACACACACACACACACACACACACACACACACACACACACACACACACACACACACTCTCCTCTCCTTCAATGCCTCACAAAATTCTTCATCCAAAAACAAAAAAAGTGAATGCTTATCATCTCTAATCCAGATTGGCTCTGGCCGGTTGAGATAATGAGCTCTCGTCAGCCATTATAAATAGCCAGCAGGTATTTGTGCGACATTCAGACACTGAGAGAAACCTGTGGAGAGCCTTGTGTTAATTAGCTGTTTCGCCGCTAGCTCACAAGATGAGCTCCTTCTACAGCCTCAGATCGTTGTACACCTCACTGTAGTGGTAACAACGCTAATTGAGGCCTTGTGTCGAACGGCGGGGAAAACTTTCCCGCTCGGAGGCGGAATGGAGGCCTTAACAAGCGTCTTGGGGCTTCCGGCTGACACCCGTCTATTCGGGGATGTCACGGGGCTCTGTAATCATTCTCTCAGACCTCTGCGAGCTCCGCCCACTCAAAAACACACAAATAAATCAAGCGATACAAACAGGCGACCGTGTCATTAGCCATCCCGGCAGCAGCAAGGAGCACTGCTAGAAATATAAGGTTGCAGACGCACACACACACACACACACACAGATCCTTATCATGATAACAACCAGACTGCCACAACCCCATTCAGCGGTTCCCCCCAGAGGGTTCGAATTATTCTCCAAACTGATTCCAACAAAAACCAAATCATGAGGACACGACTGTGTGACTCACCGCTGGCTCGCTCAGATTAGTCACACTTCCTCACAGCATCCGACTGGCTTACTGCTCATTAAATCAAGATGAGTCAGCTGCTGAGATTGACTAGTTGTGGTTGTTGACAGCTTCAATTGGGCCTGATTTGGAAGCACTTTCACTCACAACAACTGTTGCTTTAGCCACTATAAGCTGTGTTTGGCCAATGATTGTGATAAAGTGGATTTTTATTTGCAGCAAACCAGACTTTCTATGAAATGCAAATTACAAGGGAAGACCAGAAATAAGAACACAAGGGATTTGTTATCAGGCTTGTGCAGATGGAGGGTCAGAAGGTTGTCGGGTTTTGTAGCCAAATAGCAGCTTATGTTAAAAATGGTGTACTAAGCCACCAGCGGCCCACCAACGGCTCAAATCTTGATCAGGTATCAACCCCATCGGACATATCTGGCCTTTCTTGTTTGTGTACGAAGCCAATTTATTTCTAAGCCCATTTATATGCAATAGACAACACATGTCTGTTTGGTTTGAGTCGGGACGGCCATCTGCTTGTTGAGAAACAAATTAATGTAGATCGCTAGATTAATGGGTTTTTGATTGGGTGCCGGCCAGACTGCCAGGAGCCCGGGCCTGTTTTTATTAACAAGCCTCTCAGAGGACGAGGACGAGGACAGCGACGATACGCCCGGCCACTTAGCCGACCGGTCAGACTGCTGAATCCCGCTGATTGTTTTGTGCACTATTGACTCTGAGAATATGAGAAGTCTTTATCTTCAATAATAACCCATGATGGGGCTTGAATATGAAAGAGTGCCATTTGTTTCAAGTGGCTGGCTTTACTTCAAACAGAAGTTGTTTTGTTAAGGTGGAGTGAAATAAATAATCCTGTCTTGTTTTTAGTGATTAGCTTCTTGCTGTATCAATCAACTTTTCAAGAAGGTACACGACTGCTTTCATGAAGCCGTCTTTATGGTTGTTAAAGACGAACATGCTTCTTTGAAGTCGGACAGGCAAAAAGCAGTCAGGATATCAGTCAGGTTTAAGACCATTAGCCACATAATCTAAAGCAGTTTATGTGGATCTTAAACTGAAAGTCAGCACACATCAACAGTTGCTTATTGCACAGGAAAAGAAGCCACAACTGTAATAAAGACAGTAGATCAAAGAAGTTGCTATGTGTGAAAAGTTTTTTTCCCCCTTTCTTTCAAGACGTCTGAAATTTAAAAAAAGAAAATACAAATTTCAGAAAATACAATGGAGCAAAAACTGACAAAAAAGGCTGACTGTGGGCAAAACCTACGAAAAATCATGTTATAAATGTAATAAACTTGAATGACTTATTTTGTTCTGCAAGTTTATAGACTTTTTAAAAAAATATAACTAAAGGTTTGTTTCATATCCTCCAAAGTATCTTCACCTGCACAAATTGGTGGGTCCTCAGTGTCTCTACCTGGTATGGATCACTGAAATGAAAAATAGGACTCTGCTCTTCCACTCGAACTGACGTGTCTTCTGCTGAGCGACCAGCAGAGGGCTCCACCTCACTAACCTTCAGCCTCTTCCATACAGCAGCACGGTCAACAGAATTTGCCTTTTGTGGAGCTGCTGGCTGCTGAAAAGCAGTCGGGGGGTCGATCGAATGAACTTAATGCGTCATTCAAGGATCATCTGTGAATCACTGTTTGAGAGTGAAAGCCAGGACGGCCAGCCACTTCAAAACAGAGTGGCTTTGGCTCTTTGGTTCGTAATGAGGCATATTTCCCTGTGTTTTCTGCAGCCATAACCTATAAACCAGATTGTCCTGGTCCAGACCTCAAAGGAAGAGATCTGTGAGGACTGCATGAAATGTCCCTGCAGAGAGTGTCAAAACTCACTTTTATAAACATATAGTAGCAGTGATTCACGGGAAGATGATCTCCAACATTTTACAAAACCCTATCAGGAGTATTATTCAGTTTGTAAAATGAGTTATATGTCTGTTGTGGTTCAGGAAAAAAAAAAAAAACTTTCTCGAGTGTGAAATAATGTCGCTATCATGTGGTGGAAATGGAAATTGAATTACCATCCAGGGAGGCTCCATCAATGAGATAACAGTTAATAATACAAAATAAAAGTAAGGACATCTCGACCTCTGCTGCGTTCATTTTGACCTTTCCTTAAAAAAGAAAAAATCGGTTTCAATCAAAGTCCCTCAACTTTGAAGAAGTCCGACACTAATTTGCAGAAGTGATACTTCACTTATTTTCCTCTCATGTTCTTAATTAATTGAAGTGCCATGTGAACAGAGAGAGCAGAGGGCGGAAAGAGGTCAGACACTACAGAAAAACATGTGGCCTTCATTTCAAGTAACAGTTTTTATGCATACTTAACACTGTTGGTAATCCACGGAAATAAAATTGTACTAAGAACTTGCTTCAAAAGTTTTATGGCATATTGTAACCACCATTATTTTTTGTAAAAACAAAAGAAAAAAAAACTTTTCTTAACCAACACAAGATGGTAGTTGTTCTGAGTTTATGACCATATAAAGGTTTTAACGAATTAACTTACTTTTTAACGACAATATTCCTTCCATGTGCTCTCCCCATCACAGATTGAGGCAGATTAGATGATTCTTTCCAACTGTCAAGGTCTAACAAAGTCTTTCACAACACACCTCCACCTCCTCCACTGTTGATCTCCCTGTGTGAGAGAGTGACGACCTTCTACGCCTTCCTCACACCGACCTACTTCCACTACTTAATTAACGTAGCATCATACTGTGTAGGTCAATTAAGAGGAGATGACGAGTTTGTGTGTGTGTGTGTGTGTGTGTGTGTGTGTGTGTGTGTGTGTGTGTGTGTGTGTGTGTGTGTGTGTGTGTGTGTGTGTGTGTGTGTGTGTGTGTGTGTGTGTGTGTGTTGGAAGTGGATGAGTCAGGTGGAGATTGGGGTCGTGACCTTCAGGAGTCAGATACTGAAAAAACCTCAGCGGCTGACTAACGGTGCTGTCAACAGGGTCGAGGAGGTCGACCAACTTCCTTCACTGTAAACAGGTGCAAAGTTATATCCTCAAAACCGCATCAGAGTTCTTTAACAGATCCCATAACAACGTACTGCAATTCTACCAATTGCTTCAAAAGGAGTTAAACTTGAGAATGAACACAGCAGAGCGTATGATTTCCACAGAATAATGTTGCCTAACAGATACAAAACTGATCCAGGTTCTCACAAACTTTCATTTACCAGTAAATAATAGCAAACATCTGTGGTTATCAGTCAGTGTCGGGTATGCCACTTCTGTGCTGGCACCAGTAGAGGGACCTGCAGACCAGAGGAAAATGCTCTTGATCAGTAATTGACTCATTGTGGTCGTTCAGTGCCATTAATCCCCTGCGGTGTTCCCAAAGAATCCACCTGCTCAGTCACACCTAAGTATCTATGTACCTACAGCAGCATCATCCATAAATCACTCATTACAGCAGCTGAATTAGTAGCTAATTATATAATGAGCCACCAACGGAGGTATTAGCAGGATAAAAGATGTTTCCTTATCTTCACTCCGTTCTGTCTGGGCTGCTCTTATCTATAAGCTATTATTTGTTGTTGCAATAACAAACATTTCTGATAGGAACCACATCAGCTTTTATCTAATCGCTCAGTCTATTCAATAAGCCTTTGTTGGAACAGTAGAAAAAGTGGAACTGAAAGAAAAACATTTTCATGGGAGATTTGGAACAATAATGATTTTCACACTTCTCAAAAAGCATTTTTGGAGATCAGCAATCAATGCAACAAAATATGAGATCGCACTCCTCAGAGTTACTCCTAATCTTAAAAAACAACAACAACAAAAAAATACAACACAGAATGAAGCAGCAACCGACAGTGCGGTCACCCATCGGTTTATGAACGGCTGTTATGAAGCCTTGAGTTCAAATATTGGCCGGCGCCAACTTGGGGGTTTGGAGCCGGTAGTGACCATATTTGGACGAGCTGTGGGGGAGCGAGTGCTGGATATGACTGATCTGATTGGAAACCCGGCGCCACTACGTCCCGCCCACCGACAGCCGTAACCTGACTGTACCACAGACCTGTCAATTAAACAGACACGCCCTCAGACCCCAAAAAATACATTTTAAAAAAGTGCTTTTTGAAGCTTATTTTATAATAAATGACAGGATTATTTTCATATGGACGGAGATAAACTAATAAGAAGGAGTGACTGGCTGACAAAACCAAAATAACTTCAAATTCAGTGAAGAGAGAAGTCCATGGAGCCAACCTCTAGTGGCACTCGGTGGTATTGCAGCTTAGGGCACTTCTGCATCGGCCTCATTTTTTAGACACGGAAGATAAAACCACATCTACATTAAGTCAACAACCCAGACTGAACCTCACAGAGAGTTCCAGTAACAGTCCAGCTTATGCAATCCACAGCCATCAGAGAGCGTTACACCGGGTTGAATAATGGCTGTGGTTAGCTCAGCTGTTGGTACCCAGCAGCCCTGACTAAGTCAGTCTGTAAGTGTGGTGTAGATGTGCTAAACATCTGGGGCCGGTGGTCCCTGATGACTGGCCCCTGAATCACAGGTGACTGCTGCTGAGTCAGAGTCTTGTTTCACTCACTTCTTCTGGAAGTGTCTTCTCCTTTCTCGGACACTCAAGAGTTGCTCATTCCTCCCTAAGTGTGTCACTGCTGGCCTTCTATAAGTTTTTTTTAATTTTTTTTATTTCCTTTCCCCACTTTCTATTGATGGATTGTGCCTTCATATGTGCTGATTGTTTTTTTGTGTTTTGATGACAGAGAGATTTCCAATATTGGTTCTCAATCAAGCACGACTTCCCTCTGCTCATTTTGCCTCTACTGCTACTGGCGCCACAAGAAACAGCTTTTATAGTGATTCATTTAGTGTTTTTTTATTGATCTATAAAATGTCAGAAAATGGTGACAAACACTGGATCATTATACTTCAATATATAACACAACTTTTTTTTTCTTTCTTTTTAGAACTTGCTTCTCCGTGCAGCTGTTACAACAGAGGTGAGAGTTCACTCAGTTTGCGCTCTGTCAGGATTTCCTTCTTTTGCTTTTGCTAAAATAAATGACCTGAGAAGCTGCCGGTGCCAAGTGGGAAATAGCCCCGTCTTGACAGACATATAGAGAATGGACACAGCCAGAAAACACACTTTTACCAGCGCTGCTTTTAGGATTTCCTTACTGGTTTCCCTTGACAGCTTTTACCCGTTGATGGCTGGTGACACGAAGCAACAAGAGGGGTCTCCCTTCTGCATGTGTCTCTCTTCTGTTACAAACGCATACAGAACTTTCCTCCCTTTCAGTCACCCCACGCAGCTACGAAAACAAAGTCCAGACAAAGGAAAGGCATGCGTGTACTTGTGTGTAAATGTGTGTTTAAGTTTAGAAAATGAGGCAAAAGGTGACTTTCACAGTCAGTGAAAGAGTTTTAAAAAAAAAATACACCCAGACCAAAATATTATTTAAAAAAAGTCTCCATTCATGGTATTCAAGCTCAGTTAGCCCACAAGTTGAAGTTATATTGTGTGTAATACAGTGAAATAACATGAATAAGATGTGCTTTAGGTCCACAAAAGAGCTAAAGCACATTTAAGCAAACATAAAGTTAAAGCTGGGATTCGAAAAACATCTGTAGTAACAGGACTCAGGACAAACACCTGCTGTCAGACAGACAGCTGTGGAGAGAACCAAGTGAAGGAAAACAAAGGCAAACCGAGGGAAACATGTTTTTTATGGGTGAACCTGCAGGAAGAAAAAAAAAAAAACACAGCTCTTTTGACTGAAAGTAAAAAGTAGTCAGTAAAATAGACTTTCCAATTCCCCCTGATTTTGTTCCCCACGCTCCTGAGTTGTATTGTTTGGCAGTGACATGGGGCTTCAGGACACAGGTAAGGTCGAGGCAAGCCCTGCCAAATTTGTGCGCACGCAACTTCAAGTGCATCCAAAAGGAGCTCAGCGTGCGAGAGCCGGCTTTGTACCTTGGAATAAACACGGCCTCTGAAGAGAGAGACTTGTCAAGATCAGTGAAGGGACGGAACATCCTCTGATCTCTTTCCCCCCCCGCAGCCTCGTCTTGTCGGCAGGGGAATTTATTTTGAGACGATGTGTTGAAGGGGGGAGCTGGAGGAAATTTCATATCATGCTTGAAAATCTCGAGGGCCTTCATCACAGCACATTTAAGAGCTCCCTTTAAAGCAAGTGTTAACAGCATCCCTCCCGTCTGCTGCTGCTGCCCTGTTTTAAGATGGACACCTATTAGCTCCGCTTATTGCCCCGGATCTTCCAAGAAAGAAAAAGAGGGGCCCCGCATATGGGACCCTGGGGCGAGAGACGGTGTGATCGGGTTACACAAACCCAGCGGCTGACAACATTATTTATGACCCATTCCTAATGGATTTAGAGTGACAGCAGATTCAGTTCACTGGCAGGGTCAAAGGCAGAGACAACAGAGCGCTAATGCCCATGAGGGTGACGGACAGCTTTGTAATTGACCGCTCTTGGGGTAAGGGGTGGGTGGCGAAGAAAGCGGCGGGGGAGGGTTCTGAAAATTTTAAAAGAAACGAACAAGAAGGACGAAGGTTCAGAGGAAGCGGAGCGAGCGGGGAAACTTTTCTTCTCTCCGAGGAGTGAGAGTGATGGAGAGAGATGTGTCTGGGACGAGACAGCGAGCGTTTTTCCAGTCTATTTGCCCTGCGTCTAGACCCAGAGTCAACGGGACAGGCCCAATAAAAAAAAGCTGGATATTGCGGAGTAGAGACAAGGTTAGACAGAGTCCAAAAATACTGATGAAAGGCTGCAACTGTGGAGTAGCTGAGGACACTGAACTCCAGTGATAGCCATCGAGAAAACTCCTACGTCCTCAATCTATCTTCGAAAGACTCCCCGAGTGCTGCGTCGGATTCTTTGACTAATGCTCCAGATAAGGCTGAATGGGGTTTATTGTAACGTTGGAAACCATTTGGGAACCTTGCAGCTGTCAAAATAATTTGGAAATTTCTGCAGCAAAACTTGTAAGACTTCACCTGTGGCAACAAACCACCTTTTCTTGCTTTGGGGGTGGACTCATAAGCTAGCAAAATAACAGTAAACAACTTCTGTCCCATTAGCTTTTATTAAATAGGGCAATTAGAAGTCTTACACAGCGCAGGAAAGACACTACAGTTTCCTGAAGTCTTTCCAAGGGATAAATACATAAATTAAACATCAAATCTGGGCACTGAGGATCAAAGTACACTGTACGAGTGTTTGATGTAGGCACGGACCAAAATGTGCATATTTAAAAGGAAGTACAATCTGTGTACTCTGACGCTGATTAACGCACACCGGGTTTTGGCCCGGTGTTGGATAATCAGCGTCCACTGATCAAAGGGGCGACTGGACTGTAGCTTTACGCACGGATGAAGAGCATGACCATGTGCCTCCTGTTCACCGACTTCAATTATTTTTCTTCCTGGAGTTCAGGGAGCTGAGCAAGGCACTAAGACTGCCGGGGTTCAAGTCCCACTGGGGCTGGATGGAAATGTATGAATTCATTACACCCAGAAAAAAAACGTAGAAATTAACCTCACAAACACCGAGTGGGGTGACTTTTAAGTCAAGTCAAAAGTAGGGATTCCATTTTTGTCTTGCAGTTGAGAAATCAGTCCAACTTCTTGGGCTTCAAAAATACTTTCCAATGCTTAAACTTGAATTGTTGTCATAAAAGGCAAACAATGTAATAAAAAAGAAAAATTACAAGCAGACACCTGCCAGGTCACTGTTCCTCTGACTCCCAAGTCAGCACAATTGGACACAGTCCATGCATTGAACAATGATTGATTTGTTTTCCCTTATTTAGCTGAAAGAATCCCCAAGAGGTGCAGAGCTCCGACCACACCAGCTTAGAAATGTTGCTTCGTGCTTCTAAGGTGCACTGCAGCAGGCGGCAGCACGCAGCAGCACACAGCGTCTGCAGAGCCCAGGGGTTTGGAAACATTGTAGATCGATTGGTTACTTCGCAGAAGGTACAAATGCTGAAAAAAAAAAAAGAAAATCGCTGAGCAAGTGTGAATATTATCAGTCTTTGTGTTGCATTTTCTCTGTTTAAAAAAAAAAAAGGTTTTTCTCTACTAACCTTTCTTCTGTCGAAAAACAGTTTAAGTGTGCACTAATTCTGCCAGAGCCACTGTAGAGAGGTTTTTCAATATCAATATGCACTCTAAAGCCTTGACAAACACAAGACCTTGGGGGGAAGCAAAATCCATCCCAGAAAAGATGACACCTTGGAAGGTGTGTGGATAAAGTAAGCTTTTTCCTGCAGTGTATCATTGTGCTGTTAGCTGAGTCATTATTGGAGCATTTCGTTCAACATGTTTCTACACACACACACACACACACACACACACACACACACACACACACACACACACACACACACACACACACACACACACACACACACACACACACACACACACACACACACACACACAAAAAAGCTTATCAAACGTTAGCGAAAGCTAGAAATATTAAATGAGAAGGTTTCAGTTGTAAATTGTGGTCAGCATGGGAACAGTAGAAAAAGTAGTGTTTCCTTCTGCAACACTTAATGTAAGTGCACAGTGGCAAGCTGTGAGATACAGGATACCGGGTTTTGCCTTGATTAAGCGTGAAAAGTAAGGTGCCTTTGATTAGGGTCAGAAAAAGATCATGGTTTTGGATAAAATAGGTTACTTTACATAAATGATGTCATTTACAACACGTAAGCTACTTAATGTATGTTATGGAAGTAAAATATGCTATTGTATAATTGACTTACGCTACTTAAAAGGAATCCATGTTGGCTTTTGCGTTCTCACGGACTCAAACACCAGCCTCCTGGTTGAAAGTCCCATTTTATGTTCCATCCAACAACCAACCTCCTTCGTCTCTTCGTACCTTGACATGAGCTTCATTGACGGTCGTACTTTTTGGGCCCAGGTGGAGGCAAATGGTGACCCTGACAGGTGGATTCCATGCTTTGGTGTGATACTGGGCTGATGAAAGAGATGTCATTAAATAAAACATCTCTACACAAGAAAAAAACGTAACCATCCAAGCTTTGGCCTTGACTTGACTTGAGTAAAAATGAAATAGAAACAAAATCACAATGGAAAGATGAAATATCAGTCTTCTCCTTGCAAGTGAAAATCTGAATTCATAATCACACATTCCTTAATTACTTCAGTAAACTCAAAAGTTGCCACTTCAGAAAGCAGATGTTTCCCAGCTTGTTTTTAATCAAAAATAAAGACCTGGATCAAACGAAAGGCAAAATACAGCAGCCTAAATGTATAAGAAAAGCAATTGGTCTCAGCTAAATTCTAATATCAAATGTTTAAAAGCCAAATTTAGGGACCTGAAAGACTTGCAAATTACTTCCTGAGGATGATCTATGACTTAACTTGCATCTTGCCTGGCTTAGACATTCCGCGACTGACTTGAAGCTTGGACTTGTTTCGACTAAGGAAACTTGAAATGGGTTTATACCACAATCAGCTGTGAAAGCAGTGATGCTGTCAATAGATAACACAGTGCTGTAAACATCATGGCTTACATTGGCCAGCATTTTCAAAAACGAATCAATCAACCATCTGAATTCCCCCAGCGGCCCACACAAGTAAAGTTGGTAATGTGGATGAAATGAATGTGGAAGAAGGCGAGATAAGGAGAGGAAGCAGTGAATCCTCTATCAGAACTCTCATCTTCAGTGGAGGGAAGAGACGGTGATAGTGAGTGTTAAGTATCTAGTCAAGTGCTGCTACCTGCAGTGAATAACAAGCAGCCACATCTACAGCCAACTGGAGGTAGAATAATGCCAAGGCAACCAATAAGTGCATGTTCTGAAGTAATAACCTGTCTCCCAAAGTAGCCTGCGGTTTAGTAGATAAAGCGTGTTATTCAGAAGTGCTTCAGGACTGAAAAATCATTATCTCAAGTTCATTATTCAATGAGGTGAGAAATATCCAGCTGGTGCAAGAGATATGATTTTGTCTACTTTGAAGCAAAGTTGCTCATTAGTGTTTCGGTGTTGAAGAAGGCTTCAAATGAAGCAGCTCTGCCAAGACAGGATGAAATTAGATAATCAAATGAACCTGCCAAATTGGACCATAATCTCTCGTGTCATGAATGGATGCTTTGATTTGAGGACTGACCTTTTGACTGCAGTCTCAACAGCAAAACGAATCATCATGTTCTGTTGTCAGCTAAAAAGCTTTTTTTCTGGGATGAGAGGCACGGCTGATGGGCAAAGACCAGAATGAACAGCAAAAGACTGCAGTTTAGGATTTTGAAAGCAGGACTTTTTCAGCCCACGGCCCACTGGTGGGTGAACCCAGCCATGGTTGCTCTCAATATAATTTCGTACTTAGTAGTTGATGTGAGGTAATGCATAAGTAAGTAAACATTTTTAGGTCTGATTGAAGTCTAAAGTGATTGATAGAATATGCATTGCAAAACCATGGCAAAGAGCACTCTGCACCAAAGATGGGGCTAAGTTTGAAAAAACTTTGATCACGGATAATCACATTAAACATGGTAAAAAAAAGTATTTGAAACTCACTGAAAGATGTCAGGAACTAAACGGATTGTTGCACTTGAGTGTCACACTGGAGACTGAGCAGGAGGATGTACAGGATGTTCCTGAAATATACTGTAGCTTTATATCCATGCTGTTGCAAAATGCTGCAAAACCCCGCTTTGATCTTGTACCATTACAAGAGCAGCTCCATCTCCCCTGCTCTCTGTTCTCAACATCCACTGCTGCCTGTTAATATTCTCCCCCCTCCTCACTTATCTCCCCCTCCACCGATCCTTCTTCTGCCTCCATCTGTCCTCCCGTTTTTCTGTGCAATTTTCACCTTCCTGTTGATATTTTCTCGCCTATTCATCTTTCCTTACTATTACATCTTCCTCTTGTCTTTTCTTAATCCCCTCCTTTTACTCCTCCTCATCTTTCCCCAGACAAGTGATCACAAAGCCATGCGTGTACCAGAGGGAAGGAGGGAGAGAAGTCTCGTCTCGCCTTTTGAGACGGACGGAGATGATGAGAGAATCAGGTGCTTCGTCTGGATGACATAACGAATGAGCAAAGTCGGGCTGTGGCCTTAATACTCTGCTTCTCTCTGCCCCTGTTTCCCCGTGTCACTGTTTCTTTCCCTTCTTATCATTCTCTGTGAGACCTCTGCTTAATAATCCTCTCTCTTTTCCTGCTTTCTCCATCTGCTCTCACTCCTTCCCCTTTTAGCTCGGGGTAATGTGAATGAAAAACAAATGCCGATAGCTCGGTTTGGTTTCAGCCACTCTGAGAAAAAGGTCTCAATAACAAAGCAACAGGGGAGATCTCGGGGTGTGTTTCTGATTTACCTCCTCAATATAATGTGGCTGCCCCAGAGGCCAGCAAAGCAACGCTTCTAAGGAAGAGATAGCAATTAATTTCATTCACGGATGGATTGTCAATCGAGACCCCGAGCTCGCCCTGATGCAGCTGTAGATTTGACGTATAAATATAGACTATAACTTATGCCATTTCTCGGAGGCTGTAATCCAAATAGCTTTTCAGTGTGGAGGGTGGGGATCCAGAGGGAATCAAACTCCCAACCCTGTAAATCGGCGAGCAGTTTGGATTTCTCAAAATGAAAAGCAGCCTTCCCACAACCCCCTGGCCTCGCTCAGTTTGTTTTAAAGGGCAAGAAGAAATGTAAGAACTGATAGGAATCCTTGATAACGGCAAAATACTCATCGTGATGAGGCCAGCTAATGTGAGGTTACAAAGGTGTTGAAAAGCACTGCAGCAGTTCTGTTTAGTGATTCGAGTTTGATGGAGGCAGATCAACTTATTGTGGCTATATTCCTGTTTTCAGTTGTTTTAAGTCACTTCACTTTTCTCATACAGACAATTATTTTGCATAAGAAATGGCAGCTGTGACAATAATTGATAAAACTTTACAGTAGTTAAACTAAATTAATGTTTTAATTTTTCATGAAGCTGCAGCTGGCAATCAATTATCTTATCTTATATTATCTTAGCTTAGTACAAAAATGCATTCGAGTCTTGTTTGCTTTATCCCGAAGTGTAATACAGAATTTTGTTGTTTTTTGTAAAGATTAAACAAGCAAGACAGCTAATATATTAATAAATGTACTGACAGGATAACTAATTCCCCATTTGAGAGCCGTACTAGCTCTATCCACATTTAAAAGCTAAACTAATGAGCTGCTGGCTCCTGCTGCATATTTTAAATCTAGACATGAGAGTGGTAAAATGTTCAACTATTATCAACTTATCTTGCTTGAGCTACAAATAACTGGTAATGACATCTTCTTTAACATGCTTCATGCATGTACCGCCATCCTCTCATTTTAAACTAACGACTATATGTGTCTTGGGGACAGATTTTGTGTTGGCTACCTTATTTTCTTGTAAGAAATAAGTAAAAGCTTGTAAAAATCGAACATTCAAACTACCGGCATCACGCTCGACTCACCGAGTGGCACTCGACTCCTTGTGGTTTTTCTGCAACTAATCAGATCGCAGATCTAACTCCTGCTTCTGGACCTCACTGCCTGGAGTCGGTGTGTGAACAGCTCGAACAAAGTGTCTGTGGCTTTGCAAACGTGGGTGGAAGTGTGATTTGTTTTTTTGTGTATGTGTGATGTGTGTGTGTGTGTGTGTGTGTGTGTGTGTGTGTGTGTGTGTGTGTGTGTGTGTGTGTGTGTGTGTGTGTGTGTGTATGTGTGTGAGACCCAGTCCCTGCAGAGTCTGGGTCTGCAGCACTTAATTCTAACAGCCATGGTTGTGTGTGCCGGTCACTTGCAATTTGCAGTGAGTGGCTTCATGCAGTATAGTAGCAGAGTGCTATTTTGATGTTGATACGAAGCCTTTCGTGAGCTAATATTTATGCCAAGGCTTTTCAGATTTTCATAACCAACAATAAATGCAGTTGTAGAGTAGAAGTCGTGTGTTTTCCTATGATTTATTGTAAATAAGCACACAATAACCCACATAAAAAAATATATGAAATAAAGTAGACAACAGTGAATTGTTAAAAGTTTAAGAATACGAATTCAATAATTCCTTTTTCCATCTCTGCCGTTCTCTAAAATAACCGTGAACTGCCTGTTTTCAAAGGCACTTTTTTGTCCTTGTCCTTCTATCCCTCTGCAGCTTTTCCATGCCATCCATCATCCACTGAGGTCACCACAACCTTTAAACTGAAATATTCTTGGCATTGTGAAAAAACAAAATTATTTATCAGGGCATAAATTCTACTGGCTTTGATGGGGATATGAAGGAGGGAAAAAAAAAATCTGCTTTTGCAAAACCGTGATGATATTTTTTCCCATTTTTTTTTCTGAGAATGTGGGCAACCCCCTAATTATCACTAAAACCCAGAAAGTTCCACATGGCTTTGAGGCCACGTGACGCTGAGACGGCTCTCTCCTCACAATGAGACTAAATCATCAAAAAACAGTGAGTCATTTTCACCGATAAAAACTGCTATCCCGGGGAAGGCTTTGTAAACGATACGATCCGCTCAAATGGAGGGTTTTGAATGTGCGGGCCCCTGAAACCTTAGACCCCGGGCCACTTGGTTTTTGTGGTGCGTGTCAGTAATTCCTCCCCCCAACAGGGAGAAAGTGATATTTTGCAGCCGCGGGGGAATTGCCCCCATCACCACAAACCTCATCTTACTACCTGAATATACAGAGGATTTTCCATGAAGGGAGGGGTGGGGGGGGCAGAGAGACAGCCATGGAGTGAGTTTTATTGAACGAAGCGACTTTCCTTCAGAAGCAGCTCACAGATCAGTTTGGTAGGGACGGAGGAGGCGCGTGGCCAGCTGGTGCACATGCACACACACGGTCACACGAACGGGGAGCTCTAATTTGGATCTCCCTCCCCTTTGTTCTTTTCCAGCAGGGTCAGTGGCTCTGATTGAAGTGGAATTAGATCCACGCTGGAAGCAACATCTGGCGGGATTGTTTTTTAGCCTTGAATGCCCTCTGCTCCCCTGTCTACCTATATTGAGAAACAATACTTCTGGAATCATTGCTTCCACATAGACGAGGGGGCGACCGACAAATTCAGAGACTTTTCTTGTAGTGGACAAGCGAAGGGCAGCATGGTAATGCGCATGAAATCAGGGGATGCAATAACCTCCCTCAGTAAGTGTTGTAAGTTTGATCAAAACTAGCACCTGTGTTACATGTGTTTTTGTGACCACTGGCATGTTTTCATTTGCTATTTCACTAAGGACCTGAGCAGAGAGTGCAAATCATTTCTTTTGTCAACATTGGGAAATCAGCAATGGAAACCCTTGAATTGCTTTAAAAGCCTACGTCAATAAAGCAATGCGCCTGGTGAGGTGCTTTGAGTGGCATTCAACATTTCAAAAGGGACCGAAGAAGGTGCGCCAGGCCAGGAGCGCGATCAGGCGGCTTCTCTTTGACATCCAGGAGGTTGTGCTCTGTGAATTCGTCCCCCAGAATCAGACTGTCAACACCGAGTTCTCCTGTGATGTTCTGATTGACTTATTGGATTTGGCTTTCTGTGATTTATTGTTGTTCCCTAAAGTTTGACACAAAATTGAATGTGCTCACTCTGAGCAAGTTTCAGGTCCATGGTAAAATTTCCAACGTGTATGTACAAATGGTCATAATAATGCAACTCAGGTGCTGACTTTCATCAAGTGACATAACTTCAAATACATACTGTCTTTGTCCCTGATCATACATGTATGTACTTTTCACGCCAATGCCTGGCAAAATTCTAATGGGCCGAGGGGTGTATGAGGCATCATACCAGATTAAGAAGGCTGTATTCTCTGATCTTGCCATGAATATCATAGAGGTTACATTCACATTCAGTCTGTAGCATCAAGTAATAAGCAAAGTTTTAGGATGGGTAATGCTTTATATAAGAATTAGTATCCAACTATCCATGTTTGTGTGTTTCATGTGGAAGACAAGCTACAGGGTAACTGTAGCCCAAAATGTGCTTTTCAAACCATGAGAATGAACCAGTAAAATATAGGTGGGGAAAGTAAATGACAGAAAGTCCAACAGCTACTGTCAGTAGCTTTCAGCAGTGTACTGTATATGCACCAGTAGTGAACATCTTCCATCTGCAAATCATTCACTGTTAAGTGGATAAATAAACTTAATGACAATGTAACTGAACCCTGTAATTTGAAAAGAGCCAAACCAGCTCATACATCACATTTACGCTGGAATTCCTCACAAATCGTTTGCAGAATCGGTGCCAGCTTCCACTTGTGTCAACATCAGCCTGCAGGGCATCAAGTATCTCGCACCTATATAAGAAAGTGCTTAAGTACACATCTCAAGATACAATCGTAATACAACATGCCTCCAGACACTGACACTGCCAGGAATGTGTGTCACCTCGAGTCCACAATACCTAACTAGTAGTGGATGTAGTTCCCACAGTTTGAGTGACCTCAGAGTGGTCAGGTAAACACTGACTAACCTTCAGTAAACAAAGCCAGCTATTTTCTGAACACAAGGCTTGTGAGTACCATCCTTTAAGAGACCCTGCAACACACTCTTCTTAGATTTGTGAAACCAAATGCATGAGCAAAGTCCACAAATTCCCCCTTTAGACAAAATGTTTAACCAACATGGGTTTTGGATGGCTGATATCCAGTCACAATATTTAACATGAACCTAAATTGTGTTATTTGGCAATTAAACCTTCAAAGGACACTAATGCTCTCCATTAGGAGTCAACTGTCTAGTCCTTTAATTAAATTAGAACACCAGTAGCAAATTTTATCAGCTAAAGAGAATGCAATATGTTAATAAAAGTGCCTCGTGATCCAACCATAAAAACGGAGAGAACTGCTTAATCAGCCTACTGAAGAGAAAGTTGATGTTTTTTTTCCATGAAGCGGACATTTTATATATTTGTTTTTTAAAGTCCACTCTCCCCACTGACTGAGTCAAACCATTCTTTGTTACAGACCGAGTCTCTGCAACAAAATCAGCTGTGAGTTTTGTTTGGATCAAGCTCCCTGTCCATCATTCTGAAACAGCCAAGCTGTCAGTCAGAGGTTTGTCTAAAACTGCGTCTGAAAACTTCCTTGAGTCTTGCCAACGTGCAGTCCTCGGGGCTCGCCCTCCGCCCCGACCATTTGTCAAACAAACTGGTCGTAATACATTTGTGGGGCTGAAAAGGTGCCTCACCTCGCTCCGCAGGAATGTGGCAGCCAGCACGTTGGAAGGTTGTGCAACACTGAAACACATCAAACGCTGATATGGTCAATTACTTGTGTAAAACCCTAAAGACCGAGACAGCTACTCATTGCAACGGGGGCTTGGTGGGATTTTAGAGGCTACTGTGATAAGTGACTTAGAGACAGTCGGTGTCCCACTGCTGGTATTACTCACCAAAACACACATCAAACATGAGCTGAGACAAGAGAAGAGGTGACTCTTTGATACATTGGTATTTCAAGTTGAATGCTGTTCATTTATTTTGCTTTCCTGTTGTGTTTCATTCACTTTCGAAGAGCGGTTTCCTTCCAGTAGCACAAAATGACAGTAATATATCTGCAGTGAGCTGAAGGCGCTGTTCATCAATACAATGATTTAGAAGCAAAGAAAGAGGCAGGAAATGATTTGTGTCTCTGAACATAAATGCATCAAACTGCTAGTTTGATTTAACTCAGTTTTCAATTCAAACAGACTGGCAAAGTGGGCTTCAACTTTTCCTAGATGGTACCTGAACTGAATCATTCAAAGGCATTTAAGGTAATAAAAAAACAAGGGAGAGGAAGGTTCAGTAGGTAAAAGGAAAGGGGTATTGATAGAGAAAGTACAAATGGGAACTGTATGTATTTTTTTCTTTAGGGAAATACACAGTAAGGTCTGAATCGTTGGTCCCGGTTCTGAACGGAGTACAAAGTTATGTATCAATGAGTATTGTTTCAAGGTGTAAACCAAACCACACTCACTTTATTCCCTAAGAATAATGAATACAAGTGGATTTGACTAGGTGGCATTGGTTTAAGAGCCTTGGAAGATTATTTTGTGGTAACAAATTGATTAAATGGTTTAAATTTTCATATTCAAGGTAAAAGAAATGTGCTTTTAACAGCCATAAAACCACATCATTTCTGAACCTTCTAATTTGTGTAGTAGTCATCTCCAGTAGTCGAAAGCTTGCTGCCATGGACCTTTGTGATACCTTACAGCGCTCCAAAATCTTTGGGTCTTTCCAGCCTTGTACTTTTGTTTGATGATGTAGTTTGATGACAAGCTTTCAAGCTGCAAAAAAGCACTCCTCACCATGGGTGGCTCTTTTTCAGGGCCTGCCACGAGGATCAAACCACCAGCTGGCCTGTTGGTGTAGTGACAGGAGGATGGAGCCTCCTCAGAGAGAGACAAGCACACGTCTGTGTACGAGTGACGAAAGTCGGCAAACAAGCCGAAAAAGCTGAATGACACGTCTGTGTAATTGTCAAAGAGGAATTATGTGCCGAGAACAAGCTGAGAGATTTTTCATCATTACGAGGAGCAACAGCGCTGTCGAACAATTACACTTTAACAGTATTCCTCCCGTTTTCTTTTCCCTTCCTTGTACATTGAACAAAGCAGAGACAAGGGTAAGCATGTTTGTTACACATCATTAACCGCTGTATCATGTTACATTGCCACTAATGCTCTGAGACTAATCTCCTTTCCTCAAATGTCACTGATAAGCTCCCGCTATCTCTTATCTCGACTCCTTGCAAAATCAAACATATGCCTCCGATCCCCTCTCGTTAGAATATCAAAGTCTTAACAAAGGCCGTTTATCTCTTCCTAACCAGACCCAGCTAATTGAATCCAGAGCTAGATAGTGATCTACTAAGTGTGTCAGTGGATTAGTAGGGCCTGTCACCACAGTAACCCAGGACAAGGAGGAGGAGGAGGAGGAGGACTGAAGTTGCTTCCTGGGGTTTGTCACTTCCAAATGACTGCAGAGCATCCTCGCTCAATATCCGGCTGATAACGTTTCCTTCCTGAGGCGAGCGACTCCGCGCGGCGATCCCGATCCCTCATCTCTCTCAATCTGTGTCAAGCAGGAAATGAGACCAGATGTACGACATGACGGTTCACTGATTTGAGACCTCCTTGTTTACAGGCCCTTGTCAGCTTGTATATCAGATTAAAACAAGAAACTTTTAATTAGAAAGAAAAGAGACAACCCTCGGGTTTCTCTGTTTCTTTGTGAAGCTTTCATATCCTCTTTTTTTATTTTGTTTTGTTTCCTCTGTTGATGTGCCAATCTCCTCTCCCCCTGCTTTGCTGTTTATATGTCTTACATTCTGGTTTTCTTTCCTTTTATTTGCAAACTGTTCTGGATCGGACGATGCAAAAGCATCCGCCTTTCTGCCGCGGTTGCTGGCAGCCTCGGCTTGCCAGAGACCTTGAAATGCGGAGAGAGTAACTCCGGCACAAAGTCATGTGGCCTGCTGAGATCAGGACCTTGAAAAATCGGCCTGTTGCGGTTGGAAGCAACATGACCACTCTCAAAGGTTTCTGATCCCGAGGAGAGCTGCAGTCTAGTCTGGGGACGTTGGCCTTAAGTGACCACAACACCAATGTATGGTCAGAGAGATTGTCAACACAAACTGTGCCTTGAAGAAAAAGTGCTGTATTCATGTCCTTATTCTTCTTTGGCGACAGTGTGTGAAGCACTATTTTCTTTGGCCTTTTGATTTATGGATTTCTGCTGGTTGCTCTCATTCAATTATCCTTAAACATCATCCTTCTATTTCAAAGAGATGATACAGATATCAGAAATGTGAAGGGCATAATTTCAGTTCCTTAATGTAAACTGAGGATTTAGAAGACTTTCACTAATTAGAATTGAGCAAGCGGAAACCAACGGTGGCGTCAACCATTAGTATGTGAACTGCTGTCATGAAGGCTCGTCGCCATCTTGCTACGTTGGAGCCAGAAGTGACCATATTTGGACGAGCTGGGGACGAGCGAGCGGTGCTCTGGTTGGACTACACCCCGCCCACCAATAGCGGACACCTAACTGCACCGCAGGCCTGGAACTAACAGACCAAGAAACTAATAAGAAGAAGGGACTTCAGCAATTAACACTAAAATAATTTGAGGAAAAAATGTATTGACTTTGTATTTCATGAGAGAAGTTGAATGGGAGTCTGTGGAGCCAGAGCTTTCTTCGAGCTAACCCCTAGTGGCCCTCAGTGGTATTGCAGTTTAAGGCACTGTCGCACCGGCCTCAATTTTATATAAAGTCTATGGAATGGAGTAATGTGTTGCAGCAAAATAGAAGTCTGTAGAAAAGAAAACGCTCATATAAAAAGTCAGATACATTAGGGGAAACACTTTTGGATTCATTTTTAAGTTATTCTGTCTATTCATAGCAGTTTGATTCTGGATTACAGTCAAAGCCACAAAATCACTACAACAACCCTCAGCATTTCCTTTCTCATGAACTCCAACAGTGTCAACTGTTGCTTCTCCCTGGAGCATCTTCCACATCCTCCTCCTCCTGTGTCTTGTGAGAAAAAGGCTTCTGCATGCTCAGAGCACAGTTGCAACACAGGAACTCCTGCTGGCCGCGGCAATCCCTCCTAGATTTCATCTAAGTGCTAGTGAGAGCTCGACAGTGGAAGTGCATCTTGGGAATGTGCTTAAGGGCTGAATCTGGATGCCCACGGGGGAATGTGCAAGATAAGGAGGATGCGTTTAAGGTCAATTTGTAGAAAGCGTGTTTGAAAGAGACATCATCAGTGTTTTGTCTTCGTTTCAAATATGCTAGAAGAGAGCTGAACACAAAAAAATTAAATAAAGATGTTGGGTGCATATTTAGCCACGAAAAGTGTGCAGCAAGTGTCTTCAGTGAGTGATCTTGAAATAGTCTTTGACTCTCAGCTGCCGTGTTTAGCCGCCAGGTGCAAAAACCTGTCTTCACTGGGATAAATAGACGACAACAAGCCTGGTTTCTTCAGCACCGAACTGGATACAAGCCTGTAAAATACATGAAAAGGCTACAGTGTGGAGGTGATTTGAAAAGAGACAGGCGGAGCTGGAGCACTTCCAAACAGGTGC